>NC_073624.1:260080532-260400532 GCF_029407905.1 Bubalus kerabau
TATTAAAAGTTTGTCTAAAAATTAAATGTGCCACTTGTAGAAAACCACATTGAAACCTTCCAGCTTGAGAAGCAAAGTTAAACCAAAGTGATGAAAAAAAAACTTGTTGTCAGTTTAAGCCATGATATTATGTTTTAAAACATAGTAGTCAAAGAAGGGTCCAAGATATGGATTAGAGTTTCTCTCATTAATTGGTTAGCTGTGTGAGGAATGACACTTAAAAGCAACTCTAGGGTATCGGTTTTCATTGACTTACTCATTTTGTTCAGATTTGCTGCTGTGATTAATGAATTTTTGAGCAATGACGATTAGGTTAATTTGAGTTCATTATTCAAAACCAGGGCTTAACAGATGGAACACTAAACTGAAGGTCAGGAAATGTGAATTCCATTCTAGGCTCACTGCTTACTTTCCATGCAATTTGAATTTCCTCCTGCCTTGTAGAAATATTGTGGATTAACATTATTGTGAATGAAATACTTTAAAGGACTAGAAATAAAGTATTATGAAAATATGTATGGAACAAAATTATCATAATTTAGAGAAAAAAAAAACTTTCTCGTTCACCTTGGAATAATATTTAGAATTGATAAACAACTTTTCAGTGATGATTTAGATACGAAGCTCTATCAGTTAGAAGAATAGCTTTCTTCTCCAAATTTTAAAGAATCATCATAATACTTAACATCTACATAGTGATTTCTAAATTTTTAAGCACTTTTTCATTGTAACTTCATGTCACACTTACAAAAGCCCTGTAAGATAGACCATATATGTATCAGTTCAGTCAGTTCAGTGGCTCAGTCGTGTCCGACTCTTTGCAACCCCATGAATCGCAGCACGCCAGGCCTCCCTGTCCATCACCAACTCCTGGAGTTCACTCAGACTCACGTCCATCGAGTCAGTGATGCCATCGAGCCATCTCATCCTCTGTCATCCCCTTCTCCTCCTGCCCCCAATCCCTCCCAGCATCAGAGTCTTTTCCAATGAGTCAACTCTTCACATGAGGTGGCCAAAGTACTGGAGTTTCAGCTTCAGCATCATTCCCTCCAAAGAAATCCCAGGGCTGATCTCCTTCAGGATGGACTGGTTGGATCTCCTTGCAGTCCAAGGGACTCTCAAGAATCTTCTCCAACACCACAGTTCAAAAGCATCAATTCTTCGGTGCTCAGCCTTCTTCACAGTCCAACTCTCACATCCATACATGACCACAGGAAAAACCATAGCCTTGACTACCCAGACCTTTGTTGGCAAAGTAATGTCTCTGCTTTTGAATATGCTATCTAGGTTGGACATAACTTTCCTTCCAAGGAGTAAGCGTCTTTTAATTTCATGGCTGCAGTCACCATCTGCAGTGATTTTGGAGCCCCAAAAAATAAAGTCTGACACTGTTTCCCCATCTATTTCCCATGAAGTGATGGGACCGGATGCCATGATCTTCGTTTTGTGAATGTTGAGCTTTCAGCCAACTTTTTCACTCTCCTCTTTCACTTTCATCAAGAGGCTTTTTAGTTCCTCTTCACTTTCTGCCGTAAGAATGGTGTCATCTGCATATCTGAGGTTATTGATATTTCTCCTGGCAATCTTGATTCCAGCTTGTGTTTCTTCCAGTCCAGCGTTTCTCATGATGTACTTTGCATATAAGTTAAATAAGCAGGATGACAATATACAGCCTTGATGTACTTCTTTTCCTATTTGGAACCTGTCTGTTGTTCCATGTCCAGTTCTAACTGTTGCTTCCTGACCTGCATACAGATTTCTCAAGAGGCAGGTCAGGTGGTCTGGTATTCCCATCTCTTTCAGATTTTCCCACAGTTGATTGTGATCCACACAGTCAAAGGCTTTGGCATAGTCAATAAAGCAGAAACAGATGTTTTTCTGGAACTCTCTTGCTTCTTCCATGATCCAGTGAATGTTGGCTCATGAAAAAAAGACAGAACTCTTTTCTTGTGGGGCTTAAGAGTCATTGGACTCATTTGTCTTATCCTTTAACACCGATGTCAATTTAGAATTTCCCCATAGAGGCCAGAGACCCTGCCACTGCCATGCCACCTCTTCATGCAATTCAAAAATAACATATTTTCCAAGCATACAGCTTGATATTCTGATTTTCCTTAGACCTTCCAAACACCACTGTTGTCTGTTTTCTCTTCAGGACTGTTCTTGTAAATAGCTCTTAGCATTTACTGCACACTAGCAGAAGAGCAGAGGAACTGCAGTCATTTCAGAAAAAGAATGTAAACAGACTAAGACTCTACCACCCTCCACTGACTGTCCTTTAAGGGATGGGATGTACATCTGATCCTGTCTTATCCAAAATATGAGCTACTCTAATTCTGTGATGTACAGAAGCCCAGTCAGCATTCAAACGATTTCACAAAAGGGAAAACAGACTATTTGTATCATTTTCTACTTTTCTCTAAGAATTCACAGCAACGGGCCACAGTTAGTTGGCATTTACTCTGAATCTGTGAGTCATCCATGATTTTGATGATGTTACTTCGTATTCCAGTTTGATCCATTTCTGGCCAAAGGAGGACGCAGAGGAGAACGGACTGAGTTTCGGTATAAAGCGCTGTCTAATTGTAGACACGTGCACTGGGGACAGGCAGTCTGGGATTTTGTATACACTGTCATGACTGTTGTCACAGCGAATTTGCTTCTGAGATGAAACTCCCAAAGCAGAGAGGAAAGTGTGTGTCAGGAGCTTGGAGACGGGCCTTTTAATGTGGTCAGTGGAGATGTTAGGTCATTGGACTCAGTTTCTGAAGTGAGGTACCAGACTCTCAGTCCTTTGGGGGCCGGTCACACAAATGAAGACAAATATAAGGCAGTGGGGACACCAGGAGCACAGGCCCTGCTGAGGGGAGCTTACATTCCAGTTATTAAAGACGCTGCACTGGTCAGAGCACGCGGTCAGGCTGAAGGTCACTCTCCCGTGTGTCCCGCCTGCTGTCAGGCCAAGTTCAGCTCTCTCAGCCAGTTTAGTCTGGGGGAGCCCATTAGATCTCTCAAGTGTGTGTCAGCATTTGAGGGGCTCCGAAGACTTGACTAAGAGAGTCACTGACCCTGTCACGTCGCCTTCATCTTTCCTCTGTTCCTCCTCTTCCTCCCACACACATACACACACACACACACACACACACACCCTCACGGCAGGCTTAGAAATACAGAAGCCTGATGCCTGAACTCTGCTTATACAGGCTTGTGTATTAATCTACAACACTAGAAGGGAAACTGCAGTTAACATAGGGTGGCAGTTTGTTTGATGTAAGTAAATAATGCGAGGTTTTATTTTATCTGAACATAATATTTATATGCTTTAAATTGCTTTTTTTATTTCCTTTGGATTATGATAATGGCATGTACTTAATTCTAAAAATAAGAATTGCTTTGCAAGAGTTTCCTTCCCACAGGTATTGCTACAGAAGGGACATATTCAGTGCTTCAAATGATTGATTTTAAAACCGGTGCATTGCTTAAAATAATGCCACTGTATCAGTGACATTTTCCAGGTTTCTCTTTGTTGGATGACTCAGGACTGTTCTGTTTATGCTTCCTGTCTGTTTAGTGGAAAAAACAGGAAAAGTTACAATATTTGAATGAACTTTGCTTGGATTCTTTGCAAATTCTTCATATACACATTTCTGTAGAACTTCATAAACAAACAGAATAGTTATACAGAATGACTTATGCTCAGCTAAGGGTTGAAAGCTATTTACTACCAGAACCAGGAGAATAGAGGAAATATAAATATATATGATAATAAATAGTAAACGTGGAGTTATAATTGCTTTAGATTAATGCTATCTGTTCAGATAATTAAGACCTTAACAGGTTATTTGGTGATGTTTTTTCAGTTTAGGGGTTAATTGCAAAGCTGCATGGAAGCAAAAAGCCATGCTCTATTCTAACTCAAACAAAAGCCCAGAGAAACAGAGGAAGGATGCTGCAGAGACTGGAGCCAGCCAGTTTGAACCGGCACTAGTTAGTAATGACAGGGAGAACCGAGGTGGGACCGGCAGAGAGGAGGAGCGCACAGAAGGGAAATTACATTCAGCCAGAGCCTCGTTTCAAGGTTCACTGTGAAAGCCATTTAGAAGCTCTCATTTAAATGTGTGGTTACAGACATAATTTCTTGCGAACTTATTACTCTTTTGTGGAAGAAACAGAGAAATAACTGTGTGATAGCCAAGCTTTATATGCGTTCCCCCTGGGATTTGCTCCTGTTTTCCTCTCTTGTTTGGAGCAGAAAATGAATACTAATAAAATCCTTAATTTGGAACATTTCCTAAGGAAAAAAAAAGCCAAATATAAATAAAGCCTGCTTCTAAAGAATTCCTAAGAATATTGTGCCAAGTGAAATCACTTCTTTTAAATATTGTAAGCAAACTTCACCATCCAAAGCAAATGAAGCTTTCCTTCAGAACGCTGATTACAATATTGTAAAACGTGCATCAGGGCCGTCCATTTGCTCCAAATCAACAGGGACAGGAAATCACTTATAATCCTCAGTGAGGCTTAAAGTCACAAAAAATTTTCTTAAGTAAAAGGAAATGAAATTGGTTGATAGTAAATGATCAGTCTTGTGGAAATGTGTAATACATAAAGCTTTTTTTTTTTTTTTTTTAATGAGAACGACCTTCAGGAGTGAGTTAAATTGAGTGGGCAAGAGTGTGGATATGGAGCTTCTGGCATATTTCAAACTCATCATTCTCAAATCAGTTCTGTCTCATTAATTTTGGTTTTACTACTACCAGGCAACAGTCCAAAACCATTTAAAACCTGCTAGATGGTTTCTGCTCTAGGAGTCACTGCCAATCTAGTCCCCCAACTGAAAATACAGGGATTGGAGACAGAATTGGGAGAATGGTCTAACCCCCATTCTCAGCCACACAGTTATTTTAGGAATTTAAAGATTCAACTTCAGCGCTGACTCTCATGCAGAACAAGGATAGTCTAAATTCAGGTGCGTATGAAATAGAAGCCATAGCTAACTTGACATCTCATTTAGTAGAAGCAATCCGGGATTAACTCATAGGGTTATAATCATTACGGAAGTTAAAATATGATGATGCAATACGTTTTTAATTTTGATAATGTAATTGGTTAATCCAAGGTAGTCTGATAACCTTATTTTAGCCAGTGATTTCAGTCTTTCTCCTCATAAAGTCTTGTGTTAGAGCATTTGCAAGAGAACTATATACCCTTCTTTATTCTCTCCACTCTTTGTTAGCTACTTCATAGTAAAGAATTGTCTGAAAATAAGAGGGTGAAGCCTAGAGCCTAGCGAATATAATCCAAAAGTGTGAATAATTAGAATTATTAACTAGCCCACCTTTCTTTTATGATGACTTATTGAGACCATTCACTCATCAAACACTTTATGCAACTAACCATGAATATTTTAAGTGTTAAGACGATAGGAAAGACATTCATGAAAACACTGTATAACCTTTGGCTTAAATATATGTACTTGATGATTAATTAACAATGCCAGTCAGCATTCAATTAAGAAAACTTTAGCAGACATAATAAGGAGTTAGTTCTAGAAAAGTAATGGGCCAGATATATTTGGCTTAAGTGTCAAATATATGGCTTAACGTATGGTGTTCCCTGGAGGAGGGGTAGATTTGACTAAAAGAGAGCTGAGAAAGAGAAATGAATATGAGATATTTACAGAAGAATGAGGAGTTTCTCAGGGTTAATAGTAGGTTCTGCGTTTGAGACTAGTGAGAGATTTAAATGTACAGATAATGTGGGGTCAGGTTGGAGATTGTAAAGTTAATTTTTATAAAACAAGACTCACAAACCCAAATGCCTACAGGAGACCAGAAAAGCTATTTAAGTGTGGCCCTGGGGACTATGGTAACTGGTAAATGTATGCCCTTTCTAAGTGGAAGCCATTACCCAACTCTGACTAATCATTCCCTATGGCAAGGACTTTTGACTTTTTAAGAAAAATTGAGTATCTAAACTGTTGTGTGAAATATTTGGATTTTTTAAAAGCACTAAGCAGATCAAGCAAAAACCTACCCGAAAGCTGATTTTAGCCTATGATACTACGGCTACAGTTTGTGTAGGATAAAGATGAGCCTTGCAGCTTTTTTCATCAAGCCAGAGACCTGATGAATATTTCAGGAAGGTTTCACAGTGGTTGCCTCTAGGTGATTTTGAATCACAAAGAGCTACAGCCTCCAGGAAACCTTTTCTGCCTCTTCTTCAACTAGGAGCTACAAATAATCACTAAGACTTGAAGACTGATTAGGCTGGTTTTCACATGTGTTTCTCTAGGGTGCTTTGGCCAGGAGGAAAAATTGTAGAATAGCTCTTTAGTACTAGCCTTCTCCTATCTCACAAAAATGTCCTTTGTCAGCAATCTCTGCTCAGCCTCTAGCCATACTTCACTTTTAATTGCCAAAAAAAATTGAACACTGAGGGGTGGATGGGTGAGCGAATTGGCCAGTTGGTTGGTTGTTTTGAGGCTGTTCTGAGATCTGGGAGGTAGTGTGAGAGCTGTAACCCCTGGTCTTTGAATCTGAAGTCTTAGAACCAAGTCTCAGTTCTTCTTTTCCTGGTCTTCTCATCTTGGACAAATCATTCCTCTTATTGAACCTGGTAGACCCTCTCCATCCTGGGAATCACGGCACGTGCTGTGTTTCCTTGGCTTGCAAAACCCCTCTTACGCTTACCTGGCCACCACTTCCTTGTCTTTAGTGCTTAGTCACTCAGTTGTGTCCGACTCTTTGCAACCCCATGGACTGTAGTTGGCCAGGCTCCTCTGTCTGTGGGATTCTCCAGGCAAGAGTACTGGAGTGGGCTGCCATGCCCTCCTCCATTCTTGTCTTAAGATGACAGCTAAAATGTCAGTTCTTCAAAGAGGCCTCCCATGAGCTGTCCATCGAAAGGCGAGCCTGTGCTCGTTTCCTAGGGTTGCTGTAACAAAGCACCACAGCTGGGACAGTGGTGCAGAAATTTATTCTCTCATAGCCCTGGAGGCTAGAGATCTGAGATCACAGTGTCAGCAGGTCTGTGCCCCACTGAAGACTCTAGGGAAGAACCTTTCCTTGCCTCTTCAAAGTTTTTGGTGATTTCTAGTGATCCTTAGCATTCTTGACTTTCAGCTTTTCACTTCTAGTTGCTGCCTCTGTCATCATATGGACTTCTTCCCTGTGTATGAGTCTGTTTGCATATATGGTCTTCTTATCAGGACCAGTCAGTCATTGGATTTAGGGCCTACTCTAAGCCAGTGTGACCTCATCTAAATTAATGAATCTATAAGACCCTGTTTCCTAATGAAGTGTTCCAGGTAGTTATAAATTTTGGGGTCCCACTATTCAAACTAGGTGGAGCCCCCATTTATTTATTTTTTTAAATGCAATTCCAAAATGCCTAAGCAACACAGTGCAAGACCTTCCCTGGCCATTGAACTGAATTTCTTTTTATTCAAAAGACAGATTTTTCTTCTCCTTTTTGTTTTTCTTTAGTATTCTAAGCAGGCCTGAAATACCGTATTTAAGAGCTGTAGAAGGAAGGGAATGCAGGTTCTGAAACAACATGGAGAAGGTCAAGATTGTCTATTCTTTTCACAGGTATATTTATCCCCTGGATAAAGGAGGACAGTGTTGCAGAGTGAATGAGAACCCATGTGTCGGTCCTATCTTCCTACATCATCAGTTATCAGTGTTGTTTTACAGCAAAATAAAATTAATATACATATAGTTAGATAAGCATGATGATATTAAGCAACATGTAAAATTCACATGGGCTTACCAGGTGGCACTGCCGCTGCTGCTGCTGCTAAGTCGCTTCAGTCGTGTCCGACTCTCTGCAACCCCATAGACGGCAGCCCACCAGGCTCCCCCGTCCCTGGGATTCTCCAGGCAAGAACACTGGAGTGGGTTGCCATTTCCTTCTCCAATGCATGAAAGTGGAAAGTGAAAGTGAAGTCGCTCAGTCGTGTCCAACTCTTAGCGACCCCATGGACTGCAGCCTATCAGGCTCCTCCATCCATGGGATTTTCCAGGCAAGAGTACTGGAGTGGGTTGCGATTGCCTTCTCGGCTGCCAGTGCAGGAGACATAAGAGACACAGTTTCCATCCCTGGGTTGGTAAGATCCCCTGGAGGAGGGCATGGCAACCCACTCCCATATTCTTGCCTGGAGAATCATGGACAGAGGAGCTTGGCGGGCTACAGTCCATAGAGTCGCAAAGAGTTGCACACAACCAGAGTGACTTAGCACGCATGTATGCAAAATTCGTGTATGCATGAATACTGTATGCACATATGCAGTATTTAAGATTAAGTATGATACACACACAAAAGAAGTATTTGTGAAGGATACAGCCCCAGACTTCCCAGGAGTCAGACGTGCATATTCTTTTCCCATAGAAGTTTGAGATACGCTACATGTGACATAACTTATTCTTCACAACTACTCCACAAGATGAATATAGTTAGCTTGATTTTAAAGATATAGATACTGAAGTTCAGAAACTTGAATAACTTCCCTGACATCACTGTTGTCTACTGGTAATATTAAAATTTGAATCCAGGACTCTTTGGTTCAGAAGAAAGAAATCTTTATGTTGTATAAGGAAGAGATTTAGAAGCAAGCAAATATAAAGAAGGAAGGTATGCCAATAACATAAAATATCAAAGTGATCAAGTTGCATGAATACTAAAAAGTAGTCTTAGTGGCTCCTTGGTAACCATGGAACCTAGTTAAAGAGGGTTAAAAAATGAATGTGAACCAGAATGATACACAATTGTTCATCAACCAGAATGACTAAAATTCAGAAAAAACATACAATACCAGGTGTTGCCAATGGGAATTTGTGCTAAACAAGCACACACCTATCCTACAGTCTATCAATTTTCTTCTTAAATATGTACCCAAGATAATAAGTCGTAAAAGAGTAGTCTGTGAGATATTTATTACAGCTTTATTCATCAGTTCAGTTCAGTCACTCACTTGTGTCCGAATCTTTGCAGCACCATGGACTCCAGCATGCCAGGCCTCCCTGTCTATCACCAACTCCCAGAGTCCACCCAAAATCACATTCATCGAGTCAGTGATGCCATCCAGTCATCTCATCACTGTCCCCTCATCACTCATCTGTCGTCCCCTTCTCCTCCTGCCCTCAATCCCTCCCAGCATCAGGGTCTTTTCCAATGAGTCAGCTCTTCACATCAGGTGGCCAAAGTATTGGAGTTTCAGCTTCAACATCAGTCCTTCCAAAGAAATCCCAGGGCTGATCTCCTTTAGGGTGGACTGGTTGGATCTCCTTGCAGTCCAAGGGACTCTCAAGAGTCTTCTCAAATACCATAGTTCAAAAGCATCAATTCTTCAGTGCTTAGCTTTCTTTATAGTCCAACTCTCACATCCATACATGACTACTGGAAAAATTATAGCTTTGACTACATGGACATTTGTTGGCAAATTAATGTCTCTGCTTTTTAATATGCTGTCTAGGTTGGTCATAGCTTTTCTTCCAAGGAACACATGTCTTTTAATTTCATGGCTGCAGTCACCATCTGCAGTGATTTTGGAGGACCCCCCGCCCCCCAACAAATAAAGTCTCTCACTGTTTCCATTGTTTCCCCATCTATTTGCCATGAAGTGATGGGACTGTATGCCATGATGTTAGTTTTCTGAATGTTGAGTTTTAAGCATAGTATTCCCAAATTGTAGATAACCCAAATGTCCATAGGAAGTAGAATGAATACATTTTGGTATATTCATTCAGTGGAATACTACACAGCAATTAAAAACAGAGTGAAACATTATTACAACAACATAGATGAATCTCGCAAACATTTGTTAAGAGAAATAAACCAGATGTGAAATAGTACATACTACAGTCCATTCAGAATGAAGTTTAAGAATAGGCAGAACTAACTGATGGTAATACAGGTGTATATGGTGATTTTCTTGAAGCTACTGGGTATTAACTGGGAAGGGAAATAAGTGAACCTTATGAAATGTTGGAAATGTTCCATATCTTGATCTTGATGGTGATTTTATAGTGGGTATATAGAGATGTAAAATTTTGTCTAATTGCAATTAAAGATTCCTGAGATCTACTGTATATATGGTAGACTTTAAGTTTAAAAATGTTAAACTTTTTTTTTATGAGTATCTTCATGAGCTAGATGGGGAACAAAGAGGTAGTAAATAAAAAGAATATATTTTTAGAAGAAGAAGGAAAGAAGGAATCAGGCCAGAAGGTCCAATACCTAGTTAATAATGGATCTAGAAAGTATGAAAACAGACAATGGAGAGGAAGAAATTATCAAAGAAATATATAATAAAAATGGCCAGAATTGAAGAATATGATTCATAAGAGCCCTTAAAATGCTATGGTCTATGGGGTCGCAAAGAAAGAGTTGGACACCACTGAGCTATTGAGCATGCACGCACAAGTGTAGAGAAGGGAGGGTGCTTGCCTTTCCCTGATATAGGGAAACTCTAGGGGTTCTCTGCATCTTAAAGTACCTGTGCACATAATAGCTGAATTTGATTTAAAGTCTGAGCCACATATTCTGAGATGCATTTGAATGACAAGTCAGAATGAAGCAAAAAAAAAAAAAAAAAACCATCATGATATTTTAGAGCAGTGTGGCTTACCATGCACATTAGATGCACATTAGCCTGCATCCAGCCCAGTCCTCTTAGTTTTTAAAATAGAGCGTGTTCCATTCAGTGTTTGGAAGTGACTCAGTAAAGTACATGGTGTTCTGATATGGAGCTTCTTTGACAAAGGAGGGATGACTTCACTCATGCTTGATTAACCATTTCCAGAATAATGCATTATTAAACTTGAACTTTGTACAACAGCTGCTTCATAATTCCTATCAGTATCTTAACATTGAATGGTTCCAAATATTAGGAGAGCTGGCCATATATTCATAATTATGGTAGTTATTTCAGTGAAAAGTACAGTGATGAGTAGATATAAAAGTTTGGTGCTTCATTTTGAGCTGTATTCATCTCCTGGATAAAACTGAATATATATATGGTGAGAAGGAGAAAGAGAGATATAGCGTATGTATATATAGCTATGAAAGTGAAAGTGTTGGTAGTGGGTTCCATCCCTGGTCATGGAGCTATGATCTCATATGCCTCATGGCCAAAAAACCAAAACATAACACAGAAACAATATTGTGGCAAATTCAATAAAAACTTTAAAACGGCCTACATCAAGAAAATCTTCAAAAAATTAATAATCTATTATAAATAATGTCCTCTTCCTACAGATGAAATGGCTAATTGAGCTAAATATTAATGCTGACTATTTCATTTTACTACCATCAATAGAAATAAGCCTCAATCTTCTTTTATATCCTTATTCCTACTTGGCAGAACAAAGAATGATCACTTTATAAAGTTTGTGATTAAGGCATAAAAAGAGTAGGAGAGAGGGAATCTTGTGTGTGACTCAGCCTTGATATAGAACATCTCATCTCTGATTCTAGATAATCCATTGTTCCCAACTAGGAAACATTTCTTCTGCTCCTTAGTGTCTTCCATAGAGCCCACCTCAGTGCTAGATACTCTATGCCTACTAGGTAACTAGTTGAACTGGGTTGTAGAGAGATGATGAGATTGCTAATTTTTCAAGACCAAGTCAGGAACAAGGCAGAATTTTGAATTCTTTTTAAAGTGATACAGAATTTTGAAGATACCTGTTCCTCTTGCTTTACTGAGGAAAGAATGAATAAAATTTCATCAGTTACTGTGAATCCTTGAAAATAGACTGTATGATTTTAAACATTTTCCTGAAAATTTCTCAAGTTTTAAATGTAGAACCATTCTTTGTAAACAGCCTTTTAATCTCCCTCACCCACTTCTTTGCTCCACTCACTTCCCTCCACTCTGGCAACCACCTGTTTGTTCTCTGAATCTATATATCTATTTCTGTTTTGTTATGCTTGGTCATTTTTATTTTTTATATTCCATGCACAAGTGAAATAATATAGTACTTGTCTTCCTCTGACTTATTTTACTTGGCATAATACCAAGTAAGTCCATTCATGTTCTTGTAAATGACAAGATTTCATTCTCTTCTATGGCTGAATAATATTCCAATATCTCTTTCTCACACACACACACACACACACACACACACACACATGCATCTATGGATTGGCACTTAGGTTCCTTCCATATCTTCTTCCATATCTTAGCTATTGTAAATAATGCTGCAATGAACAGAGGGATGCATGTATCTTTTCTAATTAATATTTTTGTTTTCCCTGGGTTAATGCCCCAAATTCCTTAGTGGAATTGGTAGGTTATATGGTAATTCCATTTTTAATTTTTTGAGGCACCATCATACTGTTTTCCATAGGGACTGCACCAACTTGCATTCCCATCAGCAGTGTACAGGGGTTCCTTTTGCTCTACATCTTTGCCAACATTTGTTATCTGTGGTCCTTTTGATAGCCATTCTGACAGGTGTGACGTGATATCCCATTGTGGTTTTGATTTTCATGTCCCCCGCGATTAATGGGGCATCCTGAGTAGCTCAGCTGGTAAAGTATTCTTGGGCTTCCTTGGTGGCTCAGACAGTAAAGAATCTGCCTGCAATGCTGGAAACCTGGGTTCAATCCCTGGGTTGTGAAGATCCTCTGGAGGAGGGCATGGCAACCCACTCCAGTATTCTTGCCTGGAGAATCCCCAGGCAAGACAGAGGGACAGAGGAGCCTGGCGGGTTACAGTCCATGGGGTCGCAAATAGTTGAACACGACCGAGCGACTAAGCACAGCCCAGCATGATTAATGATGTTGAGTGTCTTTTCATGTGCCATCTGTATCTCTTCTTTGGAAAAATGTCTATTCAGATCCTCTACCTATTTTTTAATCAGGTTGTTTGGTTTTATTTGAAGAAGAGTTGTATGAGCTCTTTATATATTTTGAATGTTAATTCCTTATCAAGTGTATCATTTGTAAATATTTTCCCCTGTTTAGTAGATGGCCTTTTCGTTTCGCCAATAGTTTGCTTCTTTAGTTTGATGTAGTCTCATCTGTTTATTTTTGCTTTTGTTCTCTGCAAATGAGGAGATACATCCAAAAATACTGAGACTGAAATGTATTACTGAGACCACTGTCAAAGAGCTCGCCTCTGTTTTCTTCTAGAAATTTTATGGTTTCAGGTTTTATATTTAAGTCTTTAATCTGTTTTTGAATTTAGTTTTATGCATAGTGTGAGAGAGTAACCCAGTTTGAGTCTTTTGAGTGTAGCTGACCGGTTTTCCCAAAACCGTTTACTAAAGAGGCTGTCTTTTCCCTGTGTATATTTTTGCCTCATTTGTCATAGATTAATTGTTCATATAAGTGTGGATTCATTCCTGGACTACTCTCTGTTCTAGGCCATTAATCTATGTGTCTGTTTTTGTGCCAGTGTTATACTGCTTTGATGACTGTAGCTTTGTAGTATAGTTTGAAATCAAGGAATGTGATGCCTCCAACTTTGTTCTTCCTCAAGATTGTTTCAGCTATTCATGGTCTTATATGTTTTCATACAAATTTTAGAATTATTTGTTCTAGTTTTGTGAAAAATGTTATGGGTATTTGGATAGCCATTGCATTGAATATGTAGATGGCTTTGAGTAGTATGGTCATTTTAACAATATTAATTCTTCCAATTCATGAGCATGGGATATCTTTCCATCAGTTTGTGTCTTCTTCAATTTCAGGTCTTTTATCTTCTTAGTTAGATTTGTTCCTAGATATTTTATTCTTGTTAATGCAGATGTAAAGGGGACTATTTTCTTAATTTCTCTAATAGTTAGTTGTTAGTATATAGTTCATGATTTGCAACATGTGGGCTCAGTAGCTGTAGCTTGATGGCTGTAGATTGTGGTTCCAGTATTAGTGGTACGCAGGCTTAGTTGCACCATATAGCATGTGGAATCTTTCTGGACAAGGGATTGAACACACGTTCCCTGCATTGCTGGGTGAGTTCTTAGCCACTGGACCACCAGGCAAGTCCCTTAATCAGGTTTTTAAAAGATTAAATACACAGCATATGGTCCAGCCATTCCTCTCCTAAGTATTTACTCAAGATAAATGAAAGCATATGTCCATACTAAGATTTGTACATTCATAGCAGCTTTTCTTCGTAAAAGCCAAAAACTGGAAACAACCTGAATATCCATCAACAGGTGATAGGACACGTTATTAGAATATTACTCAACAATAAAAAGAGAGTAAACCATTGATACATTATTTTGGATGAATTTCAAAGTAATGATGCTGAGTAAAATAAGCCAGAAAGAAAAGAGTATACATGTTTCCATTAACATGGAATTCTAGTAAATGAAACTAATGTGTAGTGACAGAAAACAGGTTGCCTGAGGATGTGCAATGTGGTGCTGGTGTAAGGAGGTACTACAAAGGTCGTGAGGAAGCTTGGGGCGTGATCCGTTAATTATCTTGATTGTGAAGATGGTTTCACAGGTCAAAACTAATTGAATCATACACATTATATATGTCCCATTTATTGTCTGTCAATCATACGTCAATAACACTTTAAGAAAATACTATGCTCAACATCATGATAGAGTCTGTATGGGATACTGAATACTTAATGATGTTTTCCTTCTTAAAAATATATTCAAAATAATAATAATAGAGAATATTACTGGATTGTTGCCTTTAAGGAGGTGACAGTTTTCCAGGAGATTAAAGTTAATTTGTAATCTAAGAATTGGGAGAATTGGATAGCAAAATGGATTCATTGTTATAACAGAATCCTGTCTTTAAAAATTCAGAGCTTGAAATGGTTATTTATGGTTGAAGGAAATAACCATATGATAGAGTTGACATTTCCACCACACCCTGAAAACTGGACATAATTTTGAATAGAGAAAGCTCAGACAAAAATTCAAGCTACACAGAAGACAACGAACAAAAGCAAAGAGTTGAGAGATGATGTGAACATGTTTTAGAGAAGGGCAATCAATGCAGTTAGAGCAGCAGGTTTGGAATACGAAGGGTCCTGAGGAAGAGAGGGTAAGGCCAAGCCACTGCATTGTTTCCTCTTTGAATATTCCTCTGACTTCCATACACAAGCAGAACTATTCAGCCTTGACTTTGCATTCCCCTGAGGTTTTACACCATCCTCTACTTCAGCACCTGTCACATTTTATTGCTTCGTATGTGCATGTTTTGCTTCCTCCTAGGAACTTCCCTGTTCGAAAGGACAACTTTTGGCCCAGCATAAATGCTCAGCAAGTGCTGTTAGCACTCAAAAAAATAGAAAAGTCTAGGAGTCTGTCATGACCAGAGTAGGTGAAATTTGAGCTGCTTCTGTAAAAACTGAGTAGGTTTGGGTATGATGGAGAGTGGAGAGAAGACTGTTTCAAAGAGAGAGGAGAGGGAATGTGCGTGGTAAAGGGAGGGGATGGTAGCAGGAGTGTGTATAAAGGAGTACTGAGAAATGGAGTCTACAGGAAAATCAGCTTTTATTATTTGTTATTATTTAGCCCAAGGAAGAAGAGACACATGCTCTATATTTAAAGTGAAAAAAGAATTATTTCCCTCCACGTCCTCCCTTGTGTGTGTGTGTGTGTGTGTGTGTGTGTGTGTGTGTGAAAATCGCTCAGTCGTGTCTGACTCTTTGCAACCTCATGGACTATACAGTCTGTGGAATTCTCTAGGCCAGAATACTGGAGTGGGTAGCCTTTCCCTTCTCCAGGGGATCTTCCCCACCCAGAGGTCGAACCCAGGCCTCCCGCATTGCAGGCGGATTATTTACCAGCTGAACCACCAGGGAAGCCTATGTCTTCCCTTAGCTGTTATAATAGAGCTCTAATCAACCAGAAGAAGAAAGAATTTAATAAGTTGTCAACAAAATATATCAGATATTCTCTTTTGGGAATACAATTTTCTTTTAATTAAGATGTACATATGTTGTATCAATATAGAATTAAGAGTAATGTTATATTTGCCATAGTTATTATGTTCTGTTGCCATTGTGAACCTGCGGTGGCCCATGGGTTAAAAAACGTTGAGAAACAAACACTAACCTAGAATTTCAGGACTTTGAGATAGGACTCCTGCTTAATGATGAATAGCTTGGGGAGCAGCAGCATGATGTTCTAGAAAGAACACTGGTTTTACAAATCAGAACACCAGGATTTGAATCCCACTTTAGTGCTTGTTCAGTGACCCTTAAACAAGTTAGTTCCCCTATCAGATCCTCTGTCATCATTTACTAAATTGAGATGGAAACAATAATGACTTCACAGCATTAGTATGTGACACACATGCGTGTGTGCTCATACACATGCAAACCAAGAGAAAATATGTAGCACCTCAATTTACACTGTTTTCTGGCATCATATTCTTCATCTTGCATAGATAGTATAGTGCTTTGTAGATAGTAGGCACTCCAACACTTGCTTACCAAATGAATCAACACCTGAATGATGGAGAACCATTGAAAAAATTATTGTTTCCTCCTATGGTGTTCAACGTAGTGTATCCAGAGAACTAATTGATAATATCCCTTTTTCCTGGACATCTCTATGTGTTTAAGTAAAAAAACAGTGGTAAACTTCCTGTCTCTTAGGTTATGTGTCTTAAGGATATGTGAGCTAAATGTGCTAGATTTTATTTTACTTTCATTAATTTATATTTTAATTCACTTTAATTTAGTTGTAGATAGGCCCAATATTGTGTAATTGCTGGTTCTCCAAGTATTCTTAGTTCATCCCTGTTTTTGTACTGTTTATTAAGAGCTCAGCCTTCTCTTGCTTATCAATCTATCAATCTTTTCCCATTATGAGAAAAAGCATTTCTCTTAGAGAACATTCTGGAAGAATGTTCATAGTTTATACAATAGGTTTGTAACTAGTCTTATGATTTAGAAAAAAATTACAACATAATAAAACATGAAGAAGTATCTTAAGAATGAGATTTTAGGTGTTAATTAAAATTGGATTTTGAAAGTAAATACAGTTTTAAACAATGACTTGCACTGATTTATTTCAAAGAAATAAACATTGAGAAGAATAAGAATCATTTAAATTAGTGTACCACTTAGAAATAGTTTCATAGAATGCATAAAGCTAAGCATATTCAATTATAGTTTGGAAAGTGAAAAGTGAAAATGTTAGTCTCTCAGTCATGTCTGACTCTTTGCAACCCGTGGACTGTAGCCTCCCAGGGTCCTCTGTCCATGGAATTCTCCAGGCAAGAATACTGGAGTAGGTAGCCATTCTCTTCTTCAGGGAATCTTCCCGACCCAGAGATCGAATCCAGGTCTTCTGCATTACAGGCAGATTGTTTACCTTCTGAGCCACCAGGGAAGCCCTACAGTTTGAATTAGGCTGGTTTGTTTTGTTGTTTTACCTAGCAAACTATTCAGGTTGATGAGAACAAAAATACAGAATAAATTCAACACAGTCTAGACTATAGAATCTGAATTAGAGAGGTTTATAAGTACTCTTATAAAGACTTTATGAAAAGATGCCACTTTGTAAAAAGGAAAACATACAATTTTGAAATTTTTTTTTTTATTTTGGGGGACTGAATCTCATAGTTCCGTGTCTCTTGAATCTTTTGAGGCACAGTTTCTGGTGTTTATTGTTCATTAGTGTTTTGATGAGAGTGTTAAGAGAATGGACTTCCCTGATAGCTCAGCTGGTAAAAAATCCGCCTGCAATGCAGGAGACCCTGGTTTGATCCTGGGTTGAGAAGATCTGCTGGAGAAGGAATAGGCTACCCACTCCAGTATTCTTGGCCTTCCCTGTGGCTCAGCTGGTAAAGAAACCATTTGTACAATTTAGGAAGGTTAAATTTATGACAAATTACAACTCAGAACTTAGAAGCTAAAAATCTAGGAAAATCTGAGTATGTTTTTAAGGTAAGCCCTAATTAATTCAAAAGCTATTTGTGATATGTTCTGGAAAGGGAATTTGTTGACTTAGTTTATTCAGGGAACTCATTTATACCAGATTGTTAGGAAATAATGCGACATTCATTCCTAGTGTCTGCTTTTATTTTATTGTGAGCAATGTATACTCCCAACCTAGAACTAAATAAACAAAAAAATAAAATAGGAATACTTCTCATTTGAAAAAGAATACTGGAATTTTGAAGTAGAAAGGGACTTTACAGTTAATTTTTTCTAACCTCCTCCTTATTACTGATGAGGGAATTAGTCCCCAAAGGGTAAACTGACTTGTTCAGTGTCCATAGCTTGAAAAAGAAAAAAATGCAGGATTCTTTTTCTCC
This sequence comes from Bubalus kerabau, assembly GCF_029407905.1. NCBI lineage: Eukaryota > Metazoa > Chordata > Mammalia > Artiodactyla > Bovidae > Bubalus > Bubalus kerabau. The sequence continues at coordinate 260,098,779 of NC_073624.1, forward strand.
TATACTTGGTACAGTAAGTACTCAATAAATAATTCCAAAGAGGGAAGAGTCAGCATGGCATGAGATACATATGATTGTAAATTTATGAATTAGCATTTTGGTTCTCCTGTAATTGGCTGAGGAGACTGCTTATGGTTAGTCTTTCCCTGTGAAATAGTGATGCTGGAAGCATGTGAAGTCTCATCCCAGATCCTGTCATTCACCACAGTGATGCCATCCTGGGAAAACTTTCGGGCAGAAATTTTTGAGAAAATTTAATGTGCACATGTTTGGGACAAGTAGATGGGGAGGGGCAATAGAAACAATATTCTGATTTGATTTTGAGCAAATTATTCTTTTTTTTTTAATCCAAGAAGCACTAGTGATATTTGTATTTCCTATTTTGAGCACATTATTCATTTTTTTAAATCCAAGAAGCACTAGTGGTATTTGTGTTTCCTTTTTAGAAGCTGTGCTATTTTGAGACATAAGTCAGTTTTCTGCTTTCAACACCCCTCTATCATTTTGGAATCTATCTTTCTTTCTTTCTTTCGACAATCATTTATTGAACATTTCAGGCATGTTTCAGGCATAGTGGTAGCTTATAAAAATATTAAGTCAAGAAGACTTGGTCTCTGAACTAAAGAGGGAGGGAATTTATTCCTTACAATGTTACAGTATGATGTTATTGCTGTAAAGTTTCCCTTGCCGTGTATACTTTCCACTATAAAATTTAACACAGTAGTCATATAATAGAGAAAATACAAAATAATAGAAATCACAGGGGTGTTTCACTTTGTTTATTTATCCATTTATTCAACAAGTACTTATTGAGTACCTCCAATAAAAGATTTACCTACTATGTTCCAGATACTGGGCTATGTGAGTTGGATACAACAGTGAGTAAAACATTCAGTGATTCTGCCTTTACAGGGATTACATTCTAATAAGTGAGACTAAAAATGACCAAGAAACATAAGAAATAAATTACAGAACGTGTTAGAAAGTGGCAAGTGCTATTAAAAAAAAAAGAGTCAGATCACGTGAGTGCGAAATAAAGAAGAAAAGGGGATGTAATTTTCAATAGTGTAGTCAAGAGAGATCTTATTGTGAAGGATACTTCTGAACAGACTTGAAGGCAGTTGAAAAAAAAATCCAAGAATTAGGGTAACTGTAGGGTTTGAAATTTAAAATTTATTTTAAGTCTATTTTGTTACATGAATTACTTCCTAATGAGATGATGCAGATGATAATAAACTTAGAAATTTTGCCTCTCTTTTTTTTTTCTCTCCTATGAGGTTTGACTTACGTAAAGAATGGTACTTCCACTCTATTTTCTCATTTGTACTTAAGTAAATATATTTCATATGATTTTTGTCCATCCATGATAAGAACAAAATTTACTCTATGAGAATTTCCAATGACAGTCCAAAACAGCATGTAGCATAATTTCATATCATTAATTTTTTTCTTAGAAGCATAAAAACCCATGTATTTTTGTTTTAGGATGAATTAGTCTTCTCAGTTTGGGCAACAAATCAACTTATTTTCCCTTTGGGTCATTGAATCATTGATTCAAATAAGAAAATTGGTTTTTAAAAATATTCTTGATTGACTTTAACATGATTTAAACATAAAGGTATTTGTTTCTTACAGATTGTATTTCTGGCATCTGCATATGCAAGTCCCCGACTCACAGAGGAGAGCTGTTCAGCCATTGCCGCGGTCGCGCATTACCTGTATCTGTGCCAGTTTAGCTGGATGCTCATCCAGGTTGGTACCTCATTTCCTCCTTCTACCCCATGCAACTTTCCAGGGCATCTGGAGGGAGTGGCCTTTATATCTGATATTCTTTATACTGAAATGGAAGTAATTCCATATGTCCATCACTGCATTCCCAGGACATCAGTGTAAGAAAACCCTTCCAAACTGTACAGCATTAGAAAGCATAGTGAATCTGAGGAAGTGGGAAGAGATCTAGTAGAGTTTTATAAGTGACTGGTAGGAGATGAGGCTTGTGATGTGGATCCTATAAGACATAGTAAGAAACTTTAATTTTTTTTCCTAGGGGAAGTCAATGGAATTATTTTTAAGCAAAAGAGTGACATGATGAGATTTGGATTTTAGAAAAACTCCCTGTTGTAGTGAATTGAGCTCAGAAAAGAGTTGATACGGGAGCCATTTAGGCAGCTTTAGCTGGATTCTGGGGAAAGAACATAGTGGTGTGAACCAGAGAGGAACAGAAGGGACAAAGCGAAGTGAACAGCTTCTGAAAATTGCTTTTTAAAGTAGGACTTCAGGATTAGAGATTTATTAGTAGTAGTGCAGAAGGTTGCTTACCCAAGTTTCCAGTGTGAGTGAATGGATGGATAGCGGTGCCTTGAACTGAAATAATGATTGCTGGAGATTGGCTAAAGATGGTGAGTTTTTTGTTTTTTGTTTTTTTTTAAAGACAAGCTGAGTGTAAAGTTCTTGTGAGTTCTCCAGTGGAGACTCTGAGAGAAGTGGAATGGTAAATTCCAGAACAGAGGTGCATGCTAGAGAAATACACTAGATGACTTTTGGCTTAGACTTGGAAAATGGAGCCATTGCTTTAGAAGAGACCACTTTGGGAGAGTACAGAGTAAGACCAAAAGAGACCCAGCATACTCTCCTGAGGAACTGGGAAGTGTTGAGGAGAGATTTGAATACTCCTTTTCTGACTCAAACTCCAGATTCTACTGCCCAGTGCTGATCTGCTTGATAAAGAGGCTAATGTGAGAATTGGATCCACTTAAGCACTATTAATGTCTCTAATTCAATAGGTCAACTAAAATATGCTTCCTTTGAAAATGATTTCTACATGGTCGTAACATTCAGTCTTTCATGAGAAATAGTTTCCTATGTGTTTCTGAGTATGCTTGTGAACTTTTTTATGTAAACAGATGCGTTCAGGCCCTTGCATATTCTTTTTTCTTGTTTAATAAGGAGAATGTAGGATTTCTACCATCTGGCAATTTTGGAGGAAAGTGAGGAGATACTATTAAGAGAGAACACTATACAGACTCAAGGCAGGGATCTTTTCCCAGGTATGATACTATAGTTAGCTCTGAAGGAGAATGGAGAAGGAAATGGCAACCCACTCCAGTTTTCTTGCCTGGAAAATCCCATGGATGGAGGAGCCTGCTGTGGGGTCACAGAGTCGGACACGACTGAGTGACTTCAATTCACTTTTGAAGGAGAAGAAAACCGAACTGTTAGGTTAATAGAACTAGTTGGAACAATTAGAGACCTGCATCTGGGTTTGAATTCTGGCTCCGTCATTACCTTTGTAACCTTAAGCAAGTTATTGACTCTCGCCAAGTTTTGTTTCCAAATCTGCCTTATGGGGACAGTAATTCCTACCTCATAGAATTATTGTTTTATAACTCTTTGAGAAGTCCTAATTATGGAAGGTTTATGGTGTTCTCCAGCCTCCCACCAAACAATTAAAAAGCAAAGCTAAACTGTACAGCATAAAACAAATACTTGCTGAAATTAAAGTCGCATTTGTAAGATTCTCTGATCCTCGTTTATCTGAGTTGAACTTTTTATGTGCATCCTGTGTGTGTTGTTGTTTATCTGCCTGAACCGAGGTCCTTAGTGGTTTGCTGAAGGCCTCTGTCCATGTCCCTGACCTATTCAGTTTTTGATGAATGACCTGGGTGAAGACACAGGAAGCTGTTTTATTAGGTATGCAGATGATACAGAGCTCAAGAGCTAGCTAAAATATAAGCTGCCTGTGTTAAGAGTACAGGTAGAACAAATATGGTGAAACTGTACTGTGACAGCTTGAACATGAGAGTGAAAGATGTAATCTGATGGGGGTTAATGTAAACACCTTGAAATTTTAATTTAACCCAAACTCAGTAGCAATCAAATGTGTTATCAGATTGCTTAAACCATAGCAACTACGGTTAACTACAGAAACACAGGCCTGGGTTACATAAATAACAGTATGGAGACAGCTGAGGGAGCCATGTTTACATTGTAATCTACAACAGCTTGGCACCCTGTAGCTACTTCCAGCAAGAACATTAACCAGCCAATGAGAAGCTGAAAGACAGTCCTATAATAAACTTGGAGGCAGCTGAAGATAACTAACCTGGAAAAAACTTACGGAGATGGGCTGGCTGTCTACAAATTACTGGGAGGGCTGCTATAGCACAGAAAAGTATGGACTATCTAACTTCCTTTGGAAGAGCCAGAAGAAATGGGTCAAAAATTAGGGAAGCAAATTTTGATTCACGTCAAGAACTTTTATAGCCAATAAAAATTTCAAAGTTGAAAAAGCTGGGTCTGAAAGTAGAGAGCATCTACTCGAACTATATTCAAACAGGGAAATGACTGACTTTCAAATAATGTTTTAGGTGGATCTCCTGCTTTAGGGGAGTGTTAATAGGATCACATATAAATTCTCACCCAATTTAATAGAGATTAGTGTATTCTATACGTCTTCAAGTTTTGAGTAAATATGATTGTGGCTGATGCATATTTAACAAGCTAATTACATTTCTGTATGCCTGATGGCTTAGGAAAACTACTTAAAGTACCAGCGAAGTTTAATGTGTTTTAGGTGGTATACCACACATTTTTCATGGTCTGTGGTATGACCACAAGGGAAAAATTCAGTAACTTCTCATTCTAGGTAGGTTACCTCTAATGAGTTACTTTGTGGTCAAAGGTTGTCACTTTACTAACCTGTATTTTCCCGTTTATAAAATACTGTCTACTAAATATCTTTTTAAAGCTAAATTTTTTTAAAAAAACATTACATAGAAGATTAGACTACTGCTAATCAGTCTTATTAGTTGAATTAAGTTGAAATAGCTGAAAGAATGTTAACATTTTAATAATTCTACTTCATATAGCAACATAGAGAATTTGATATATGTATGTGTGTGTATAGCTTATAATGATAAAAGGTTAATTACTAACTTAATCATTGGGCTCAGCATGTAAGGACTATTTATTTTCATCTGCATTATATCTGCAATCAGAATAAATGGATTTAAATGAATTTATCTTAGAGAGTTGCTTTACTTTTATATCATACTTTTAGTACATTATAGTAAAATAGAATTCTGTTTTAGAGTAAAGAACAGTTTTGTAGTTGAACATGTTACATAACTTCTCCAAGCCTAGATTTTCTTACCAAATGACTAGATCTGTAGATTTATAGTAATGGTACCTGTCTTAAAGGACTGTGGAAAAACAGAATGAATGAATACCTGGAGAGAGCTTGGAGCAGTAGTTCCTGGGATGGACTGCTCACTCTATATGTGTTAATTTAGCATATTAATGGCTAGGAAAATACATGGGCACATGTTGAATACTCTTTTTCCAATATAATTCACATCTTTGTTTTGCAAAAGAGAATTAGCCTGATACAGGGGAAAGCGAAGGCTGACAGAATGAGGCAGACACTAGCTGCAAAGCTGAACAAACTGATAACCTCAAACCTCTTTACTGAAGGGCACACGTGGTGCATAGCCGGCTCCAGAGCTGGTGACCTTGACTGTTTCTTTAGTTTTCCCCTTTCCTGACTTTTTCTTTAAGCTCCCCTCTTCTCTGGAAGGGAAATCATATTGTGCATGATGGGAATAGAGTAACACATTATTTTGCTTATTTTTTTAGAGGTATACAACTCACAAATTCCCTCTTTGCCTGTGGAAATTGAGTTATCCTTCTGTTTGCTCTTTATGTAAGATCACTCTGAAATTATTGAAACACTTTCCCACTTCCTTCAACCAGCCGAGTTATGTCTATTTCTCCTTCTTTCATATGCTTTCCACCTTCTGCTCTACCTTCACCCTACTCCTGAAGGTAAACACTGTTAATTGTTTCCTGTGTATGCCTCCAGATATATTCCACAAATATATAAATATTTGTAAATATATAAAGAAGCACATATGTGTGTTTGTGTGTATAGTCTATATATGTTTGTATACTATATATATATATAGTGTATATATAAATTTATCCCATCCTGATATACTTTCTTTTCTGTACTATAATATGGTTATTCCATAATTTATTTTTCTGATCTCCTAGTGATGAAGTTCTGGTTATTTCCAGTTACTTTATAAACAAGGTTTCCTTGATCATCCTTGGACTCTGAATATTTATTTACTTATAGAATATCCATGGAATAAATTCCTAGAACTAATGTCTTTGCTCTTAACATCTATGTTACCAGATGGGTGGCCAGACCATGAGATAATCTATGCAGGAAATAAATCACAAGTAAATTATTTGAGATATAAATATATAATATAGGTAAGTAGAAACTTAATTTTGCCTGTGTATTCATTTGGCCCAGTGTTAGGATCATTTCCTATCACCAAGTTAAATTGTATAAAAAAATGCTTCAGTTAATATCCACGCCTGGTTTGTCCTTACTATCTCTTCATTTCATGCCAAGGGACACAGCTTAATCAAAAATATAATGTGTTACTTTGAAACTAAAGCTTACTTGAAGAACATATTTTTAAATAGTAGAATAAAGTTAGAAATCATTTCACAGTTGTACTTGAGCATTCACCTCTTGTACTTTAATTTCTCTGTAAAATCAGGTTATGAAGAACCAAATGTACATAGATTTATTCCTTGGTAGAAAGACTACTTAGTGCCAGAACATAACAACAGGAAGGGAAAAGCTAATATTAGCTGTGTTTTTCCTTCATCATTGATTTAATTTGAGGGAACATCAAAGGTATTAAGGGCAACAGGCTGGTAATTATCAAGATAAAATGACATCCCCAGGAAATACTGAATTCTCCAATCTTCACAAAGCCTTGTAAAATTGTTAAAAGGAAGGATAACTGGAACAAGGACATGTGATAACATTTCTCAGATTCTCCTTTGAAAAGAATGACTAAGAACCTATGGTAATAACAAAATTAATAGCATCTATGATCTGTGACAAAACTTGATGTTATATATCAGTGCAAGGTTTCTGGTGACACAATTAATCAAATATTAAACAACAGGCTGACCCTTCTCATTAGGAGTTCAAGTCAGTCCTACAGTTCTTTCTGGGAAGGTAGCATATAAATGAGTAAACTCAATAACTCAACCAAATTATGAAGTTTTTACTGAATTCAGTGATAATTGTTAAATATTGAAATTGTGTACATCTTCATTTGTTTTATGCTTCTCAATAAAGATTGTATGCAAAGCATTTTACTAGGTAGTACAAGGTATACACCAATTAATTTTCCATGGTTCATGGGTATGTTTCAGCCATTTCTATTCTGAATGTCCTTTGTAAATTCTCATTTAGTTTTGGCAAATGAGAGAGTGGATTATCTCCAAGCTTGAACAAGGAGTATGCATCTCCACTAACACATACAGCTGGGCGGGGAGGAATGAAGACAAAATGTAAGCCTTGTGTAAATAACAAATCATCAGTATTTGTATGACTTTCTATGGAAATACATCTTAACCTTAGTCTTCACAAGATGCTTTGTTCTATAACTAACGCAAATATGAAAAAGTTATGCTTTTCTCTAACCACCTCAGCTTCCTTTTCTCTAAATAAGATGTCCTGAAATGGTCCATAAGATGGTTCTAACAAAATATTTAAAACTAGAGCTAGAAATGTAATTGGAGACCTAGATACTGACATTGCAATTCACAGGTAGTCTTTAGCAGGAAATGGTGTGTGTGGTAAGCTGTTCTGTCAGTATGAAGCATGTTGGTGAGAATAACACCTTTAACTTATATTGAATTTTCATAACTTTTTTGTTCTAACATTGGTTAAACATAGATACTGGGGCGCATATACTGTATATCTGTCAACATAAAAGTATCATGCAAAGATAATGGTCTCTTGATACTCTTTCGAATACAAAGGAGGAGTCATGATTACAAGGAAAGGAATATATCTCAAATGTTCCCCTCCCACCTTATTGTGGAGAATGGAAGTAACTGGAACTTTTAACACAAATGCTCCAGAAGAGCAACATGTATCTCAAATTTTTAGAACAATGAAGGAACCTAAATTTAAGCAAACATTCAAATCATAAAAGGGAGAGTAAGCATATAGGCTAGCTCATTGAACCCATGCTCTGTAAGTATCATTGGACCTCAGGGAGCTGTGAGCAGGAATGGAAGGCATTGTCCATTCTTCTCTACACTTTATCTCTTCACTGTGCTTTTTGCTACTCTCACCACTAAAGTTCATATGTTTTCTTTTTTTTTTTTTTTAAGTCAACCAGCCTAGACTCTCACAAAATTTCAGGGCTTTCAATGCCAGATAAGTGGTCCAGCCTGGATCAGGCTTCTCCGGATCCACAGCTTTGGCAGAAGGGCAGGGTCGTGAGCATACCCTGCGTGTGTTGGCGGCGGGTGGGAGGATGTGAGGAGAGAGACAGCGTTCAGAGAGAGAGGGCTGATGACCTGGGCACACTTTCCAGAACGTACCTCCCATACATACTATATTAAAATATTTAAAATTCAAGGAAAACTTAGAGTGAGTTAGTCAAAACAACTCTTAGATTTAGACCACGTACTATGTCCCAGAATAATTAAATGTTGTTTCATAACATAACGTTTCCACTCTTTAACCACAATAAATAAAAAGTCATACAATAGTAAATACTGTCCTTTGAGTAGACTTTAATGATTGGATTCTTTAAAGAAAGAAAGAGATTCTTTTTTCTTAATTGACAAAAGCTCATGACATTCGGAGCTGGATTTGCTTAACTGAGTATTCAAGAATTCAACGACACTGTTCCTTGAGCTCTTTGGAGCAGAAGCATTGCGTGTGTAAATCTGACAACGCAATTACATTTGTCTCAGTCTTATCTGAGGTAAAGGTCAGACAGCTGCTGAAAGGTTCAATAATTGTAACTGATGGACTAATGTTCATCTGTGTAAAAGTGGACATTTTGGAAATGCCCTGATCTTTATCATGATGAATCAACTTAAAAGTCATTTACCAGTCTGTACTCTCCTGATTCTTCTGCCAACTGCACCACCGAGTTACCCTGTTATAAGAATATATACAATGTCTATTTAAAATAAATGACCCATACTTTTATTTTGGGGATGGGTTAGTCATCCTTACTTGGCATGAATTTTCTTTCTTTAAACAAACAGTATCGACCACTCTAGCATCAGACACTTGGTCCAGTCCCACCTGTTTGGGTCATGTCCCTTCACTAAGGACTTCCTTCCTAGCTCAGTTGGTAAAGAAATCTGCCTGTAATGCAGGAGACCCATGTTTGATTCCTGGGTCAGGAAGATCCTCTGGAGAAGGAAATGGCAACCCATGCCCGTTCTTGGCTGGAGAATCCCATGGACAGATGAGCCTAGCAGGCTACACACGACTTAGGGAGTAAACCAGCACCTCCTAACTAATAATAGAAAGGCGGTAAAAAGCCTCTTGGGCCATTTAAAAAAAAAAAAAACTCAGAACAAATTTACATAAGCAACACCTCAAAACAGCCTTCATACTTATAGATATAAACAGATGTACACAAAGATACGGAGTGCTGACGGGAAATAAAATTCAGACACAAAAATCTGCAAGTAACCAAACATTTTTATCCTTTCCTGCTTTAGGCCAATCAATACTAATCCCCCAAGGCTAATTTGGTCCAGATAGAATCTTACTTGGAAGCCTCAGTAAAACATCTGAAAACCTTCCCAGGAACATTAGGCATGATGTTTTTCACATAGCAGAGTTTCCATTGTATCACTGCGTACTTTTGGTCTTTAACTATTTATCTTTTGTCTTTCACACCGTCTGACATCTTAATGGGAGATTTAAGTGAGGCGATCACATTTTCCAGCGATGACTATGTGCTTAGCACTTTGTATATAGTGTCTTATGTAATCTTTATAACTTTGTTGTATGCATCAAGAAACTGAGGCCCTGGGATTGTTGTCACTTGCCCAAGCTATTCCTGTAACATATAAAAATCTATATATACGATTAATCTGTACCCACAAACTCTCTGCCATATGAAGTTGAGGAAGGGGATTTAGCTAGTGGATAAGTGTCATTGTGTGAAATATGTATGATATGATTTTCAGTGTTGTTTCTGTAATAAATGATAATTAAACATAAGTACTCTCATGGAAAAAGAACACTAGAAGGCAGAATATATAAGTTCAAGATTTGACTTCCATATACGGCTAGGTGTGATTTGGGACCAAGAGTAACATTTGTAGGCCTCAGAGTCCTACTGTCTGGAAAGGAAGATTCAAGAAGGTAAATACCTCTGTCATCTCTGCTACTGTTATAGTTCCAGTGCCTAGATGGGCTTTGAAATTTAGTATGCTCTCAGGAATGTTCATCAAGTGAATGAATGAAAAAGAGTATAAATTGAGAAAGAAAAATGGCCATAAAACCTAGCCCATCGCAGAACATTTTTCTCTGTGCAGACATTCTTTGTTTTCTTGTCTGTCTCCCACTGGGGACTGAGACCTGGGCCTGTGATCGCATTTCCCCATTCCCTGGAAGGGTGTCTGATTCTGCCACCTGATCAGCTCTCAATAAGTGAAAAATTGTTTAAAAGTCTGGAACAAAGGACCGTTTACTTCATCATCCGCACGAGGCTGTTCACATGGAAAGGAGGTTTGAATATCAGCGTGGGTTTCTTCAAGCACGCATTTACAGAACAATGACAGTTGATTATGACTGAGAGTAAATCAAAACAAATGAAGCAAAATATAAAGTAACATAAATACACTAAGCATTTCCTAATGTTTTCAGACTTTGGGGATACCCTGAATTTCTTGTATGGAAAAAAATGAATGTGTGAACTAATTAAAAAATCAAGTCAGAACTTTAATCATTGAGTAGATCCCGGCCCTTTGTTGGTCAGTAACTCTTCATGTCTAAGCCATGTGAGTGTGTGTCCTGGGCCATCAGACCTGCTCATTTTATGTTCTCTTTTCTTCCCTAGTCTGTGAATTTCTGGTACGTGCTGGTGATGAATGATGAACACACAGAAAGGCGCTATCTGCTCTTCCTCCTTCTGAGCTGGGGACTCCCAGCTTTAGTGGTGGTCCTCCTCATAGTTATTTTGAGAGCAGTCTATCATCAGAGCATGCCACAGATCTATGGACTCATCCACGGTGACCTGTAAGTACATCCAGGGAGCGCACACTGCCTCCTCGGCCTTTGTGTCCCCCGGCAACTCTACTGATAGATGCTGGGAGCGTTGGCTGGGGGTTCCGACTGAAGAAGCACCACGAAGACCTTTGTCTTCCTGCCACACCATCTACATCTCTCCTTCCTCTAATTCTCTCTTTAAATAAAGACCTGTGGCCTCTTGAGTCCCTTCGATAGATGCTGTTTTCTCAGGTGGGTTGTATATCAAACAGTTCATGGCCATTTATATCGATACCTCACCATAGTCTAGTTTGTTAGATTGTGACAAACCAAAAATACCCAGTGCAGTCAGGGAACTATGAACATTTTGATCAAGAATTTAATCAGTGGAAAATTTGGAGAGTGGCACATTGTCTAAGGAGTCTGATGCTTTTGGGAGGGGGAGCAGAGTTTGGCAGGTACCATCATCCATAAGGTGCCTAAATACAAAAAGACTATGTCAGAGTGAATAGAGAGTGGCTGCAAGAGTACCTGGGAAGGAGCCATGGTCAGCTAGGTCCTTCTGATAGATTCTTATTAAAGTTCACTGTAGTCTTGAATTCTAACAGATCTTTATACATGCATGTGTATGCATGTCTTAATCCTGAATCTGGTGTCTCACAACTTTGAGGACCACTCAACCCCTTCAAAAAAACCTTTGTGATAATAAAGGTTAATCAACTCCCTTGGTGTAATGAAGATTCAGAGGACAAAGTACCGTTTGTGAATGAGAAAGAATTAGCCTAGTTACAATCTTATGAGGACAGTAGTACCTCTTTATCTCACAGGTTATCGTGAAGAAAATAATTAGGTAATAGATGTGAAGAATCTTTTAAAATGAAAGTACTATATAAGCAGAAGTTATTTTAATGTTGTTTTTGCCTATGATCAGTTATAATCATTCATTATATACTTAGTCAATGCTTGTTATCCACATGTGCAGATACACTTCACACATGGGTAGTCACACACTGATATCCTGCACGCCATTTGACCAAAGGATATTAACTATGTAATACACACATACCTATTGAGATACCATATATAGTAATTTTTTCTTTCTATTTAAATTCAGTAAGATTCCTTCATGCTCATTAATTTGTAGTATTACAACAATTTATTAAAATATAGTAGTCGCTAAGAGTCGGACACGACTGAGCGACTTCAACTTTCACTTTTCACTTTCACGCATTGGAGAAGGAAATGGCAACCCACTCCAGTGTTCTTGCCTGGAGAATCCCAGGGACCGGGGAGCCTGGTGGGCTGCCGTCTTTGGGGTCGCAGAGAGTCGGACACGACTGAAGCGACTTAGCAGCAGCAGCAGCAGCAGCAGCAGCAGTATATTCTGTCCATATACAATTCTTAAAGCCTAATCTTCCAGAAAGGAGTAGTTGTGTCTTTTTCCAATTATATTATGACATTTAAAAATTTTTTATTGGAGGGACTTCCCTGGTGGTCCAGTGGCTAAGACTTCATGCTCCCAGTGCAGAGGGCCTGGGTTCAATCCCTGGTCAGGGAAGTAGATCCCACCTCTCCCAACTAAGAGTTTACATGCTGCAGCTACAGATCCCGTAGGCCACAACTAAGACCCAGCACAGCCAGATATATAAATAAATGGTTTTAAAATATAAAATAAATATATTGGAATATAGTTGATTTGCCATGTTGTATTAGTTTCAGGTGTACAGCCAAGTGAATCAGTTATACATACATACATACATATATATATATAATCCTCTCTTTTTTTTTTTATTCTTTTTCTGGATAGAGCATTACAGAGTATTGAGTCGAGTTTCCTGTTCTGTACAGCAGGTTCTTATAGTTATCTGTTTTATGTATAGCAGTGTGTATATGTCAGTCCCAGTCTCCCAGTTTATCCCTCCCCTCCCCCACCCCCTTGTGACCGTAAATTTGTTTTCTACATCTGTGATTCTCCTTCTGTTTTAAGTAAGTTCATTATGACCTTTACTGCTCCTGACATTTATTTAAATCTTGGACTACCAGGATTAATTTCAGAAAGTTCTGCATCTTTCTTTGTCAGATACAACGTAACCATGAGACAAGTCCTGGGGACTAGCAGCCATCTCTTTCATGAGCTCCCTGGTGAAACACGGTTATTTGGTGGCCGTTTTAGATACACCTAGCTTGGATAAATGGGACCCAATGCAAGTGATGTTAATTAGAAGAAACTCCCTCTTGATGCTTCTAAAAGGATTTTTAAAGAGAAAAATAAACTGTTTATACAAGAATGTCTGAATCAACCGAGTCTTAAAATATTTGCCTCTGAGGCTTTTGCAGAAAGTTCTTTTTAACCAACTCAGCTATAATAAATGAAATGTAACATATAGTAACCTTTTACCCAATCTTAATATTATAATATTATTGAAACTTGGTTTGTTTAGTATAGGTTATTTAGCTTCTTCATTCACATATAATATTCATGTGAATTTATTCCAGATTTTTAAAAAGTGTGTATTTTTAATATTACTTTAATCTCAATGTAGAAAGAATAATTACTATGTTTTTTTTTAATATTTATGAAAAATATTTTATGCTTATATAATCATTTAAAAACATGCCTTTCCTCTGGGGATGATAGGATTTGTGGTTGTAAAATAGTAGGACATCTGTTGTGCAGTAGTTGTTTGTAGTAATAAAACTTTTTTAGTTAAGAATTTTCCCTAAGTAGATCTCTAATGCATTATATATTCAAGTTGTTACAATGCTTTTGTCAAATCTTGGAACCAAGATTATGATAATTAGATAAAACCAGGAAGTGATCTCTCTTTTCCTGTTAGCTGAAAAAGTTTACAAGTTTGGTGTTATTTCTTCTTTATTATTTTTGAAGAAGTCACACATGAACCCAGCTAGGCCTCATGTTTTTTTTGCAGGAAGACTTTTAATTACAGATTCATTTTCCTTTAAACATATAGAAACAGTTCTTTCTGTGTCAATTTGATAAATTGTCTTTTTTTCTAGGAATGTTTCTATTTCATCTACCTATTCAAATTTTTTAGTGTTTGTAGGAATGAATATTTTTTTCAGTCTTGATATTAATAATTAGTATCTTCTCTCACTTTTTATCTCTTGATCAGTCTCCTGTGAATAGTGTTGTTTTTTCCCAAGTTCAACTTTTGACTTCTTCATATTCTCAATCGTGCATTTATTTGCAATTTCATTGCTCATTTCCTTAATTTATTTTTATTTTTAGGTTTCATCTAATTTTTCTTTTATGTATTCTATTTATCTTATTTGCTTTGTTTACTATGTGCTAGGTACTGTGTATTTATTTTATTTATTTAAAATAAATTTCCTCAGCTTTATGGAGATATAATTCACATATATAATTTTATAAGTTTAAGGTATCCAATGTGATGATTTGATACTCACATCTGTTGTGAATTAATTATCACAATAAGATTGGTTAACACTTCCATCACCTCACATAATTGTGTGTGTGTGTGTGTGTGGTAAGAACATTCAAGATTTCTTATCTTAACAACTTGCAAGTACATAATATATTATTGTTAAATATAGCCACCATGCTATACATTGGATCCCCAGAACTTATTTATAACTAGCAGTTTGTGCCTCTTGACCAACATCTCTCCACTTTTCCCATCCTTGGGTCATAGCAGCCACCATCCTAATCTCTGTTTCTATGAGTTCAACTTTTTAAACATTCCTCATATAAATAAGGTTACATAATATCTATCTTACTCTGTCTAAATTATTTCACTTAGCATAATGCCCTCAAGATCTATCCGTGTTGTTGCACATGGCAGGATTTCCTTTCTTGTGACTGAATAATATTGTAGTGTATTGTATATATTGCAATATATATCTCACATATTTATCCATTCACTCATAGACAGATTCTTAGGTTGTTTCTATATCTTTGCTACTGTGAATAACACTGCTATGAACATGGGGGTGCAGATATCTCTTCACAATCCTGATTTCATTCCCTCTGTGTGTATACCCAGAGGTGGGATTGGATCTTATAATAGTTCTATTTTTAACTTTTTGAGGAACCTCCATACCGTTTTCTATAGTGATTGTAACAATTTGCATTCCCACCAACAGTTTGTGATCTTTATTATTTCCTTCCTTCTGCTAACTTTGGGCTTCTAGTTCCTTGAGGTTTAAAGTTAAATTGTTTATTTGAGATCTTTCTTTTTTCTTCATGTTAGCTTTTATCACTATAAACTTTATCTTAGAATTGCTTTTGCAGCATCCCATGAGTTTGGTATATTGTTTTCCATTTTTAAGATTTTTTTTTAAATTGCCCTTTTGATTTCTTCTTTGACTCATTGGTTGCTTAGGAGCGTATTGTTTAATTTCCACATATTTGTGAATTTTCCAGTTTTGTTCCTGTAGTTGATTTCTAGTTTCATACTATTGTGGTTAGCAAACATACTTGATAAGGTTTGAGTATTTTTAAATCTGTTGACTGATTTTGTGGCCTAACATATGGTCTATCCTGGAGAATGTTCTGTGTGCAGTTGAGAAGAGTAGATATTCTACTGCTGTTGGATGGCATGTTCTATATGCCTTTTAGGTCCGTTTGGTCTAAAGAATAGCTCAAGTCCAACATTCCCTTATTGATTATTTGACTGGGTGATGTATCCATTGTTGAAAGTGGGATGTTGAAGTCCCCTACTATTACTGTATTTTTGTCCACTTCTCCTTTTAGATTGGTTAGTATTTGCTTAGTATATTTGGGTTCTCTGAAGTTGGGTACAGATATTTGTGATTATTATATCCTCTTGATTAATTCACCCTTTATCATTTTATTATGACTGTCTTTATCTCTTGCTATACCTTTTGAGTTAGTCTAGTTGTATGATATAAATATAACTACCCCTATTCACTTTCCGTTTCATTCATTCACTTAAGCCCTTGTGTGTCCATAAAGGGGAAGTGAATCTCTTGTAGGCATCATATATTTGGGTCTTTAAAAAAAAAAAATCTATCCGTCATTTTGTGCCTTTATATTGGAGAATTTAATCTATTTACATTTAGAGTAATTATTGATAAGGACTTACTGATTCATCTTACTGTTTTCTGACTATTTTATTGTTCATTTGTTCTTTTCCACTTTTCTTGCTAATCTTCCATTTTTAATTGGTAATTTTCCATAGTGATATGTTTTAATTTCCTTCTCTTTATTCTTTATGAGTCTACTGTAGATTTTTGCCTCATGGTTACCATGAAGCTTACATAAAATATCTTACTGATATAATGTTAAATTTTATACTAATAACAACTTCATTTATATATAAAAACTGCTTTTACTTCTCCCTTTTACTTTTTGGGGTCACACTTTACATCTCTTTATATTGTGTATTTATTAACAAATGAATGCAGTATAGTTATTTTTAATACCTCTGTCCTTTAACCTTTTAAATAGAGTTACATGGTCAACACATTGCCTAATTACTGTATCAGAATATTCTGAATTTGACTGTATGCTTACCTTTACCAGTATGTTGTGTATTTTCATGTGAGTAATTAGTGTCCTTTCCTTTCAGCTTGAAGAACTCCTTTCAGCTTTTCTTGTAAGATGAGCCTAGTAATGATGAATTCCTTTGGTCTTTGGTCTTTTCTAACTTACAGCTTTGCCAAGTAGGAGGGTATTGTTGGTTGGAAGGTTTCTCTTTCAATACTTTGAATATATCATTCCACTCTCTCCTGGGATATCTCTAAGGTCTCTGCTGAGAAATCCACAGATGGCATTATGGAGATTCCCTTGTAGGTTACAAGCTTTTTTCTCTCTTGCTGCTTTTTAAGATTCTTTCTTTGTCTTTGATTTTTGATAGTTTTATTATGTGTTTTTTTGGAGAAGGTCTCTATAAGTGTAGTTTGGGGACATCTATTATTTGTCCCCAAATAATATTGTCCCCATGTATTATTTACTCAGAAGTCCAATAAACATCTTTACCAGATGACACGCAGCTATCTTATATTCAGCAAGGTTAAAATTAATCTCTTAAATATGTGCTTTGACCTACAGTCTCTATGAAAAGTTCACCATCTTCCAGGGTTCTCAAGCTGTGAACTTGAGAGTTTTTCTACTTTTTTCCCCCTTACATTTCACATCCTATTAATCACAAATTGTTTCCTAGCCCAACTCTTAAATGTTTTCCTAATCATTTTCATTTCTTATTTCATCACCATCGCTTCAGTTCACCTGTGTCATCTTTGTCTAGTCTGTTGGATTACCTTTTAACTTGTGTTCTTATCTCTAATTTCTTCCTTTTATAACCCATCCACTAAATTTTGAAATATGGAAATGATTATATAACTCTGACGCTTAAAATTCAAGTTGTTTTTCATCACCTCAAGGTCATGGATGTTAGGTTATCCACAGTTGACTCTGAACTATTGAACCAGCTTCTTTAGCACACTTCCCACCCATCCTTTCTGGTTGCCCTTTGTAACCAAGTCACTTGATATTTCCCATGGTCTCTTATGCCTGCACCTTTACCTATATCTTATTAATCTCAAATGCTTTCCTTATGCCTGCCCCTCAAATACCTGTTTTTTCCCTCTAAGCATCAGCTTAAATATTAGCTGTTTGAAGTATCTATTTTCAGATTAAAGCACTACCTCATATATACTCTTGGTAGAGTCAGAACTTTTCATAAATCCTGTGATTGTACCAATCATACTATATTATGAATATTTGATGAAGTTATCTATGCAAATTGAAATTCAGCCTGGAGATCAGTGATTAATGCCAGAATATATGGTAAAAACAATAAATTTATGAAGAATGTAAGGTTTAATTTTTCCCTTGATGGAAGTAACTGAACCAGAAAAAAGAAAAGCCTTAACAACTAAGGTAAGTGTATACAAATGTGGGTTTAGAGGAAACTTTCATGCTTTCTCTATGCAATAATGTATGTATAATAAAATTTTACACTATAAAATTATTAGCAAAATGTATCTAAAATACTTGCGTGTGTGTTAGTCTCTCAGCCATATCCGATTCTTTGTGACCCCATAGACTGTAGGCCACTGGGCTCCTCTGTCCATGGAATTCTCCAGGCAAAAATACTGGAGTGGGTTGCCAAGATCCAGGGGATCTTCTCAACCAAGAGACCGAACCCAAGTCTCCTATATTGCAGGCAGATTCTTTACCATCCGAGCCTCCTGGGAAACCCTGTTCTAAAATACCTGGAAGTTACCAAATGATACTAATGTCTCAACATTTTAAATACTGTGTGAGATTTGTTATATCTTATAAGGAAAAAGTTTTCTTATACAAATATGATAGATAAAATCTTCTAATTCACCAAGACTAGTGGATTTACAAGTCTACACTGGGTGCTCTACTTCATAGACAAAACTAAATTTAATATTTTATAGGCTCTTTAAAATCTTTCTCCAAATCATGTTGTGCAATTTAGGTCTCGATTCAAAAATCCACTGCTGTTGCTGTGCAATCTAGACCTAAATTGCACAATATGATTTGGAGAAAGATTTTAAAGAGCCTATAAAATATTAAATTTAGTTTTGTCTATGAAGTAGAACACCCAGTATAGACTTGTTACTGCTTCTTTTTTCACTGAACCAGGTAATCCTATGAATCTATGAAAAATTATACTAAAAGTTGACAAAAGAAGACTTACATACTTTAAAGATTTTTTTAAAGACATTTTCATAACTTCTTGACAATTGTGCTAGAAACTCCTCTAGTTGTTTTTTAACCTTATAATTGAACAGTGCTTAACTAAAGTAAAGCTAAAGTAAATGAAATCTATCCTTGATTGATTTCCATTAGTTACCAGACATAAGTCTATTGAGAATACCCAGAGGTAGTCCCTTTTGAGTGGTTTACATTTAGTGTCTTTGGAAGTAGCCACCTATTTTTCTTGGATTGGCTTCTCAGCTGCTTTAGGGAAAGGGAAAAATCTGAAGAAGAATCTCTAGCTTTATCATACCAAGTGCAGAGGAAAGAGTATAGCACTGAGTCAGGAGCCAGGATGGAAGCCAAGGGAATATGGGCCTGAGAAATTGTCCCTAAAGACATAATTTGCTATTAATCTGGGGCCACAGTTATGTGACTGTGGAAGGATAGAATGACTGAGAATGAGTGCCAGAGGGGAGGACAGTGAATTAACTTATCTCAATATTCCAATATTCCTACCTCTGAGCTCTAAGACCCTGACAGATTAATAAATGTCAATAACAGTAAAAGTGATTTAACGGTGATAGGTTGTTTTGTACTTCCCAATCACTTGCATTTTTCTCTTTCTTGCTAAGTTGTATGAATTCAAACCTAAAGAAAAATCAGCAAATTACTTATTGAGTAGCTATTAATATTATGTGCTAAAGCATAACTGAATTCTCTTCTATTTAAGCTATGTATTTGTTTGTGATAAAAACATGCCTGACAATTTAAAAATCGATTACTTTTCTTTTTTAAGTTTTTCAGTATTTTAGTTTCTTAGTATGTTTGGTATGATGTTTTATTTTCAATTTTCTTAGCAAATCTTAATTATAACCTATTCTGATTATCCTGCTCCCGAACTGAATTACCTGTTTTATAAATAACACAATCCTCTGAAAACAATCTAATTTTGCTAGCTATATTAGGAGAAATCTTGTTAACATGGAGGACAAATCTGTATACTCTAAATTAGAACTAAATAGAAGTAATGGTGCTGAATGGGGCGTATGATATTATGTGAGAGTCTTTATTTTTATTGAAGTACTTAAAAAAGAGAATCATGAAAAAAATAGTTGTGAATGTGGGAAGCCTATTTACTTATCATCTTAGAGAAAATTAGAGAAAATCATCTGAGGATTAGAGAAAATTGGTATAAGTCTATGGAAAAGAGGTGTTGTCAGGATCTCTTCATGGATTTTCTCAAGTGGGTGGTTTATTATTGCACCTGGATGTGTGTATACACACACAGAGAGAAATGCACGGATAGAAATAGCAGCGTTCTACTAGCATTTTTCATTTATTCAGAACTCCAAAATAAAGAAATATTGAGTGTTTGCTTCCCCACAAGGTCTTAGAATCACGGAACCAAAGGGTTGGAAAATCTCCAGCTTGCCTTAATAAACTTCCAGTCATGTCCTCAAAAGTATATCATGATTCAAGCTCCTGTTCAAAGACTCATTAGCTTCTTGAACTTCTTATTCTAAACATACTCAGTTTATCTGACCTTTTATAGCTGCTGATTTCACAACTCATTCTACCACCCTTACCTCATTCTCTTAGCTCATGTTAGCTTTAGCTCCCCTAACACCAGCTTCAGCTTTTCTGACTATTGCCGCATCTCTGTGAGAAAAATGCCAACTGGTGCTTTGTCTTACATCCCTCATGGCTTCTCTTAAGTCCCTGGATTCTCTTCTTCACAGACAAAGGGGCATGTTGGTGAAAAGGAAACTTGATAAAGCCTTGAATCCAGTGTGCATCCAATCCTTGAGTAATCTTCACAGCATCACTGACAAATGTTCATTCACCTTATATTTGAACTGCTCTGTGAGAAGGCATGTATTTCCTCTCAGGGCTTTTCATCCAGAGTAGAAATCTTTTAGATTCTGGCTCGAAATCTAATTGCCAGACTCACACCAAAAAACCCCTGAACGTTTCAATTTAATAATCCTCCAGTTTGCCCCTGTTCTTTTGCTTCTAAGCCAAACATTTCCGATTTGTTCAAATATTTCCACATAAAGCATGCTTTTGTGTGTCTTTTCACTATCTTAGTAGCTCTCCTCTATACTTGTTCTATCTATCCATCTATATTAGTCGTCTTCTACATTTTATTTTTGAAAGAATTTTAAACACAGACAAGTTGAAAAAAACTATCAAGTTCACATATACCCTTCACCCAAGGACATATATATACATACTTACATAACCGTAGTACAATGTTCAAAGCCAGGAAATTAACTATGAGAAAACACACTTACCTACACTGCAAACATTCTTCAGATTTCACCAGTTTTTGTCATCTTTGGAGACAAGCGTGTGGCTTTATTAATGTATGTCCATATACTAACATGATGTATATTTATTAGATGGAGCATACCTACCGTTCAAGGAAGACATCCAACTTGGTCGCTGTATTATTTCTTAATGTAGAGTTGGATTCTCTTTATTTTTCATTTAGTATTATTTTATCAGTGTTCAAGAGTGATGCTGATCTATTGTTTTTTCCCCCCTTTGGACCGCCTTTATTTGGTTAGGTAACAGTGTCTGTGAATATGTGTCACACATGAAGTAATAATTGCATGCAATCTATCAGACAAGGCCAGCTAAATGTTAGTGACCTCATGAATTCCTGTGGGCGGCTTATCATTCTACTACCTCCAGTTATTCTGAAACTATTATTTCAATTATTTCTATCATTTTGTTTTGCATCTTTGACATTAGGATTGCAAATAATACACTCTCTAAGATTTATGAAATTCAACTTTTATCAACCTAAGGTAGGATTAGGTTTGTTTTGCTTTCTTTTTTTTTTGTCATAAATGAGGAAAAAATGCCTCTGAAACTTGCAATTTTCTATGATACTCTCTCATTTAGTTAGACTGATATAACAGAATACCATTGACTACTGGTGACTTGGAGAAGGAAATGGCAACCCACTCCACTATTCTTGCCTGGAGAATCCCATGGACAGAGGAGCCTGGTGGGCTAAGGTCCATGGGGTCGCAAAGAGTCGGACATGACTGAAGTGACTTAGCACGCACTGATGACTTAAGCAAGACATTTATTTCTCACAGTTCTGGAGGCTGCAGTTCCCCATCAGAGTGCCAACAGGGTCAGGTTCTTGGTGAGGTCTTGCCCTCACCAAGGTCTTGCCCATCTCACTGGTCTTGCCCTCACATGGCCTTCCTTAGTGCATGTGGAGAGAAATTCTGTGTTTCCTCTTTATCTTTATAAGAGCATTAATCCCATAACAAAGCACCACTCTATGACCTAATCTAACAGTAATTATTTCCCAAAGTTGCCACTTCCAAATACATCACATTGGGAGATAGAGTTTCAACATACGAATTTGGAGGGAGGAGAGACACAAGCATTCAGTCTAAAGCTGGTCTTTTTATAGTTTATCTAAATGTAAATACAACCTGAAGTGAAAGATTTAAGTATTTAGTTCCAGGAACTCCTTTTAGGGAAGATCACAAGTTGTGAAAAATAATAGAACATTAATTTCATCTATGTTGAAAGATGAAGAAATGTTTTCTTCTATATTCAGAAGCAATTAGATTTATTCTAATATTATTTTCAGAGTTCAGTTCTGTTCAGTTCAGTTGCTCAGTCATGTCCGACTCTTTGCGACCCCATGGGCTGCAGCACGCCAGGCCTCCCTGTCCATCACCAACTCCTGGAGTTTACTCAAGCTCACGTCCATTGAGTTGGTGATGCCATCCAGCCATCTCATCCTCTGTCGTCCCCTTTTCCTCTTGCCTTCAATCTTTCCCAATATCAGGGTCTTTTCCAATGAGTCATCTCTTCACATCAAGTGGCCAAAGTATGGGAGTTTCAGCTTCAACATCAGTCCTTCCAATGAACATTCAGGACTGATCTCCTGTAGGATGGACTGGTTGGATCTCCTTGCAGTCCAAGGGACTCTCAAGAGTCCTCTCCAACACCACAGTTCAAAAGCATCAATTCTTCGGTGCTCAGCTTTCTTTATAGTCCAACTCTCACATCCATACATGACTACTGGAAAAACCATAGCCTTGACTAGATGGAACTTTGTTGGCAAAGTAATGTCTCTGCTTTTTAATATGCTGTCTAGCTTGGTCATAACTTTTCTTCTAAGGAGTAAGCGTCTTTTTGTTTCATGGCTGCAGTCACCATCTGCAGTGATTTTGGAGCCCAGAAAAATAAAGTCAGCCACTGTTTCCACTGTTTCTCCATTCTCAGAGTAGTGTCAAATAAATATTTTTATTTATGATTATTTCAGTAGTATCAATAATATCTTTTTCCAAGTCTCAATACTCATTATAATAACAATATAATAATAGATAACTTCACCTATAACTTCATATGAAAGATATTGGTACATATTTTTCTACCTTTTTTCTGTGTATATTCTAATACTTGTATATGCACTTGGTCATTCACACATACATGCACACTCAGAACAAAAACAGGAGTGTTCTATTTTGCAATCTACTTTTTTCAAGTATTTCATTTTTTAAAAGTCTTTTATTATTCTTACTGTTATTTTATTTATTTTTATCTTCTGGCCCTGCTGCCCGGCGTATGGGATCTTAGTTTCCCAACCAGGGATCAAACCTGTGCCCCCTATATTAAAAGCACAGCCTTAACATCTGGACCATCAGGGAAGTCCCATGCAGTCTAATTTTTATTTATGGGACAATTTTGTATATTAGTATATATCAACCACATTTTGTACTAGAATATTATATGTATTTCACCCACCTTCTATTGGTAGACTTTTGAGCCATTTCCATTTTTTCTTTGTAACATAGTTGTAATTAACTTCCCTATATAGGTATCTTTGTATGCTTGTGTTGTTGTTTGCCGTAGGATGAATTTTGAACAGTGGGATGACTCATTCAAAGAAGACATAAAATTTTGTACTTTAAAAGATAGTACTAAAGTGTTTTGCAAAAGTGACACACACAAAATATGACAGAGCCTGTTACAGCACATTCTTGACAACTCTGGGCATTATAAAATATTTTTCAGTACTTGCCGACATGAGATACATATGTGTATATATACATGTAAGGATAGATATGTTTTATATGTTTATGCACATAGATGTTCTTATCTATCTATTCACCACTCAACAGGCTCTGGTGCTTTGGTTTAGTTGCTCAATTGTGTCTGACTTGTTGCAACTTGTTGAGTTGCAGGCTCCTCTCTCCATGGGATTTTTCAGACAGGAATACTGGAATGGGTTACCATTTCCTTCTCCAGGGGACCTTCCCATCGAACCTGGGTCTCCTGAATTACACATGGATTAGTAACCAAGTGAGACACTAGGGAAGCCCCTATGTTTTATATATATATATGTATACACACACACATATACTTTAATAGCTTCATTTATTATGTATCAGATGTTATACTAAGTACATGTGTACATTTATATATCATTTGTATATTTATTTACCATTTTATTTATTTTGTGACTTGCTTGTTCATCTCTCTCCATTAATTTTTCTGATTGTTCATGTTTTCCAATAATTTGAAGAGATGATTTTTTTTGTCTTTTTTCTTTTTCAGTTTTTTTGGAGGTGAGGTGCACTATATTAGGGCTATTAGCTTTTGTCTCCCTTGAATTTTTATTTCTCTATTAACACATCTCTCTGTTTGTAAGGATAATTTCCATTTTAATGTATGAGATAAGTTTTGTGTGATATCAGACTGTTTCAAAGAATTATTTTAAGTGTTTTGTGTGCTAATTAAATTTTCCAAGTACAATAATAGTACAGTTAACATGTTGGGAACATTTAAAGTGATTTACTCAGGGTCACAATGGTGAAAATGTGTTGCCACAAGACTATCAGTTTGTGTTCCTCCTAATTTATTAACTAGAGGCAGAATCAGGAAGAATAATGATTACTTTTTAATGCAGAGTGCTAGAAATTTAGGCATCTGAAATATCAAACTGAATAAAGCGTTAGGAAAGAGGTAGTTGTAAAACTGCAGGAGATGGAGTTGTAATGAGAGATGCTTGTGAATTGCATTTCATCTTGCTTATTTCCTTTAAAAATTTTACATATAAAATGGAAGAGTTGATCAACTTTCATTTTCAGATGCTCTGTGTTACAGGGAATCTTATAATCTATTAAAAACTCTCATTTGGAAGACTAAGAAAGCTCATACAACCACAAATGGTCAAGCCTGTATTAGTTCAGGAAACAAATCAATTATTTATAGAGGAAGTTTTGTTGACGTCTCCAATGAAAAAGGAAATGCCCACAAATACAAACAATTTGTCCAACAGGATATTTGGTGACTAAAGGAAACTACTCCTGGCTCAAAAGAATATTTTGACAGTTGATTTTGGGTTTGTATTTTCTAGCTTTTAGCTTTTCAAGAGCAAGGAATCTGCTTGCTGTTTTTTTCCTTAAAGTAACTTTTTTTTTTTTTACTGTAAAATTAATCATTGTTTTAGAAATTATGGAAAACTTAGAAAATGTAATTTTAAAAAGTCAGATCATTCCTGTCATTCAAATATTAGCACTTCTAGTTGTGTGTGTGTTTCTCTAATTTATAGATTTTTGTTTTTTTAATGTAAAATTGAGGTCACACAGTTTTATCTCCTTATTTCACTTAATATTACATCATTAGATTTTCCCATGCCATTGGTATAGTGTGTTAGTCACTCAGTCATGTCCAGCTCTTTGTGACCCCATGGACTGTAGCCCACCGGCTCCCCTATCCATGGGATTCTCCAGGCAAGAATACTGGAGTGGGTTGCCATTTCCTTCTCCAGCCATTCGTATACCTCCACACTTTAATGGCATCACACAATATTTGTCTCAAGATAGACTTTATCATAGTGCATTTTCCTTTCTCCTGCATTGGACATTTAAGTTCTTTCCTTCCCTCATTTTTAATATTTAAAAGATCTGCAGTAAGTGTGCTGTGTCACATTTCTACATCACAACCTGTGGCGGATTCATTTTGATATTTGGCAAAATTAATACAATATTGTAAAGTTTAAAAATAAAATAAAATTTAAAATAAAAAAAAGAAAAAGAAAAGAATTGAAATTACTGGATTTCAAAATATGAAATTTTTAGAAATATTGCCAAACAGTCATCCAGAAAGGTTGAAAATTTCATCTTAATGATATTTCTGGAGAACACCAGTCTCCCAACAGCAGTGCTAGTCTTGATTATGATGAGCTTTATGGTTTTGATAGGTAAATGCAGTTCATTAAACTTTTCCAGATAAACAGAACCAATAGGGTATAGACAGGTGATAGATAAAGAAAGAAAGAAATTTACTGCTAGGAATTGACTCATGACATTACAGAGGATAGCAGTTACCAACATCTGCAGGCAAAGTCAGCAAGTTGGAGACCTAGGCGAGTTCATCATGTTATTCCACTTCAGAGGCCGGCAGGCTTGAGACCTCAGAAGAGGTGATGTTTCAGTTGGTGTCTGAAGGCAGGAAAAAAGCCAGTGTCCCAGTTCAAAGACCATCAGGTAGGAAGAATTCTCATAGGGAAAGCAGTCTACTTTACTCTGTTTATCTCCCAATTTAAATACTAATCTCATCCAGAAACACCCTCATAAACACAGGCAGAATAATACTTGACCAAATATCTGGGCATCCCATGGCCCAGTCAAGTTGACGAATAAAATTAGCCATCACATGCAGTGATTTATTATTGTTTCTGTTGCTGGTTCCTTAATGAAACCAGAGTTTGAATACATTTTTATGTACTTGACCATTCTTACTTCTCTTATAAATTGTTCATGTTCTTTGTTTTCCTGTTTTTTTTTTCATAGATTTGTGAGAGCTTTGTTCCTATTAAAGATTTTATCCTCTGTAGTATTTGATGAAATATTTGTCACAGCATCATGTGATTTACATTTTTAATTTGTAGTAAAACATATCTATATTTTCCTGAAATATGCATCTTATATGCTTAGAAAAGTTTTGTGTTCTTTCAACATGAATATTTATTTCTTCCTTAATTTCAGAAATTTTTTCTTCAGTTGCATCCTTAATGCCTTTGTGTTTCTTTCCATTTAGGGAGGTTCTTTATTTCCTAAATACCACCTAACTTATTGGATCCTCGTATCTCCCATATATGCATTATATTCTCCCTAATTTCTTTTCCCTTTGTGTTTTTCGGTCTCAAATATTTTCCACTTTTTGATAATTTAGTTGCTTGCTATATTTTTTATTTCTTTTTCTCTTAAATAATTTATTATTTTTGCCAGATATTATTTTTCACACCAGAACTCTGGAAATAATTTATTATTATCATCTAACATTTTATATTACAGAAATTAGCCTGACACTGTTTTCCATTCAGGTAAATTTATTCTTCACCTTGGATGCTTATAGATGTTTAACATTTTCATTTCTGTAATGTAAACATTGGGGCTGAATAGAGATAGCTATTTTTCTCCTTTAAATGTGTTACTTGGATTCTTAACTCCACAGACATAGTGTGCCCTGCTTCTCTGAGTTTTCCAAGCATATGTATTTTCTTTGCTATTTTCCCACTGTTTTAGAATTAGAGATACCACAGTGTTCTGAGTACGGATCTCTGTAGCTTGTCTTCTGTGGTCACAAGACTCACACTTTCTTCCTTGTTTTCAGTTCCCTGACTTTTCCCCGTGCATTACGGATCACTGTAGCTTGTCTTCTGTGGTCGCAAGACTCACACTTTCTTCCTTGTTTTCGGTTCTCTGACTTTTCCCCGTGCATTCTGCCACAGCTGCTTGCGTCGGAAGGCCCTGTCAGTTGAGTCAACTGAAGCCAGTGGAGTTTCAGCTTTGTCATTCTGCTCATCACGGCTTCCAAGGCCGATTTCAGCTGTTAAATATTTTCTCCATTTCTTTTGCTTCTTTGACAGTTCCTTCAGACAGCATTCTTCTGGGTCTTATTTTACTTCTTTTCCTTAGGCTTTGCCTTCCTTCTTAATTCTATTTAAGTTCTAAGCAGTTAAAAAAATTTTTTTTTCTGGCCTCTTAGTAATTTTCAAAATCAGTAGCTTTTTAAAGAGGTTTCACTGTTTCTCCTTATGTATCCTGTATTGATGCTTCAAAAATTATTTACCCATCCTGGAATGAGATTTCCCTGGAGCCTTGGGTTGTCCAATACATGAAGCTGTGAAGGTTTGCTCTGCTTGCTTTGTTCTTAGAATTTTCTTTTTAAGTATAGAGGCTGATTTAAGGTCCATGTACATACTAACATCCCAATTAACAATAATGTGTAGCATATATCCACTGCAGGCCTATGCGATGATAGCATGGCATTTTCATCTACCTACATAGCCTAGTTGTCTGCCACTTTAAGTGAATAGAATACATGAAAAATGTCAGCCCCCAATAGGCATTGTTGTCAAGGTTTTTCCTGTCTCTATACCTATGAAATATATCTTTCTTAGGGATCATACTTCTCAGACTACCACACCCAATACAGTCCCCTTTATTTCTATTGCTGCTGTAGATTTGATGAACTGCAGGCTTGGAAATAATGGCTGAAGGTCATTAGTATCAACTGGATTGGTGGACTGATGGCAGGAGGAAAAGAACTCTGGCTATCTTACAAGGAAATTCTGTGAGATGCTTTGCTTGCTAGTGATAGAGACCCTGGCTCTTATTAGCTAAATTAATGCCACGTAGCTCATGGCATGGATAACTTGTTTCTTCAAGTTACAGAGAATTTAAGGTGCAAAGCCTGAAAAAATTATGGATAGTGCAGCTGGGATTAAGCCCAGTGGGTCTACTTATCCATAACTCCATAGCTGCTCTCTCATACTGCAAACCCTGTTCTGCTTAAAAGAGAGTAACTGAGGATACTTTATATTGAAAACCTGATAATTTCTCAGAAGGTAGAGGAAGCAGTAAGGCAAACATGACATAATTCTGTTCAATTCGAGAAACAGAAACAATAAGATCCAGCAGATACCAACCTTTGCCAGATGGAGCCCTTGATAAACAGAGAAGGAAAGCCTGAACATAATTAGATATGTGTGCACACTAAAATTTAGGAAGCTCAATTTTGAAACACTCAGACAAAAATTAGATAATATTTCATGACCAGACTCTGAATGGAAATACAGTATTAGAGGAATTAAAGTTTTAAAAATGGAACGGTTACCATAATTTTAAAGGGGAAAAAGGGAAAGAGAGTCATCACAATCAATAGGGTGTGTGTGTTCTTTCTGGTGGACTCAGATGCAACATGGACAGGCATAGTGAAAGAAAGTAGGAAAGCATCATTAATAGAAAAAGAATGGCCAGTGTAAGAAAAAGGGAAGCTTAAACCTCGGATGACATGAGACTTGAGAAAAAAATGATAAAATGACGACTGGAGGGAGAGAGGGGCCATTTACAGTTATTGTTCTGGTTAAAGATACACTCAGCAGTGGGGAAAACATCTACTATAGGAAAGCATTTAATATTAGAAAAAGAAAACATGGTTAACGTGGTTTGGTTTTATCTTTCTCTGTCAAGTAGAAAGAATCTCTGCTGCTGCTGCTGCTAAGTCGCTTCAGTCATGTCCGACTCTGTGCGACCCCATAGACGGCAGCCCACCAGGCTCCCCCGTCCCTGGGATTCTCCAGGCAAGAACACTGGAGTGGGTTGCCACTTCCTTCTCCAAAGCATGAAAGTGAAAAGTGAAAGTGAAGTCGCTCAGTCGTGTCTGACTCTTAGCGACCCCATGGACTGCAGCCTACCAGGCTCCTCTGTCCATGGGATTTTCCATAGCAAGAGTACTGGAGTAGGGTGCCA
Source organism: Bubalus kerabau (assembly GCF_029407905.1). Lineage (NCBI taxonomy): Eukaryota > Metazoa > Chordata > Mammalia > Artiodactyla > Bovidae > Bubalus > Bubalus kerabau. The sequence goes on from NC_073624.1 coordinate 260,128,321, forward strand.
TTGCCTTCTCCGAGAAAGAATCTCTAGAGGGAGAAGAGAAGTCTACTGGTAAAAGACTTGAAACCCCAAAGAAGTGAACTGATTATAAGAGCACCAAAGTGTTCTAAAAAACTTCACATTTCTCTTCCTGCATTGATGATGGTATTCAAATATGAGAGAATTACTCAAAGGACACTGAGTGATACAGGACAGTTAGGTAACAGAAAACAAATGGAGAATATGCAGGTATTTCCCCAAGTTTCATAAATTGGACTCTCCATCTTCCTGGTCCTGAAAAAAGTTACCAAAATATCTTTTCTGTTTTTTTCATTTTAAATCACTCTTTTTATTATTTTACACAGGTAAAATTTCTTAAATCTAGGTAGACAAATCAACCTCAGATACTTATATTTTGCTTCCTGTTTTAAAAATCTATATAGCTAGTTGATTTTTATCTGATTACAGTCATCATACTTTTCAAGAAAAGGGTTTAAGCACCGTATTGCCAATAATCAGTAATTGTATGTTCCTCACTTTAATGAGAATATCACTAGATTTTCATCATTAGGCATAATTGCTGCTCAGTGATACATGAATGAAAACACTCAAACATAAATATACACATTCCTTTATCAGACTGGAATGTTCAACTCTACTCATTACACACTAAAATTTTAACTGGGTTCATGGCTAAAATTCAGGGGATTTCTCCTTTCCACCATCCTTTTTTTTTTTTCTTTTTGACAGAAATAAATCTAGGGGAATTTCTTACCTTCAGATAAGGATTTCTTCAAAACATCTTCTTAAACTGATTCCTTAGGAGCACTTAGAAAACAGAAAGTGATGATAAACTATGTATACTCTTAGACCAATTTCCTTTATAAAGGATGTGTCTATATATCAGGAGAATGCTATAAACATTGTAACTATGACATCAGATCAGATCAGATCAGTTGCTCAGTCATGTCTTTGTGACCCCATGAATCGCAGCACGCCAGGCCCCCCTGTCCATCACCAACTCCCGGAGTTCACTCAGACTCACATCCATCGAGTCAGTGATGCCATCCAGCCATCTCATCCTCTGTCGTCCCCTTCTCCTCTTGCCCCCAATCCCTCCCAGCATCAGAATCTTTTCCAATGAGTCAACTCTTCGCATGAGGTGGCCAAAGTACTGGAGTTTCAGCTTCAGCATCATTCCTGCCAAAGAAATCCCAGGGCTGATCTCCTTCAGAATGGACTGGTTGGATCTCCTTGCAGTCCAAGGGACTCTCAAGAGTCTTCTCCAACACCACAGTTCAAAAGCATCAATTCTTTGGTGCTCAGCCTTCTTCACAGTCAACTCTCACATCCATACATGACCACAGGAAAAACCATAGCCTTGACTAGACGGACCTTTGTTGGCAAAGTAGTATCTCTGCTTTTGAATATGCTAACTATGACATACGTTCCTATTATTTTGTAAGGACATGATAGTAAAATATGGACTGGATATGGTTAAGTTGTTTTATGCCTGCTTAAATAAATGTGTCTGAAGGTATTGATTTAATAATTTGTTTTGAATTCTGAAGTTAAAGTGAAATTCAAAAAACAGCATGTCGGGAGAAGAATGGCCATGATGGTTAGGAGGATGTCAGGCGACACTATGTAGGGCTTTATGAATAGAAGCGGGGCCTTGTTATGAAAGAAAAGTCTTAGGGGACACAATAGAGCTTTCTTCAAATATGTGAAGAACTGACATAACAAAAAGGGAGACCAGGAGAGTCAAGCTTTGATGGAAAGCTAATTAAATGACCTCTAAAGTTCTTCTTCTCTCAATGGTTTATAATTTGATTCTTTTTCATAAATCTGAAATACTGATTTGGTTTCTTTAATTGCTTTTAAATATAACACACTGCCTTCAACCCTACACTAAAAAGCACACTTTGTATACTTTTGCAGAATTCATTTTAAACTTAAAGCTTATCTATGTGCTAGTTTTAGAGTAAATGCTCAGTTAATACTCAGTAAATAAATTTGGCTGACTGATTTACTTTAAGATTCTTCTTGTTGCTAAAAGGTCACTCAGGATATAATTCATAACCCCAAAATTGACATCTCCTATGGGGAAAAAGACATGCCAAGATACTCATAAAAGAGAAATTTAGCAGTAATTTTTTTAAAAGTCTATTTTGAAAGCATTCAGAACTTTGTTTTATTGAAGCTTCTTATTTTTTTATTGGGGAAGAGCCGATTAACAACGTTTTGACAGTTGTAGCTGAACAGTGAAGGGACTCAGCCATGCATACACCTGAACGTATGCAAAACTTTTTAAGGCAACAGTTCCAACTCGTTTGCCACTAATATTTATGTTGTGAAAATCTGCTTATGCTGCATTCTCCAACTAATTATCAGCCATATGATTTCTCTGGGTGCTCAGGCAAGAATATTTGGCAGCTTCCTCTCACCTACTTTCCACATCCTCTTAGTCACAGGGCTATCGATCCTTTTGATAACACTTGAGACCTGTTCCCTCCTGTCCTTTTCTGTTTCATAGATCTAATTCAAGTCCCTGTAGTCCTGGACAAAGCCTATTGCAATAGCTTCACAGTCAGTTATCATGTTATTTACTCCCCAGTTTAATCCTTTCCTTGTCCTGTCACCGAGTTCATTCTAAAACAAGATCTGCTTAAAACCCTTCAACAACTCTCTGGAAATAAAATTCAAACTCCTATAAACAGCAGGCAGCACCATTAATGCATTGGCCCCAACTTATAATGTTTTTCAGCCGTTCATACCCACTTGTGTATGCTAAGCCCTGGATCTATACTTTTCAAACTAGAAAACTAATAAAATGTCCCAGAGTTGTAGACAGAGCCTCAGGGTAGATGCGGTTTATCTTCCTGCAGTTTGATTTTTTTTTAAAAAGATACAATAGCTTAGTTGATAAATAAAATGCTAGTTTTATACTAAATGTAATATTATGCCCTGTGACATTTGAGTGGGAATACAGGCACGTGGCCTTATAGGGGCAGATCCAGATTTCAGGCCAACTGTGGAGAGACTGAGATCACTGGTTGTTGCCAGGGACTGGGGAAGGGAGGAGCATCAAGGGGCACAGAGGATCTGTTTAGCCTGGTGAAATATTCTGTATTATACTACAGTGATGGAGATTTCATTATACATTTGTCCAAACCCGTGAAATGCACAACACCAAGAATGAGTTGTAATGTAAACTGTGGACTTTGGGTGATTATGATGTGTCAATGTAGGTTTATCAGTTGTAACCCATGGGCCACTCCTATGCAGGAGGCTATGTGTGTGTAAGGGCAGGAGATGTGGGAGATCTCAGGACCTTCCCCTCAGTTTTGCTGTGAAGCTAAAACTGCTCTAAAAACCATGAAGTCTTAGTAAAAAAAAACAAACAAACCAACAAAAAAAAAACATATATATATATATATGTAAGTATATAGAGCATCATCTTATTCATTGGATATATTTCTGACAGAAAAGAAATAGAGGTCTGATAATAATCTGAAGCATTTTCCACAGGCCAACTTTAGAGAGTGTACATTCTAAACCTGTTCCTCCTCCATGCTCTTCTAAGGCTGGACTCAATTGCATGTTTTCATATTTCAGTATAATCCCTGACCCTACATGTTTCCATCACTGATGCCGAGTGAGGTGGTACAATGGGTGATGTCGAACAATCAGTTCAGTTCAGTTTAGTTGCTCAGTCGTGTCTGACTTTTTGCAACCCCATGAACCACAGCACGCCAGGCCTCCCTGTCCCTCACCAACTCCCGGAGCTTACTCAAACTCATGTCCGTCGAGTCAGTGATACCATCCAACCATCTCATCCTCTGTCGTCCCCTTCTCCTCCTGCCCTCAATCTTTCCCAGCATCAGGGTCTTTTCCAATGAGTCAGCTCTTCGCATCAGGTGCCAAAGTATTGGAGTTTCAGCTTCAACATCAGTCCTTCCAATGAACATCCAGGACTGATCTCCTTTAGGATGGACTGCTTGGATCTCCTCGCAGTCCAAGGGACTCTCAAGAGTCTTCTCCAACACCACAGTTCAAAAGCATCAATTCTTTGGCTCTCAGCTTTCTTTATAGTCCAACTCTCACATCCATACACGACTACTGGAAAAACCATAGCCTTGACTAGACAGACCTTTGTTGGCAAAGTAATGTCTCTGCTTTTTAATATGCTGTCTAGGTTGGTCATAACTTTCCTTCCAAGGAGTGTCTTTTAATTTCATGGCTGCAGTCACCATCTGCAGTGATTTTAGTGATGTCTAACAGTATGTCATGATAAATGGAAATGACTCTAAGCCACGTGAATATATCCCACAGATGCCAGCAGAATTGATCCCCTCTGAATTTCCCCTTAGCCACACTGCCAGTCATTCCACCATCACCTAACGCAAGAGGCAGTGTGACAGAAGAAAAGTTGGGATTGAAAAGACAGCAGTCTTAACTGATTTCAATGAAAATATCTTAGTTTTATAAATTTTGCAAAAACCCATGCCCAGGTGAACATATTTCTGGGGCCCTCCCAAACCCCTGAAAAGGGTGTATTCAAGTGAGTGGCCCTGAAGCTGAAACTTCATTCACCAGGTACATCCACCTCTAGTTCCTTTTAAGAAAGACCGCAGTCTACTGATACCTGGTCATATATGTATTGGGAGTCTAGGGGATGATGCGAAAGCATGTCCTTCCAGTGTAGCTTAGCACATTCCAAGAAGCTTTCTCTCCTTGATCTCTCTACTTCCTTTTGTCTCGTTGGCCCTGCTCCATCTTGCTGCTGTGTCTTTTCCCATTTTTCTCTCCATCCTGGGAGATTAGTCTCCTTGCACCCTCAGAGCATAGCATATACAAGAAATACAATTGCTTCTCTTGGTAATACTGATTTTCCTTCATGCCTTTAAATACTTGGTATACTGAAAGACCTTTCCCTCCCTCGTGGCGAGGTTGAGATGGAACAAAGAAAATGAAGACAAGTGAGAGTGAAAATGCATACAGATAATGGAAAGTTCTGATAAATTTTTGCAGCCAAACAGACGAAGACATTTCTCTAGGCAGTGAGTCTTTTCAAGCTGCAACTTCAGATCACCAGAATAACCCATTCATCCTTTGCCATTAATGATTATACGTGGTGAAGTCTAAGAAGCACTGCCCTTGACATATTCAATTATTTGGCCTTTCCAAAACATGCCAAGGCATTTCATGCTTTACCCTTTGTTCTTTTTTGGAAGCGCATTTCCCTTCTTCTCTGCTAGTGAACTTTGGCTCAATGATTAAGGTCTAGTCAAGGGTTGTTTACTCTCTGAGACCTTCTAAGAACGCTTCAAGCACAGTTCATTGTGTTGCTTTCTTTTCCTGTCACATATTTAACTCCTGTTTTCTCACTTACAAGACAAGTCTTACAGTTAAGTATTTACCTGTCTCCCAATTAGGTCATAATTTTTATGAAGACAAGGTCTTATTATTCTTTGTAATACTGGAACCCACCCTTCCAGGATCGGGCTGGTTAATGTTTAAAGTGCCTCATGGGAGCAGGACACAACTGATCTGCAGCCTTAGTTTCTAGGTTGTAATTGCTCCCACCGTGGCTAGGTTCAAGCTACCAGTGTGACTGCCCTGAAATGAGAGGTGGGAAGAGATGCATAATAGCATCCCATTATATGATATTTCTCCCTGCACGTATATAATAGGTATATGGGTATTAATAAAATGTAGTCAAATATTGCATTGACCTAGAACTTTGTTTGGGTTTTTCTGTACGATGTTACAGAAAAATCCAAATGTACTTTTGTCCAACCTACTAATTAGAAGTTTTGAGTTGGTGATGGACAGGCAGGCCTGGTGTGCTGCAGTCCATGGGGTCGCAAAGAGTCGGACACAACTGAGCAACTGAACTGAAGTTTTAAGTATTTATTGCTTTTGCTTTTAATATAGTTAACTGTAAGCCTGTATAATTTCATTTTTAATAATAGCTCTATTTGACAATTGGTTCACAAAAATTCTTAAAAATTTAATAGTCTGTTCTCATGAGCTTGTACAAGCCAGCATCAGCACAGCACTGTTTGTAGCTCCTTAGAAACAAATGTTGATGAATCATAATGATCATTTTCAGAGGATTCTAGTAAAAAATCATGTTGCAAGTGGAATAGGGACACTGAAGTTTCCCCCAAGTCGATAATGATGTTGTTGTTGTTCTGTCACTAAGTTGTGTCTGACTCTGTGACCCCATGAACTGCCACTCGCCAGGCTTCCCTGTCCTTCACTATCTCCAGGAGCTTGCTCAAACTCATGTCCACTGAGTCAGTGATGCCATCCAACCATCTCATCCTCTGTTGCCCCCCTCTCCTGCCTTCGATCTTTCCCAAGATCAGAGTCTCTTCCAGTGAGTCAACTCTTTGCATCAGGTGGCCAAATTATTGGAGTTTCAGCTTCAGCACCAGCCCTAACAAAGAATATTCAGGGTTGATTTCCTTTAGGATTGACTGGTTTGATCTCCTTGCTGTCCATGGGACTCTCAAGAGTCTTCTCCAGCATCACAGTTTGAAAGTATCAATTTTTCAGCACTCAACCTTCTTTATGGTCCAATTTTCACATCCATACATGACTACTGGAAAAGCCATAATTTTGCCTATATTGACCTTTTAGCCTCATAATCTGTTGTGTTTGTATGTGACTTGCTGTTTCTTCAATTCATAAAAGTCTTCCAAATGTGTAGTCCAGAGGGACTGATCACAGAGTAAATAATGTAAAGACTTACATTTCCTAAGTTTCCTCCAAGGGTAACTTTTCCCCTTGTGTAGAAGTGAGATGAAAGGAGGCATGTATGACCTTCCACTCTCAGAATCTCTGGAAAATGATCTTTCATCAAGGAAATGATGGGGAGAGTAGATGTGGTATCCAGAACTGTCAGTGTTTCCCCTGATAAGGTTTTACTAGCCCAGCATTGTAAACCTGCCACGTGTCCTCAGATTCTAGGTACCTCTAGGTTCTGTTGGACAGAACTGAAACAAGACAAGGAGAATCATACAGTCCTGGCAGCTTCCAAGAATGACTTACTGCTGATTTCCCTTGACGTGAAATAAGATATTCCTGGAAGATTTTAGAATGATTTTTTTTTTTTTACATCCAGATGTTCACACCTCTGATGTTTGCTTTGCTCAGTCTCAGTGGTGTCCAACTCTTTGAGACCCCATGGACTGTAGCCTGCCAGGCTCCTCTGTCCATGGAATTTTCCAGGCAAGAATACTGGAGTGGATTGCCAGATGTTTGTTTTGTCATATAATAAATATCTGTCTGTGACAGATCATTAGAACCAAATAATGAAAAATAATTGCAAATTTTCTTTTGCTAAAGCTGTAACTTTTGAGTATGATTTTAATAAAAAGAATCCCACTTAAGTTTTCTTTTTCCATTTTGCAATGGTGAGAGGCAAATCAGTCGGCGTAAACTAAAGTTATTTAATATGTATTAAGTTGTGCTGTATTGCCTATGGCACTAAATTCAGTGGATTTCAAAACACTCTGTCATAGCTCTTCAGGTATTTGGAGTGAAGGAGGACGAGAGACTAAAAGCATCAGAAAATTAAGGCCATACATTTAAGTTATGTTTCAGTAATTTAAAGACAGTTATATGAATTATAAGTATATATTTCATGTGTCTTTCTAAAACACTGGCAGTTGCTTTTATTTCTGACTTCCATTAAGGTGTTACAGAAACAAAGGGACATGGACTGGATCAGGGCCACTCTAGTAATCCTGCCATCATCTTAGCATCTCGTTCACAAAAATTTGTCTATGGTAGGTCACAAACAAAATAGTCTTTAAAGCAAGTTAGTGAAAGCTGGCTGGGGTGGGACGTAGATGTTAGCAGGGGTACCAAATGAATGGGAATGTTTAAAAGCTAAATTCAGCATGACACACGGGCTTCCTAAGTAATGAATAATGATCTCATTCAGTGTTTCTGAGAAGCGGTATTTTCATACAAAGTTCCTAGGGTGGATCAAAGAAACACCTAAATACGAGAACATCTGTCCATCTTCTAAAAGAGGAGGAAATGCTTGAGTGAACACAAAGACCGAGTTAAAACGCCGATCTTGTTCTCAGAGACCTGATGATCTCTGAGACACTTTCCATTGACTCTTGTTTGCCCTTGTACAGACATAGTCACGAATAGTAAGTCATTTTTTTGCCTCTGAGTTCTAAAATATTTGGATATAGAAAAATCAGTGTTCACAGTTGTTCAGATGGATTTTTGATGGGGCAAAAATAAACTGAAAAATTTTAGGTCAAAGATATTTTGTTATTAAAACCCCTGGAGAATGAACATCTAAGTGATAGTCACTCCATAATATAAAGAGACTTTGCCTAACTTATCTGAAAATGCCTGGCTAAATAACTTTGGTAATACTTGCATTAGAAACCTGAAAATCTAGTTTTGTCTCCTAGAAATCACTTTTCATTCAACTGAAATATATCAATTTTAATTTCTAGACAATTTTCTGAAAGTTTTGAAATATTCAGTATGCATTTGACAAAGTAATGATTCTCAGTTTACTGAGTTCTGTACCATAATAATTGACTTCTCTGTTTCCCAATAGATAGTAAATTCCCTGCAAATAAAATCCATACATTACTTGACTTTAGGTTCTCAGCATAGCACAGAATTAAGCTATTTGATAAATGAATAATTTCTTGGAGAGAGCAACACACTGAATTCAGTTTATATTGCAAATGTTAACATGCATAGAACAAGTCTGTACAGTGTACAGCAAACCACTAATATTTGTTTTCTTTAGGGAAGGAAATGGGGAAATGGTCAGGAGGCCTTGACTTTCTGCTTTGGATTATTCTGATTGTGTTTATCACAGACTTGCTCTACTGTTTTCATATTAATAATGTTTAAGACCAAGAATATATGGCACTTAAAAGGTTTGTAGAAGGGAAAACTTCACAACTATCTAACAACTCTCCTACATTTATATTGGCGTCTTCACAAACTTCTGTTACTATTTATTTTGTTTCTAAAGGAAGAAAATTTTTATTTGAACTTTTTTTGTGATTATGAACATGTCTGTTCTAGTTCCTTTCTGGTTTCTTGGATTCAGCTTATTTTCATAGATCTGTATCCTCTTCCTTTTCTTCCAGTTTCCTCATTTAGTCATTGTCACATTAGCAAGTGGCAAAAAAAACACTAGCCTAAATCCTAGGAGATTTCGCTCTACGTTTTTCCTCATTCTTTTAGAACACTATTAACTTCAAAATATTTACTTTTATGGACTCTTTATATGTATTAGTATATTAGCATATTGTATAATATACAGCATTACTCAGGGCTTCCCAGATGGCGCTAGTGGTAAAGAACCTACCTGCCAATGCAGGAGACCTAAGAGACTCAGGTTTAATCCCTGGCTCAGGAAGATCCCCTGGAGAAGGGCATGGCAACCCACTCCAGTATTCTTGCCTGGAGAATCCCATGAACAGAGGAGCCTCGTGGGCTACAATCCACGGGGTCGCAAAGAGCTGGACACGACTGAAGTGTCTGAGCACACATACATGCAAAGCATTACCCATCTATAAAACCAGAATACGATGAATTCTAAATTTCTCTATTCTTCCTCTTACTATCTCCTTATCATTGTCAATTTATCTTTTAATAACATGGTTTATGTTTTCCTTTTACAAAGGCTTTTATTGATTAGATTTAGTAAGGCAAGAAAAAATGTGGTGCTAGAAAGACATTGTTTCACACCTAATAAAAGCTACTTTATTAGCTTCAAATGGCATTCCATTGATAATAGTAGCAATTAGCTGATCTATCCATTTAAGCTAACGCACTTTCCTCTTGGGCAATGAGCCATGATTTCCTTGAATTCTGAGACTTCTCCCAGGTATCTGAACTTACCTTGACTCCATTCCCCACCTCCATTCTTCACAGCAAATAAAATCTCCCCTTCTTTTCAATTCTTCCTTTGCAGAACATCTCACATCTGACCTTTCTTTCCATCCCCACCGTGCTTAGTCATTCAGCCATGACTCTTTGTGACCCCATGGACTGTAGCCTGCCAGGCTCCTCTGTCCATGGGGATTCTTCTAGAATACTGGAATGGGTTGCCATGCCCTCCTCCAGGGGATCTTCCCCACCCAGGGGTCAAACCCAGGTCTCCCACATTGCAGGCAAATTCTTTACTGTCTGAACCACCAGGGAAACCCTCCATCCCACTGCTACCACTTAAATCCATGATCTAAAATTCTGAAATAAAATCAACCTCAATAGCTTACTGGTAGCCCTCAATCTCTCTTTACATGGGGGTCAGGTTGGTCTGTCGTCCCCTGCTCCCATCGTTCTCGTGACTGGTTTCCTACTTAGGCTTAAATAAAATTTGATTTCCCTTTGCCCAACTTTCAGTGTCCCTGGACACCGTTTCAGCTTGGTCTGTAACTGTTAGACATTCCATTTGTTCCAGTCTAGTTGCAATCCTTGTTATTCCCCTTCGAATAACTGACTCCTTTCTCCACCCCTTTGCTTATACCATTTGTTTTAATGAATCGCCTTCAGTCTTCCTTTCCTACTTCTCTGTTAAAATACGTGCTTTGGGGTTAAATTCCATGGCTTGCTAGAAGCCTTGCTTCATTTTCATCATAGGCAGACTCTTGTGAATAGCTTCCTATTTATATAAATACTCTTTATGGCACTTATCACATATCTTCTTGTATCATTTATGTAACTTTTTCTCTCCTTATTAATTTACTCACCTACTATGTGTCAAGTAGTGTGCTGATGTGGATGTTTTCCATGAAAGACAAGAAACCATTACTCCTTGCCTAACAAGTGTTAGTGATAAAGTATACTCACAGATGATGAAAATATGTTTAAAATTGACATGGCCCAAATATACATCTATTTGTAAATTTTAATCAGCATTTTATTGACTGATTTGGGCCATCCTTTGCCTTTATAACAACAAAATATATTCTATTCATTCAGCAAAGATTTACTGATTATCTGTTTGGACCCAGGCATTACGTGGTGGGAATTTCTTCAGAAATTATTAAAACCTGGAGAGTTGTTGCTCATATGTCATCCAGTCACTGGCTCAGTTCTCAGCCCTTGCAAGTTTCACACAGAAATGCAGACAGATCCAGACTTGTGACCCAGGTCTCTTTTTTGAACTCTGTTTCTATCTGAATTTCCTTAAACTGACTGTTGATTAAAGGAGAGAAAACCTTGGGACTTTGAAGGAAGGGGAAATGTTGGCCAGTATTCTCTAAAAACTATTCTGTGTCCTTTGGCTTCTTTAGTTGAGAAGTAGACATCAGTCCCATAAGCTTGCCAAAGGCAAGGTTGATGGATTTTAGGTATCCTGTGGCAAATGATATTAAGGATAAGAAATTACTCTCACTCCACTTTGAGTAGATGACTGAGTAAAGTTAAGATGGAGTAAAAGATAATGTGACCAGAGGGGAAAAACCATTTAATTAATTTATCACTTATCACAATATAGTATCACTTATCAATCAATATAACAAAATTGTTAATAGAAACAAAAATATAAGTATTACCTGTTCAAAAGAAGAGACTGATGCATCAAACACGGGAAGACAGTGTAAAACAAATGTGTTTTACTGAAAGTATTCATAATCAGACCTTCCCAGTTTTTATCAAGCACATGCTAGGTTTTCCATATTTATTTACAAAAAGAAAGCAACAGCCAGAGACCCAATAAAGAATCTCATCCTGAAAGAGGAAGGAAAATGTTTTCTGTAAGCCTCTGAACATCACCATGCCCTACTGACCTTGTCTGTTTGAAGAGCTGGTGCCCTGCAGGAGGTCCCAGTGGGCTTCCTGGGTTGCAGTGCCATACTCTGCCAGCTCTCCCTGCCCTTAACTAGGATGCTTGGAGTTAATTGAAGCTCCAGACAGCTCTGGTAGCCAGCTGGGTTTCTCAAACAGTTCCCTCTTCTGTCCGAGGGCCTGGACAGAGATTCATGCGAGATGCCATCAGTAAACTTGATATGGGAGATTTACATAGTTGGTGGGACAGAGTTTTTGACAGAGCCTCTTCGAGAGAGGTGTTGATAGAAAAGTTGAGATTCATGTTACTCAACATCTTGACCTCAAACTGTTTGTTTAGGGTTTTGAGGTGTGAAAGTCAACTTTTGCCCTTGTAAAAGGTAACAGACATGCTAAGTCTTGCATCTCATGTTCGCTTTAAATCAGCTAATAGAAAAAAAAATGTACATTCATGCAAATAAATTAAGAAGTCAGTCTGATGTCCTTTTATGTAATATTCCCATTGATACTCATTTCCAAAAGCTGTGTTCTAAAGTACACTGGTACTGATTCAATAAAAGTCCCAACATATGAAGCATGATTATAGTACTCAGAATTCATGTTAATAAAAAAGGCAGAAACTCAGTGCTGCCTGGCAGGACATAAACCTTAACAATTATATATGTTGATCGATGTGCTGTTTTTGAATGGCTTTAAGGGTTGCTGACTCCAGGGGTTTAAGGTATCGTAGCATTGTGACTTCCACCATCCAGGGGCTGAACCCATGTCAACAGCAATCAGTCTTTCAGTCATTTTATTTCTGCAAGGTCTTTCTCTCAAAGTGATAGCTGGTGGCTTCAGACTAGACGAAAGAGGTTTTTTTTTCTTTTCAAGAGTTCTAGCAGAAGTCCTAAATGTGAGTCTTATTGGCTTCATGAAGTCAGTATCCAGCTCTGAACTTACCCCTGCAGATAGGGGAGCAGATGGCACTAACTGGCCAGGTCATAGGCCCATTCTTAGAGAAGGAAGATGACGTCAGCTATGAACAAATCACATGGATCTCAAAGGAAATGCTGAAGTGCTGTTACCAGTAGAAGAAGAAATAAATGCTGAGCAGGCAACTAGCAACTGTGTCTATTACATAGGTATCAATACATCATAAGTAGTAGTATGTAAAAATCTTTAGGAAATCAGTCATAAGACTAGGAAATCTAAGAGAAGTAGCGGTGTGCTTTTTGATATCCACTCTTCTGATTGGTTTGCTATCTACTTTGATCTGGTGTAGATGACCTTTCTTAGCTAGAATACATTTAATCACCTCTTCTTCCCTTAAACTGTTGACTAGGGATGTTGCTCTTTAGTGTAAAGTGAAAGCTCCTTAAGATTGCTCTTTGTACTCTTGTCTAATGGTAATAGATGGTAATAGCTTGACCCATTGCTATGTCTCATTAATGTACTTAGTTTTTTTCTCATTTTCTGGGGAAACACTAGAAATGATACTATTAGATTTTTGCCTTTTTCACAGGAGTCTGATGATTAGGAAAATGCTTTGTTATTTTTTTTAAATATAAAATACCTAGACCTTTGTGGTAGATGTCATCCAGATAAAATGGTTGTTAGTAAAAATACTGTCATCCAAGCACATTTTTTGGTAATGTTCTTCACATTTTAACTCTTTAGATTTGCAAGACTATTTAAATACATATGGAGAGAAATACAATTCTTTCTCAGAGAATTTCCTGATGCATTTGTCTAGCTGTTTCCTACTCTCTGCATCTCTCCCACTCCCAGATTTCCCATGCTTTCTCCCCGTATAATTATCATTTGAGCATCTGGAACTTGAAAATTCTCATCAAATAATTGGGCTTGTCTAAGCCTTGGTGATCAAAATAGGTCATGTTTGAAAAAAATTTTAAGAAAATGTGGTAGTGTTTTTAACTTTCATTTCATCATGGCTTATAGTTACAGCAGAATGACTGTGGTTTCCTCCCCATAGATTGCATATGAGACATTACATATCTGTGTAATGTTTGCTGGTTTATATTCTTTTTGGGCAGGTCCCAGTAATCATTCTTATCAGGCTGCCATGGGTGTACACTTCTGGAGGCCACCTTTCATCCTAAGCGGTGGGACTGGGAATCCTACATGCGTCTAGTTCTGCTCTCAGCCCCCTAAACTGTCTTAGTATTGACATTGGCACTGCATTTACCTAAGCAGTGGGTTACAGAAAAAAGAACTTTCCAGACTGCTTCTATTTGTTTTGTGACTTTCCATTTTAGAAACTGTTTTCAAGTACATTGTCCCACGTGAGTCTCACAATATATGAGGCATCGTTATCCTGAGTTTTCAAGTAGACTGGAGCTTGAGCACGTTTAGTAACTCATGCCAGGTTTTTGTCAGTAGGAAATGACAGAGTCAGGGCTTTAACTCTGGATTGAATATGTACTCTTTATATCACACCGTTGCCAGGAATCCCTTCTGGCATCTACAGACTGTGAGACAGCTAAGCATGTGTAGAAGACTCTCTGCCATTGTGCATGTCCATCAGAAAGGCCGCAAGGCTGAGGGATTTCAGCTGGAAACCATAGGGGCTTGACAGAAATTGAGACTGTCAATTGGGAAGAGAATGAACCAATAGGAGATACTGCAAAGGACATGAAACCTACTGAATGCCATTTCCTTGCCATTTAAATTTCTGAAATATTAAGAGATACTGACTTTGGGTATAAGTCAGTTCTTGCATTGCTTATATCACAATTCAAATAAAAGAAATACTTTTATTGAACATCACTTGTTTTGTAATAAGTAATGTTTAACTTGGAATTCTCTCAAACTTATTCCATTTACTGATATACAGCAGGGAAAAAAAGCAAACTTTTTAAGTCCTTTTTAAAAATATTTTCCATTTTTACTGTAAATTTAAAGCAAATATTCCCATATCAGAAAGAGACATAAATCAATGATTTGGATCCCTAAGGGCAGTTATTTCATATCAGTTAATTTATTGTTGGGAGAGTGAATTGCAAAAAGAAAATATTTTCTCTAATCTCATTTCTATCTTGTTTGAAGAATGTCAATTACCACTGTCACAAATGATTTTTTTGAAGGGCTGTAATGCCGAATGGCATAAAGTTGTCAGTTTCATTCATCAGTAAGTAAGATCTGACTTGAATTCTAACTGAGGGCTACTGTCTTTCCTTGGGTGGTATTATTTTTCTCTCGACTTCCTCACAATGTTGTATTTACAAAGTTAAGTACATAAAATCCAATTTGAGTGGCTGGAAGCAGATCAAATAGTTTAATGAACTCAGCTTTATTTCTATTAGGTGGGGAAATCAAAGCTGAGTCTGATAATTTCTGTGCCCACAAAATAATCAGAGACCTAATTAAGCCCACACAGAGAGCCATGTTAGAGACTGCTTAGCTTCCACCCTTCCTGTATGGCATAATCCTGTACTGTCTCATCAGCTTTTACATGAATGTTTACCAAGGAAGTGCAAAACCGAGGTGCGCGTAAATCACATTGGCGCTTGACAAAGGCTGGCGGCAGGTGGGTTTAGTGTGCTTGTACTCCTAGAAGACTCTTTGAGAGGTCCTTGGATGGCTAGGAGATCAAACCAGTGCATCCTAAAGGAAATCAACCCCGAGTGTTCATTGGAAGCACTGATGGTGAAGCTGAAGCTCCAGCACTTTGGCCACCTGATGCGAAGAGCTGACTCATTGGAAAAGGCCCTGATGCTGGGAAAGATTGAGGGCAGGAGGAGAAGGGTTCAACAGAGGACGAGATGGTTGGATGGCATAACCAACTCGATGCATGAGTTTGAACAAGTTCTGGGAGTTGGTGATGGACAGGGAAGCTTGGTGTGCTGCAGTCCATGGGGTCATAAAGAGTCAGACACGAAATAGTGACTGAACAACAACAATATCAACAACTCCCCATGAGCACTGGGCAGCACTGTTATTAGTGTCCACTTCAGTCAGCACAATGGCAATTAAGGAGGTGGATATGGTGACAGATTCTAAAATTATGCCAGCAGTTGTATAGCATGCAATGTAAACCATTTTGAAATAAAAACAAAAACAGAACAGCCCATAGAGTAATCACCCACCACCTTCAAAACAATTCCATTTTGAACTAGTTAAAATAACATAATCATTATCTTTCTTCTAACCTTGTGTGTCTGATTCAACTGTCTACAATGTGTATCAACACACCCTCGGCTTGGATAACAGATCTTTAAGAGTAGAATTTATAAGCAAGTAAACACATTTCTGCTGAAGCTAGACTTCAGCTTAGACACATCCAACTGCTTTAGAATGTCCATGGAGCTCAGGTGGGAAGAACCACTAAAATTACCATCAAGGAGAGTTGAATATTTGAAAATACAAAATACAAACATTTTCTATGGCTTCTAAGAACTTTTATTTCCCCCTGCCATGAAAATAGGCAGCAGGAGGAAAAAAAATCTGAGTGAAAGATTTGATTCAGATGCTCAACATAGAGGACCCCCTGTACTTTAAGATTTATGGAAAGGAAAGCCTCTAAGCAATTTTCTAAGTTCTGGATACATTTGGGTTCTTATTTGTATAACCCTTGTAATCAAAGCTAAATACAGACAGCTAAGAGTTTTGGCATGGCCTGTGTTTTCTTGAAATGGCTAACATCCATTTAAAGGCTCATAAATCCTTCAAGTGTTTCCATTGTGGGGTTTGTGGAACCCCGCCCCCATTTATGAGCAACTGGAACTGGGTCACAGATAAGCTTGATTACTGGTGAAGATACAGTTTGGGGTAGATGAATACAGTGATTTAGTTTCCCTTAATATGAGGACTAGATTTGTTCCAACAGGTTTTCAAGTCATAGTCTTAGCCTACAGTTTTCAGTATTGCTGTTTTAAGATGTTACATTTAAAGACAAAAGAGCCAACATAACTAAATTTAGGTGTGAAAGCTTGGGATGTTTGAAAAGAAACTTGGGATCCTAGGATTATTTCTGACATTTTTAAGCTCCCTGTTGTCTCAGGCCTTTGTGCGAGTTAAATTAGAAGTGATTTCTTTTTCCCCATTGAAGATCCTCCAGATAAACTTAAGATCTAATGATTTTAAAGGGGGATTGATGCGTAAACAGAAACCATACAAGCAGACTTACATGTTACAGTTTTACAGTTAATAAGGCCAGTGTTTAATTAAAAACAGTCTTATGACTGTAACAGTGTAACATGTAGTTAGACTTTGACTTTACTATAAGCACTAGGTACTCAGAGCATTAAGGTTAATATGCAGATGTTCATAGGCTGAATTAAGGGTGGGTAATCAGAGCTCAGGGGGAACGTGTGATTGTCTAAAGATGTGGTAAAGGTGAGGTGATGGAGATCTTACTTAGAGACGCAGTGGGAATGGAATGGAGAATAAAGATCTGACACCAGAAATACAGTTGCTGCTGTATATTCAAATGAAGAGCTTCCCAGGTGGCGCTAGTGGTAAAGAACCTTCATTCTAGTGCAGGAGACTTAAGAAACACCGGTTTGATCCCTGGGTCAGGAAGATCCCCTGGAGGAAGGCATAGCAACCCACTCTAGTATTCTTACCTGGAGAATCCCATGGATAGAAGAGCCTGGCAGGCTACAGTCCATAGTATCTCAAAAAGTCAGACAGGACTAAAGCGACTTAGCACACATGCACGCATTCAGATTAAAAGGTGATTGTTTCCTCTCCCTATCTTTTGTTTTTGAGTTAGAGTTGTTAATTGTCCTGAACTGTTTCAGGTTTAGTTGCCTAAGAATAGTGGATGAAAGATATTTGGAAATGCTTTCCAGTATCTGGTTCGAAAATACAAATCATATCCCCACCCATGGTTTCTATCTCATAATTTCAAAAGGATCCTGGACCACCCCCAAACCCCAGGGGTAACATAGGGGACAGGGGACCCAGAGTCCTAGCAAAGCTTTCCCCTGAAGCCCTGAGCAAGGCTGTTGGAACTACATTTCCTTTTTAGAAAATGCAAGTGTTTATCTGACAGAGATGGGACGGAAAACACAGAATGTTACTTCAGTTCAGTTCAGTTGCTTAGTCGTGTCCGACTTTTTGCAACCCCATGAACCACAGCACACCGGGCCTCCCTGTCCATCACCAACCCCGGAGTCCACCCAAACCCATGTCCATTGACTCGGTGATGCCATCCAACTGTCTCATCCTCTGTCATCCCCTTCTCCTCCTGCCCTCAATCTTTCCCAACATCAGGGTCTTTTCAAATGAGTCAGCTCTTCGCATCAGGTGGCCAAATTATTGGAGTTTCAGCTTTAACATCAGTCCTTCCAATGAACACCCAGGACTGATTTCCTTTAGGATGGACTGGTTGGATCTCCTTGCAGTCCAAGGGACTCTCGAGAGTCTTCTCCAACACCACAGTTCAAAAGCATCAATTCTTCTGTGCTCAGCTTTCTTTATAGTCCCAACTCTCACATCCATACATGACTACTGGAATGTTACTTAAGTGCTTTTAAAATGCTATTTTTATTTTTAGAACCTAAATTTAATAATATATAGAAGCTAGTAACTGGGCTCCCCAGGTGGCTCAGTGGTAAAGAATCCACTTGCCAATGCAGGAGATGTGGGTTATATCCCTGGGTCAGGAAGATCCACTGGAGAAGGAAATGGCAACCCACTCCAGTATTCTTGCCTGGAGAATCCCAGGGACCGAGGAGCCTGGTGGACTACTGTCCAGGGGTCACAAAGAGCTGGACATGACTGAGTGCACACACCAGCAGCAACTACCCATACTTGAACTTCACACATTAAAGTTTATCCCTTCGTGTTTTTCATCCTATAGATCCATGTTCGTTTGACTGTACATTAGAATCACGTGAAAGCTTTTTGAAACTAGAGTGAAACCAGTTTCTCTACCTAAGGCGTAGGGCTCAGGTGTGAGTAGGTTCTAAAGACTCCCCTGCTGATTTGAATGTACAGCCAGAGTTGAATTCCTGATCTCTGGATGCCCAACCACACAGCATCACTTTGTCTTAGCTGTTATTCTCTTGATGATCTTAGTCATTTCCCTCATTGTGTCACTAGCCGTGTCTACTCTGTGACAATTTTGAAGCAGAAAAGAAGGGCAATGTAATTGAAAGGTTTGAGCATTTTCACTCTAGACGAAGAAAGGAAATTCATGTTGATAATATCCTATTTTGGAATGGTAAGCAATGTCTGTATGCTCTGAATTTATTTTATTGTTGTTGTTGTTCAGTCACTAAGTTGTATCTGACTCTTTGTGACCCCCTAGACTGGAGCCTGACTGGAGCCTGCAGTTCTCCAGGCAAGAGTACTAGAGTGGGTTGCCATTTCCTTCTCCAGGGGATCTTCGCAGGTCCAGGATTAAACCCACGGCTCCTATATTGCAGGTGGACTCTTTGATCAGTAAACTTTAAGTTAATGCTTTATCATCTACCCCTTTTGCTCTGCTAACATTTAGGATTTGAAAACATTAAACATTTGTTTACATCCTCTGTAAGTCAGCACTGATTTGTCTGTCTCCTGGGATTAAACTAAATGCAGTGCTCAGTCACACACAAATTTTAAAAAATTGAACAACTATACAAAATGATTAAAAGATATAAAATTAAGTTCCTAATCCCTCAAACATGCCTCTGAATGTTTCATAATGAGGGGAACTCGGTTCTACTAAAACTTTTCCTTTTTGGTTAAAAAAGAAAATCGGTATGTTCTCATAGACACAAACCAAAGCATGACCATTTCTGTAGGGGTTTAGAACCCTGCTTATTGCATAATGGGCTAAAGAGGTTAAATCTTTCATTTAAGGAGAAACCGTGCCCTTTAAATTTCTTTCCAGGGTAAGTGACAGATGAGACAATTTACATCCACTAAGATTTCAGTAACTTGATGCAATAGCCTTGGCAACAGAATTCTACCAAATGAAAAGTGTCAAATTGCACAGAATGGTGTTTGTAGCCTGTGGGTCTCCACGTAGACCTCCCTGGGAATTGTGCCAAAATAAAAGGCTTTAAAGTTCCCATTGCTACTTCTGAGTATAAACTGCGGCTCCTTGAGCCCTCATTAGACTCGGGAAGTTGAATGCCTATCACAACCTTCTTTGACCAGCCCTGTCAACCTTGAGACCATTCCAGTCCATCGAAGTAGGAAGCCTATTACACATTGAGTAATGAATCCCCATTCTGCATAATTTTCCCTCTCTTCTCTGTAACATCCCCTTGCTTTTCTGTTCTGTTTTTGCTTTTACTCCTCCCATTCACAGTTCCCCACCTCCTCCCCTGTGTAGAACTTAGCTAACTTACGTAAAAATCCCACAATTAGTCAGCAACTACATCAGGAGCTAGTATATTGCAAAAACAATAAAGTTGCCCAAGGGCAGAAGGAAGATTTTTGAGGCCGCATCTTACGTAAGCCTGAAGATTAAGCATTTTAATACCAGTTATCAAAATGGATGCATACCTGCCTTTAAAAGAACCTGGGATTGATTTAGGAAAAAAATGATCTACCTTTGTGGACAGAGCTGAAACAATGGATATAATTACTTTTGAATATGTAGGATCTTTTCAGTTGTGAGAGACCCTTGAGGAAAGACAGGCTCTCAGATAAGATGGTTTACTTCAGCTGGTCTCTCAATGGACTGCCACGGGCGGAAGACAAACCAGTGGTGTGCTGTTCCCCCTCCCTTCTGCCACAACGTTTGGCTTGTAAACCACGGCCATCGCCAGTCGGCAGCAGTGAAGAGAGACCGCACAAACCCTTAAATTTCGTTTCCATGAGCGGCCATTGCATTTATGCCAGTACTTCCACCGGCAGCCCAAACAGGGCACGGAAACAACACTGTTTTACTGCTGTAATTCCACTGTGGTTGGCCCAGGAACTCTGGATATACTGGTAAAAAATAAATAAATAAATAAAAAACAAGGCCTAGTATGTAGAAAAGCTCAGTGGGTGAGCTTTGACACATGAAAGCACCTCAATTCTCAGCAAGACAGAGGTGATAAATTTGAAGAACTGGGCATATTATATTGATGAGATGATTACCCAGAAAGGGCCACCTAATAATAATAACATACTTTCTGAGTACTTAAGATACAATGCTGCTATGAAGTATGTACTAATGTCATTTCCTTTTTAGAAATGAGAAAACTGAGGCACAAAGGAATGATGTAAAACTTGTACAAGTCACCTAGCTCTCAAGTAGATTAGCTGGGATGCAGACTTGCTCCGAGGTCAGTGGTTTAAACCCCAAGCCTGCCGTTGTGTTAGCCTTTAGGAAACTTCTGTGACTTACAGACAAGATTGTTGTCATTTAGTTGATAAGTTGTATCCAATTCTTTGCAACCCCATGGACTGTAGCCCACCAGGCTTCTCCATCCATGGGATTTCCCAGGCAGGAAGACTGGAATGGGTTGCCATTTCCTTCTCCAGGGGGGGTCTTCCTGATGCAGGGGCTGAACCTGGGTCTCCTGCATTGGCAGGTGGGTTCTTTACCACTGAGCCATCAGGGAAGCCCAGTAAAACAAAACAAAACAAAAAAAATAGAATGCTATAAAAATACAGCAATTTTGAAAAGCTACATGCAAAGCAGTAAAGAAAACATTTAAGAAATTTAAAAAAATTTTTTTTGAAAAATGCAGCAACTTCTAGAAAGTCCCATGTATGGAGACACCTGGAATTCAGTTTCACTGGGGCTTCTACAACATCCTCCATGGTTAAGACCTCGTCTTTGTCACCTTTTCCCATTTCATGTATAAACTTCTCCCAGACAGGATTAAATGTTTGCAAATGCTTTAAAATGGAATTGGTATGATATCAGCAAATGAAATATAAGCTGTTTCATTGGAGCAGGGCATAGAACAATGCCATTTAAAAATAAAGCAGTCAAAGATCATTTGACCACCAATATGTCACTTGGGAAACATTAACCAAACTATTTAAGAATCCTGCAATTTAATTATTACATAATATATATTTTTTCTATCTTGGTACAATTCCCTTTCTCTAGGTTGGAACACAAGTTTTGAAAATGGAAAATGTCAAGATTAAATCTCTATTGAGGAGTAGTAGGAAAATACGTTTATGCTATTAACTAGGGATGACTTTGGAGTGGTGCCTCCTTGGATTTCAGTGAATAGAAGGAATTTGTTCAGTGCTGAAGCTCTTAGGGAGATTTAATAGCACTCTGAACGTGAACATTCCTGAACTCATAGGTGACACAGCCATCTGCGCTGTGAGTGGGTTTTAGAGGCATGTCAAAAAGACCTGGCAGGTGAGAGATGGGAATACCGAAAGCCTCGGTCAAATGCCTCATCTATCAGTAAGAATGAATGTTTTCTTTCATAAAGACAGTTTAACCTCAGTTCTTCTAGTGTAATGAAGATAGGACCAGAAGTCCACAGACCTCTAAACCAATCCTCTCTCTGCCATTAACAAGCTGCCTAACTGGAGGAAAGGAGCAATCTCTGTTATTCATTATCCAATCCATAAAATAATTAATGGACTAAGTCATGGTTGCTAGCCTCTTGGTAATCTAATGAAAACCCAGAACTCTTCTCTCTTGAGAAACGTGCAGGTATAAATTCAATGGTGTTCTTGGGCTCCTAAATCTCATCGCATGTCCCAGGGTAAAAACATATAGATGAACTCTCACATTCTTTACAATGCCTGCATTGGTGTGGTGCTGAGAAGTTGAGATACAGTGTGTGATTCCTTGTTTGGCAACAGGGCAAGGCCAGCCCAGAATATGGAAAGATACAGGAACAGCGCGAGAAAGGGCATCAAGCACATTATTGGGTCAGTTGGGACAGGCAGTGAGTGAAAAGAGGGAGGTCACTGAAGTTAGAAGGCTCAGCTCTGCGCTGAGGATAAACTGAATTGACTTGATGGTGGTACTGGCAGGGGAGGGGGTGACCGAGATTTTCATTTCCTTCTTCTGCTTTGGTATATACTGCACTTTATACCTTGGTCCAGACTGTCTAATCAGGATCTCATTAAGGAAAAGCTTAGCATTGTTTGAGTTCTCTTTCCCACAGCAGAGCTAAAAGTAAACAGCAGCCAAAGATAAACAAGGAACATTGCTCTTTTCCTGTGTTGTACAATACTGAGTCTAATTTATTGACAATGTTGGTGGTGGTGTAAATACTGAATCTTACAATGAACTTTTTAAAGAGCCTGCTGGTTTCTAAGCCTTACCAGGCGAGCAGACTTTCTTTTGTTGTTAGTGGAATTTGTTTTCTAAATCAGGATTTGTTAAATAACAGGCTTTGGGTACTAGAGAACACTGGAGACCACTTGTTATTCAGGTCCATGGTTTGTTTTGTTTTGAATTCTTTAAACCAATGGATGGCTGGATTTCAACTTTTCTCTGCTTTTATTTCTTATAAAAAGACTAGAAAGACAGATTTATGAGCAAAGAATAGAATTATATATCCTTGCTTCTGAATCTGTTTTGAGGCTGCCTGGATCATGATGTGGGGAAGGATGCCTACCAAAATATCTCCTCTTCACCCTCAAACCCAGTTATCTACATAAACCTAGATAGACCTGACCTCAAAGAACCTAGAGTTCTAAACAGAGACAAGGCTGGCCTGGGTGACAGGCCTGGTTTGTGCCTGAAAATTATACTTACTGAGGCCTGCTTCACCATTCCTTTTTGCTTGCTTGCTTATTTACTTTTGGCTATATTTTCAAGAGAGTTTAAGCTGACTTTGATATTCTTAAGATTGATTTTGATATCCTATTTATTTTGTACTTTGTCTGATCCAGCTTGCATCCTGCCCCTAAACTGATTCTCCCAGGAATAAGACCCTTTTACACATGACTGCACTTACCTAACACACTGCTGCTCCTAAGTTGCTTCAGTCGTGTCTGACTCTGTGTGACCGCATGGACGGAAGCCCACCAGGCTAACACACTAGAAACACCCTAATCTTCTGGTGATGCCTTGCACTGCCCCAGTGTTAAGGCATCTCTACCATCAAGGACCAGCCCCTTTGAATACAGCCTGTCCCAGACTTACCAGACTTATTGAACATGACTGGACCAAAATCCAACAAGTGAAAACATTAGACTCTTTTTCTTAGTTTTCTTTTTAAAAGACATACTCCACAGGTACAGTTCAACTTCTCTTTCTATCCTCTGTATTATGAAAGTTACTGTATATCCTTTCTACCCATGTTTCTATACTCTTCATGAACTAAATAGAATATTAATTTATTTAAAGGAACCTATCCTTCTGCCATTTGCTTGTTTAATCAATGTAATGTTTTAGAGGCTTTTCCAACATGGTCCATATGCCTTTGGTTCACCTATTTAAACTGTTCTCCTATATGCCACAATGTGAATAGAATGTGATTTATCTTTCCAACTTGATAGCTATCAATAGATAGACATGTGGATTTTCCCTCATTTTTTGTTGTTATAAATAGTGGTTCAGTGAATCTAATGCGTATGCAAAATATGCATGTGCAGAAAGTAAAAATTTCTCTGGGATTTAGAACTAGAAATACATGGAGGCACATCTCAAATATTAAAGAAAAGTGACAAGTTGCTCTTGAAGTTGACTGCAGCCATTTATACCCCACCAGACATCTAGGAGCATATCCCCACAGCTCTACCGGTGCTTGGTAACTGGTCCTTTCAAATAATTGCCCATTCTTCCAGTAGATGGTTTGTCCTTTAGTTATTGATTTGTAGGCATTTAAATGACTTTTTTCATGATAATAGCAACTTGTCCAATAAATATGTTGCAAATATCCACTTATCTTCTGTCCCTTGTCTTTTTAATTCCATGTAGCTAATGAATATTCAAGTTGGTGTAGTGTATTAAACACTGTTTTCCTTTAGCACTTATATTTTTTACTTCACTTAAGAAAAAATGTCTTCTGATACCATGAATAATCTCTTACATTGTCTCCTAAGATATTTGAAGTTTTATTTTTTACATTTAGGTATTTATCAGGAATGTATTTTTGTGAGTGGTGTCAAGTAGGGTTTTTTCAAAAAATAACCACCAATTGTCTCAATACCATTTATTA
Organism: Bubalus kerabau; assembly: GCF_029407905.1. Taxonomy (NCBI): domain Eukaryota; kingdom Metazoa; phylum Chordata; class Mammalia; order Artiodactyla; family Bovidae; genus Bubalus; species Bubalus kerabau. Next base: position 260,153,115 of record NC_073624.1, read on the forward strand.
GGCAATTTATTCTTCCCCCATTCATTTCTTTTATACTAAAATTCCCCAGCACTTGTGAGTAGACTCTTTCTTCTGTTCCTTTTGCTTACCCCATGGACTGCAGCCCACCAGGCTCCTCCATCCATGGGATTTTCCAGGCAAGAGTACTGGAGTGGGGTGCCATTGCCTTCTCCGCATACTAAGACCATGATTTTCACATTGCTGGATAGTATTTTTCCTATAATCTGTGAGTGATAAGATTATATTTATGGATATCCTTTTATGAAGCTGTCTTTGAAATCCTTGGATAAACCCTACTTAGTTTTGGTCCACTCTTGGATTCAAATTATTAATATTTAATTTAGATTTTTTTGCATTTATCTCCATGAGCAGGACTGGTTTATTATGATTCTTTTCATATATTTCTGACCTTTTGATATCCAAGTTATGGTAGTATCAAGAAATGAGGTAGAGAAGTTTCTGTTTTGTAATATTATTGATATGGTGATTGCAGCCATGAAATTAAAAGACACTTACTCCTTGGAAGGACAGTTATGACCAACCTAGATAGCATATTAAAAAGCAGAGATGTTACTTAGCTGACAAAGGTCTGTCTAGTCAAGGCTATGGGTTTTCCAGTGGTCATGTATGGATGTGAGAGTTGGACTGTGAAAAAAGCTGAGCGCCGAAGAATTGATGCTTTTGAACTGTGGTGTTAGAAGACTCTTGAGAGTCCCTTGGACTGCAAGGCAATCCAACCAGTCCATTCTGAAGGAGATCAGCCTTGGGTGTTCATTGGAAGGACTGATGTTGAAGCTGAAACTCCAATAATTTGGCCACCTCATGAGAAGAGTTGGCTCATTAGAAAAGACCCTGCTGCTGGGAAAGATTCAGGGTAGGAGGAGAAGGGGATGACAGAGGATGAGATGGTTGGATGGCATCGCAGACTCGATAGACATGGGTTTGGGTGGACTCCGGGAGTTGGTGATGGACAGAGAGGCCTGGTGTGCTGCGGTTCATGGGGGTCACAAAGAGTCAAACCTGACTGGGTTTGAGGGGGCATGTGGGTTGCACTTTTAAAGAAGGTGAATAGGGGAGATGTCACTAAGAAGAAGAGAATTGAACACCCCCTTTAAAAAGGGGTGGGGTAGTTAGCTATGCGAGTATCTGGGGAGAAATTCCTGGCAGAAGGAACAGCCAGGGCAAAAGCTCTAAGGCAAGAGCATCCCCAGGATTGCTATGCCATGCTATGCTAAGTCACTTCAGTCGTGTCCAACTCTGTGTGACCCCATAGACGGCAGCCCACCAGGCTCCCCCGTCCCTGGGATTCTCCAGGCAAGAGCACTGGAGTGGGCTGCCATTTCCTTCTCCAATGCATGAAAGTGAAAAGTGAAAGTGAAGTCGCTCAGTCATGTCCGACTCTTAGCGACCCCATGGACTGCAGCCTAACAGGCTCCTCCGTCCATGGGATTTTCCAAGCAAGAGTACTGGAGTGGGGTGCCATTGCCTTCTCCTCCCCAGGATTAAGAGATTGCAAAGTGACCCATGTGGCCCAAGTAGAGTGATTGAGAGAAGGAGAAAGGAATTAGGGAAAGAGGGAAGTGTAAGCACTCTGGGTTTATGTTGAGACAGTGATGGAAGGAATGGCAGGATATGATTACAAATGTGAAGGAAGCAGGGTGAAGTTAAGAGGTTATTGCCATAATAGAGGCAAGAGGTAATGGCTGCTTAGCCCAAGGTGGTAGCAGAGCAGTGGGAATGCAGAGGTGAATCATCTCTCTGCTATTTTGGTTATTTATTTCTTTTTCAGCAGTTTTGGCTGGTATCTTTATTATAGTCTTCTACTTTCTTGAGTTGAGTAACTAGCCACCTTTTCTTAACTATTTTGTCCTACTAATTATAATTAAACATTGTATATGATCAAATCCCTTAATTATATAGTTTGTTCTTTCACTGTTTTTCTAATTTTCTGTTTTTGTCAATTTGATCTCTTAGTTTCTTCAAAAAAAAAAAAATGAAATTTCCCAATTAGATTGTGAATTTGTTGACTTTATATCAGTGTTGCTGCTGCTGCTAAGTCGCTTCAGTTGTTTCCGACTCTGTGTGACCCCATAGACGGCAGCCCACCAGGCTCCCCTGTCCCTGGGATTCTCCAGGCAAGAACACTGGAGTGGGTTGCCATTTCCTTCTCCAATGCATGAAAGTGGAAAGTGAAAGTGAAGTCGCTCAGTCATGTCCGACTCTTCGCGACCCCATGGACTGCAGCCTACCAGGCTCCTCCGTCCATGGGATTTTCCAGGCAAGAGTACTGGAGTGGGTTGCCATTGCCTTCTCTGTTATATCAGTGTTAGTGATATGTTATTTCAAGGCTGTCTTGCTAAGTGCATATAGATTTCAAATTATTATCTCTTCCAGGGAGAATTGTTCTTTTATCATTAAATAGGATATCTTTTTGTCTCTATCAGTGCTTATAGGGTTTCTCTTCTATTGGGTTTTGTATTAGTATTACTATCCTAGCTTTCTGTTTTGCTGTGGCATTTCCAGACCTCTATTTTAACTTTATGGGTATTATATGGATTTGGTTAAGTCAAATCTAAGCTTTATTAGCTAGTGGGTTTAATACATTTGCTGTTGTTGTTGCTCAGTCACTAAGACATGCCTGACTCTTTGCGACCCCATGAACTGCAGCACACCAGGCTTCTCTGTCCTTCACAGTGTCCCTAAGTTTGCTCAAACTCATGTCCATTGAGTTGGTGATGCCATCTCATCCTCTGTTGCCCCCTTCTCCTCCTGCCCCCTTCTCCTCCTGCCCTCAATCTTTCTCAGTATCAGAGTCTTTTCCAGTAAGTCTGCTCTTTGCATCAGGTGGCCAAAGTATTGGAGCTTCAGCTTCAGCATCTGTCCTTCCAATGAATATTCAGGGTTGATTTCCTTTAGGATTTCAGGTTTGATCTCCTTGCTGTCCAAGGGACTCTCAAGAGTCTTCTCCAGTACCAGAGTTTGAAAACATCATTCTTCGATGTTCAGCCTTCTTTATGGTCCAGCTCACATATCCATACATGACCACTGGACCTTTGTTGGCAAAGTAATGTCTCTGCTTTTTAATATGCTGTCTAGGTTTGTCATAGCTTTTTTTCCAAGGAGCAAGTGTCTTTTAATTTCATGCCTTCAGTCACCATCCACAGTGATTTTGGAGCCCAAGAAAATAAAATCTGCCACTGTTTCTACCTTCCTCTCCCCCCATCTATTTGTCATGAAGTGATGGGACCAGATGCTGTGATCTTAGTTTTTTGAATGTTGAGTTTTAAGCCAGCTTTTTCACTCTCTTCTTTCACCTTCATCAAGAAGCTCTTTAGTTCCTCTTTGCTTTCTGCCATTAAGGTGGTATCATCTACATGTCTGAGGTTTGTTGATATTTCTGGCAATCTTGATTCCAGCTTGTGCTTTATCCAGTCTGGCATTCTTCATGATGTACTTTGCATATAAGTTAAATAAGCTAGGTGACAATATGTAGCCTTGAAATTCTCCTTTCCCAATTTGTTCATAAACTTTGAGTTATTTCTACTAAATTTGCATTTTCTATGGACCTGAGCTTTCTGTTTAGCTTTTCTTTTTGCTATTCTTTCATTGGTTTTAATTAAGCAATTCAATTTTTTGCCTCCAAGTTTGTGTAGTTTTTATATATCTACTCAGCACATTTTTTAAAGTTAATAATGTCTTTAACATTTTCTTGAATGAATTAAGGACCTTCATTTCCTTGTATGGTCTATGATTTTTTTAAGTCTGACTAGACACAGGTTGTTTTCTATAGGAATTTTTTGTGCTCTTTATTGAGTCCTATATGGTTAACAGGTTCCAAACCAGTTTTATTTTAATTTCTCAGCTTGAGGTTCCTGATTATCCAAATGTTTGAATTTGGATGTCACATCTACATAAGGTAGAGGTTAGAGTTCAGATTTCCAGCTAGCACCTATTTTTCACTTCTTCAGGGCAGTTAGCAATGATTTCTCTGATTCCCTTTCATGATCTTGGCAGCCATTCATGGCTCCTAGATTTCTTCATAGAACTCAGTTCTATAACTTGCAGGCACAGCCCTGCCACCTCTAAACAGGCATTAAACTCAGATCTCCCTGGTTCTAATTGCTCTGAGTCACAAGACCGCAGCCTCCATTGGCCAATGTGTGGCTTTCTTTTTGACATTTAAGGATTTGTTGTTTTATATGTTGAGTTAGACTGTACATTTACATTTTTATTATTCTTGTTCATTTTTTAAGTAGTTTATTTTGAGCAAAGGGGAATTCAGTATACTCAACTGTATTGATTTGAGGTCCACCTCCACATTTTTGGTTTATATTGATATTCAGAATATTAGTGACATTGTTTCATATTTCTGTTGCCTTATTCAAATACATTGTTCATTTAAAGTTTATTTTTTTCTTCTTTCAGGTCACCAAATAATTTAAAATTTATATAAGAGAAATGAAATTCACTCCATAGAAATTCTCAACCAACTGCTATTTTTTGACAGCTTGATCTTATATGTGGATATAAAATTTTTAAACTTTTAAGTTAATGTGTGGTTGAGTACTTATAAGAATGTGGAAACAATGATTGCTTTTTCTAAATCTTCCAAACTGTAGCTGAAAGACTGAGACCAGGGTAGGTTAGGAGGTTACCCACACAGTTTTCTGAGACTTGTGAAAGTGAGTCAAGGCCAGTCTAAATACAAAACACAGGGGCTTCCCTGGTGGTCTAGTGGTTAAGATTCTGCACTTCCACCTCAGGGGGTGAGGGTTCGATCCCAAGTCAGGGAACTAAGATCCCACATGCCTCATGGTCAAAAAAATAAATAATAAAGTAATAACCGTTAAAATAAATAAATACAAAACACATTACATTTCAGTCCAGGAAGACCTGGATGCAAACTTTAAGCAGGTTAAAATCTAATGTGAAACTCGTGGAAGAATAGCACAAAAACCCGTAGATCGCAGCACTGCAGCAGGGCTTTCTGAACATCTGAAGAGAGATTCGGGAGGGGTGCCGTTATTAAGATCAATTAATCTGTTTTGTTTTAGAAAAAGGATCCTTTTAGAATTTTTATTTATCAAGTACTCCATCCTCTCGGGGTCACCTTCCATTTTATGGTTTTGAGAGCTCGATCTGATCCCCCGTCACAGAAAATGTGGGGAGTCCAGTGTTCTCACCTGTATTTCCATGAACACTTGGTTTGGATTCCTGCATTTCTTGTATTCCCCGACTCTACTCTGCATCTAGCGTCTTTCGTGAATTTTCTTCTCCCATTCTCTTATCAATAAAGACAGAGGAAACATAGACTTCTTGCCTTTTTGTACCCTGTCAGATTCTACAAGCATAAATGAGGGTAAAGTGACCAACCAGTGTAATCAACACCTTGCTTGACATCCCTCTTTTTAGTTCTTCTCCTGTCTTCTCTAACATAGAGGCTTTCTCAGTGGCTCTATCTTCCAGCTTGGTTCTTCTGTCATCTAGCTTGTCATGTCTTCTCTTTCATGCACCCTCTTTTGTGTCCTAAGCTTTTACTACCTCCCTCTTTGGCTTCACTTTGGAAAGGAACCAATTTTTTCTCACTTTCTTTGAAGAGCACATCAACCTTCCCTTGATCTCACCTTTTCTTTCTCTTGAATCCCATGCATTTACCTCACAGTGGCCTATTAAGTTTTGCTCACCAAATTAGACCCATAAGAAAAATTCTGTTTATCAGATTTTAATATCAGATTTTTTTCTTCCCCAACATATGTTTTAGAATCATTTTTGTTTAGCCTCAGTTTTCTGAAATGCTTCAGTTAACTTTGATTTTGTCAAGTAATAAAATTTATAAGAATGTATTTTTCAAGAATGTGACTGGTTAGCTATTATCTTTTTAGTTATATAATTACCTAGCCCAACTTAGCTAAATCAAGTAGCACACATAGGCCAATACATAGCAGCAAAAAGAATCCAAAAAGATCCCGAATTTTTAATCAAATTGAAAAGCCAACATAGCTTATGTGTAAGGTCATATTTATTTATTTATTTGGGGGGGTTCTTTTTTCTTTTTTGTAAATTAGTTTATTTATTTTAATTGGAGGCTAATTACTTTACAACATTATAGTGGTTTTTGCCATACGTTGGCATGAATCAGCCATGAATGTACATGTGTCCCCCATCCTGATCCCCCCTCTTCACCTCCCTCCCCACCCCATCCCTCAGGGTCATCCCAGTGCACCGGCCCTGCACACCCTGTCTCAGGCACCGAACCTAGACTGCTGATCTCTTTCACATATGGTAATATACATGTTTCAGTGCTATTCTCAAATCATCCCACCCTCGCCTTCTCCCCTAGAGTCCAAAAGTCTATTCTTTACATCTGTGTCTCTAATTCATATATTTTCCAGTCTGGTTTCAAATCTTCTATCACTTTCTAGCTATGTGACTTTGGATAAGGGATTTAACTTCCTTGCTCTTCAATTTTCTCATCTGTAACATCTAATAATAATAGTACCCGCTTCATATGGATGCTGTAACAGATAAGTTAATACACGTAGAGCTCTTAGAACAATGCCAGGCACCACATTAGCTAAGATTCACACATTCACACCACATCCTTTATTTCAAGTCATTAAGAACAAAAATATGATGTAAAGAAAGAGGTTGATCAGTTGGGAATTAGATTAAGTATCACAGGTATCTGACGTTTAAAATATACTTAATGGGACTTCCCTGGTGGCTTAGAGAATAAGAACCTGCCTGCCAGTCAGGAGACACAGGTTCGATCCCTGGTCCAGGAAGATTCTGCATGCGCTAGAGCAGCTGGGCTCATGCACCACAACCACCGAGCCTACACTCTATAGCCTGCAAGCAGCAACTACCTAGCCCACATTGCACAACTACTGAAGCCTGCACAGCCTGGAGCCTGCATGTCACAACTGGTGAGCTCCCATGCTGCAAGTGCTAGCTGGGCTCCACTGCAAGAGAAGCCACCACAGTGGGCAGCCCACGCACCACAGCAAAGAGTAGCCCCTACTCGCCTCAACTAGAGAAAGTCCGCACAAAGCAATGAAGACCCAGCACAACCAAAAGTAAATAAATAAAAATAAATATTTACATATACTTCATGAATAGATTGCTGTTTTTTCACCTTATTCTAATATATGAGGCATGCATCCTAAGTGGCTTCAGTCATGTCTGACTCTTTGAGACCCCATGGTCTGTAGCCCACCAGGCTCCTCTGTCCATGGGATTCTCCAGGAGAGAATACTGGATTGGGTTGCCATTTCCTTCTTCAGAGGATCTTCCCCATCTAGGGGTCAAACTTGCCTCTCTTTAAGTCTCGCACATTGGCAGTCGGGTTCTTTACCACTAGTGCCACATGGGAAGTCCTTAATATATCTTAAATAAATCTAAAATATTCATAAAGAGGTAAGACATATACCCTTAAATGATTCTTTATATTTTTCTGGCCTTTTGGAAAATATGACAAAAGCAATTTATTCTTTTCAAGAGCTATGTTAAAACAGTAATGCTGATATATTGGATTCACTGTTCTCATGAAGCCCATCCTGGTACCTCAGCTTAAGAATTCATGGCTTAAATATTTTCTTAGATCAGTCTCCTAAGGCAAAAAAATAAAATAAAAAGCAAAAATAAATGGGATCTAATTAAACTTAAAAGTTTTTGCACATCAAAGGAAGCCATCAACAAAATGAGAAGACAACCTATGGAATGGGAGACGATATCTGCAACTGATGCAACTGACAAGGGTTTAGTTTCCAAAATATACATATAGCCATACAGCTCAGCAACAAAAAAACAAACAACCCGATGGAAAAATGGGCAGTTCTAAGTAGACACCTCTCCAAAAACAACACACAGATGGCTAACAAGCACATGAAAAGATGCTCAACATTGCTAATTACTAGAGAATGCATATCAAAACCACAGTGAGGTATCACCTCACAGAATGGCTATTATCAAGAAGTCTATAAATAGCAGATGTTGGAGAGGATGTAGAGAAAAGGTAACCCTCCTACACTGTTGGTAAAAATGTAATTTGGTCCAATTGCTATGGAAAGCAGTATAGCAGCGCCTTAAAAAACTTAAGATAGAACTACTGTATGATCCAGCAAGTCTACTGGATATCAGTTCAGTTCAGTAGCTCAGTTGTGTTTGACTCTTTGCGACCCCATGGACTGCAGCATGCCAGGCCTCCCTGTCCATCACCAACTCCCAGAGTTTACTCAAACTCATGTCCACCGACTCCTGGGTATCCCCGACTCCTAGGTATATATCTAGAAAAAACAGAAACATTAATTCAAAAAGATACATACACCCCAGTGTTCATAGCAGCACTATTTACAATAGCCAAGACATGAAAGCAACCCAAGCACCTGTCACCAGATGATTGGATTTAGAAAATGTGGTATATACATTTACCACAGATGTCACTCAGGCATAAAGAAGAATGAAATACTGCCATTTGCAGAATGTGGATGGACCTAGGGAATATTATGCTTAGTGAAATAAGTCAGGCAGAAAAAAACGAATATTATATGATATTACTTATAGGTGGAATCTGAAGAATAGTACATATAAATTTATATGCAAAACAGGAACAGATTCACAGATATAGAAACAGATATGGGGGAGGGAAGGACAAATTAGGGGTATGGGCTTAATAAACTACTATGCATAAAATAGATAATCAACAAGAGAGGATATATTGTATAGCACAGGAAATTATACCCATTATCTTGTAATAACCTATAATGGAGTATAATTTGCAAAAATACTGAATCGCTATGCTGTATACCTGAAATCAACATGATATTCTAAATCAGCTATACTTCAGTAAAAAAAATATTATGGCTTAAAGAGTTTGTAGTATAATCAGATGCCCCGAAAAGTTTTTAAATTGTTTTTAATGTTAAGGATTACAAAAAATAGATGATCTCCTGGGGTCAGAAATTCAAGATCTGAAAGTTTACCCTCCTTGCTTGCTGTTAAATTGTAGCCTGCCGCAGTTCGTGGGTATTGGCAGATATGAGAATTCTGGGTCAAGACATGACAACTTTAACACTCCTGACACCTCAGCTCTTTATACCATCAGGTCCCCTTGCCCTGCCTGCTACCCCTAGGTGCCCAGGACAATGCAGGGTATCCTAGCTCGATGCTGTGCCCGGAATGGATTTGCATCCCAGCTGAAGATCCATAAGGTTCAGTTCAGTTCAGTCGCTCAGTCGTGTCCGACTCTTTGCGACCCCATGAATCGCAGCACGCCAGGCCTCCCTGTCCATCACCAACTCCCGGAGTTCACTCAGACTCACGTCCATCGAGTTGGTGATGCCATCCAGCCATCTCATCCTCTGTCATCCCCTTCTCCTCCTGCCCCCAATCCCTCCCAGCATCAGGGTCTTTTCCAATGAGTCAACTCTTCGCATGAGGTGGCCAAAGGACTGGAGTTTCAGCTTTAGCATCATTCCTTCCAAAGAAATCCCAGAGCTGATCTCCTTCAGGATGGATTGGTTGGATCTCCTTGCAGTCCAAGGGGCTCTCAAGAGTCTTCTCCAACACCACAGTTCAAAAGCATCAATTCTTCGGCGCTCAGCCTTCTTCACAGTCCAACTCTCACATCCATACACGACCACAGGAAAAACCATAGCCTTGACTAGACGGACCTTTGTTGGCAAAGTAATGTCTCTGCTTTTGAATATGCTGTCTAGGTTGGTCATAACTTTCCTTCCAAGGAGTAAGCGTCTTTTAATTTCATGGCTGCAGTGTTAGGAAACCCCAATTGTTTTATAACAGGCTGCAGGCAAACCTGTCTGATCTTTGCACAGGAAGGACAAATATTTATTATACAAGACAGTAACTAAATCTGCCTTCTGCTCCTGAGGGAAGCACTATCTTTTCTTTCCAAAGCTGTCCATACATTCTTGAAAAGATAGTCCAGGACAGAAACTGACAGTGCCTCTGTTTGCAAGCCATCCAGAGAGAGAGACCCATGGAGAACTGTCTCCCCGTATTTGTCCCATCAAGTCAGGGAGAAAGGTACTATCATATGTTCACTGAGGAAAGGGGAGTAAAGTTAGTTATATGGATAGTTAATCAATGATCTCTGCACTGTAATAGGAGGAATTTGAAGGGAACAAGATACCTAGAGCGTTTGCCTTCAGGAAGCTTCCAGGTTTTAAACAGATAGGCCATAAATTCACTCATTGCAATTTGGATAGATTCCACCAAAGAAAAATAAATTATGAAATTATATACTAGGGGGGGGACATGGTCTAGTTCGTGATGTCAAAGAATGTGTCCCTGAGGAAGTAACAGGTGAAAACAAGGCCTAGCAGGGTAGTAAGAATCATCAGGTTAAGAGTAGGGAATACAGTCTTCTGGATGGAAGGAAGATCATGCTGGATGAGGAAAGCCTAGGTTATTTGATGAACTACAAGAACTCCAGGGTTATTAAATCAGAGTAAAATAAGCAGGGGCTAGATTGGAGTTTGGACTTGATCCAAGTGACACTAAGTCAGTCACTGAAGGGTTAAGAGAGAGTGCCATTATTTGCATTTTTAAAAAGCCTCCCCTTCCCTAGCATGTTGTGAAAGGAACATGTTGGAGGGGACTAGGTGATTGCAGACAGTGGAGCTGAAGGCTTATTTCTGTAAGCCAGGCAGGAGGCGATAGTGATCTGGTCTGTAGACAGTGGCAATGTAGATGAAAAGAAATGAATGGATTCAAGAAATACTTACAAAGTACAGTTGTGAGACCCAAGTGATTGATTTGATTTAGAAAGAGAAAAATAAAATCATGGATGATTCTCAGATTTCTGGCATGGGCAGCTGCACAGGCAGAGTGCCTAGAAAGACTTAACTAGCCTCGTGAGGATTTATCTCATAAATTCACTTCTATTTCAATGACAGCAAGCATTTTAGATATATATACATAAGGAACCTGATTCTCTCCAGGGCTCTAAGAACTGACTTGGGTGCAGATGAAAGATGAGCTGTAGGGAATTGAGATGTTACATATGCCTCCTAACCTCAATATATAGTATTAGTTTTTGGGTTTTTTTTTTTTTGCTTGGATTCATTGAAGAATGAATATCCTTATGCTATCATTTGGTGTAAAATTATGCCTCACATTTTCCTACCAGTATGAGTGATCCCTTCCAAACTTCTACAATTTAAATTAGGGTATAATGTCATCATTAACACTCCCTGATTTCCTAGTTTGTTAATTCTGAGGCTTATGTCCTTTTCTCGTACTGCCTTACAGCTCACAGACTGAATATATAATTGATATGCAATTATATCAAATATGTATTGAGCCTGATGTTCACAATGTGTAAATAATTTTTTAGGATTTAGGACCCCAACTCAAGCTTGCCTAAGAAAATATATGCCTCATGTATGTAACAGCCTTCGGAGCAGAGTAGGCTTCAGGCAGCTCTTGATACAGATTTCATCAGGATTCTGTCTTACTCCCTGACTCACTTCTGGATTCCTTTGCTACTTTCATTATTGGCAGTCTTTCTCCATGAGACAGGAAAAGAGGCCACTGGCACTTTCTAGCCTATGTGGTCCTTCTGGTTTCCCAATAGAAAAATGTATTGCTTTCCCACCATTAAGACAGGGAAGACTCTGAATCACATATCTGTCTCTGAACCATTCTTTGTGGCCAGAGAATGAAGTAGTGACTGTCAAACTCAAGTCACCTGTTTGCCTTAGTCAGTTTAACTACAATTTTAGATAATCTGCTCTCCACAAGAAAAGGGGAATGTGATTCCAGAACACCAGGATAGGGGTGATGAATGGGCATGCAAACTAACAATATGTCATCTCAGGAAGGAAAATTAGGAAAGTGCAGAAACATCGATTGAATTGAATAACTTCAATAAGGCAAAAGCAGAATTACAGACCTGAAAGATTAAAACAAGGCAATGGATGTAAGATGAAGAGATAATTATGCAAAATATAAATCAGTTCAGTGCAGCTGCTCAGTCGTGTCCGACTCTGCAACCCCATGGATACGCCAGGCCTCCCTGTCCATCACCAATTCCCAAAGTTCACTCAAACTCTTGTCCATTGAGTCGGTGATGCCATCGAACTATCTCATCCTCTGTCATCCCCTTCTCCTCCCACTTTCAATCTTTCCCAGCATCAGGGTCTCTTCCAGTGAGTCAGTTTTTTGCATCAGGTGGCCAAAGTATTGGACTTTCAGCTTCAGCATCAGTCCTTCCAATGAATATTCAGGAGTGATCTCCTTTAGGATGGACTGGTTGGATCTCTTTGCAGTCCAAGGGACTCTCAAGAGTCTTCTCCAACACCACAGTTCAAAAGCATCAATTCTTCCATGCTCAGCTTTCTTTATAGTCCAACTCTCACATCCATACATGACTACTGGAAAAACCAAAGCTTTGACTAGACGGACCTTTGTTGGCAAAGTAATGTCTCTGCTTTTTAATATGCTGTCTAGGTTGGCCATAACTTTTCTTCAAAGGAGCAAGCATCTTTTAATTTCATGGCTGCAATCACCATCTGCAGGGATTTTGGAGCCCCTTAAAATAAAGTCTGTCACTGTTTCCACTGTTTTCTGATCTATTTGCCATGAAATGATGGGACAAGATGCCATGATCTTAGTTTTCTGAATGTTGAGTTTTAAGCCAACTTTTTCACTCTTCTGTTTCACTTTCATTAAGAGGTTTTTCAGTTCTTCTTCGCTTTCTGCCATAAGGGTGGTGTCATCTGCGTATCTGAGATTCCTGATATTTCTTCCAGAAATCTTGATTCCAGCTTGTGCTTCCTCCAATCCAGCATTTTTCATGATGTGCTCCTCATAGAAGTTAAATAAGCAGAGTGACAATATACAGCCTTGACGTATTCCTTTTCCTATGTGGAACCAGTCTGTTGTTCCATGTCCAGTTCTAACTATTGATTCCTGACCTGCATACAGGTTTCTCAAGAGGAAGGTCAAGTGGTCTGATATTCCCATTTCTTTAAGAATTTTACACAGTTTGTTGTGATCCACACAGTCAAAGGCTTTGGCATAGTCAATAAAGCAGAAATAGATGTTTTTCTGGAACTCTCTTGCTTTTTCAATGGTCCAGCAGATGTTGGCAATTTGATCTCTGGTTCCTCTGCCTTTTCTAAATCCAGCTTGAACATCTGGAAGTTCACAGTTCACATACTGTTGATGCCTGACTTGGAGAATTTTGAGCATTACTTTACTAGTGTGTGAGATGAGTGCAATTGTGCGGTAATTTGAGCATTCTTTGGCATTGCCTTTCTTTGGGATTGGAATGAAAACTGACCTTTTCCAGTCCTGTGGCCACTGCTGAGTTTTACAAATTTGCTGGCATATTGAGTGTAGCACTTTCACAGCATTATCTTTTAGGATTTGAAATAGCTCAACTGGAATTCCATCACCTCCACTAGCTTTGTTTGTAGTGATGCTTCCTAAGGCCCACTTGACTTCACATTCCAGGATGTCTGGCTCTAGGTGATTATCTGGGTCATGAAGATCTTTTTTTGTATAGTTCTTCTGTATATTCTTGCCACCTCTTCTTAATATCTTCATAATATAAATAAAAGGTTGAAAAGATTGTACTGTGTTGCTTGTGAATCAGTAGGTGCCAAAGTTTTAAAATCAAGAAAATAGGAAGATGAATAAAAACTATGTGTAGAGTATAGAAATAGTGATTTAGTCTTACCATTTTACTACCCTTAAACAAGATGCTTATATCCAAGCTAGTACTCTTCAACTGAAAAAATAGACTGAAAACAAATTGGAAAAGATTCAGAAGAGTTCTACAAAGATGTGTGATGGGTAGAAAATGAAATTTAAATATCAATAAGTATGGCTTTGTCTATGCAAAATAAAACCTTTTGAGATAGATAAAAGGTATAAAATTATTGCAATAATAAAAGAGAAATGGAATACTTTTATATATCTGTGGTTCTAATTGAGAAAAAAATTACTCTTTCTGCGTCTGTACTCAAGATAAAACCGAATAAAAGAAGTTTAAGAAGAAGCATGAAACATTGGGATTTGAGATAGAGAAATTTTCAGCTGGTAGTTAGTAAGCATTGGAATGCATTAAAAGCCTGTCTGAAATCTTTTAAAATAGAGTTCCTTCTTATATGTTTGACTGCTGGAGCCCCTGTGCTGCTCAGAATCAGAGTAAAGAGGTAAATGAGTATAGGCTTCATGAGGGTAAGAATCACATGTTGTGCAAGTTTGTGTCTTAGGGGCTGGAACATAGTGGACCCTAAAATATTTGCTGCATAAATGTGTATTAATGCCAGATGTATAATAAACTCAATTCTTAATTGTCTGTGTATGGAATCTGTTTTGTGGATCCACAAAAAAATATTTTATTTTTGCTGATGTTGTCATCATACACAGCAGACTTGTAGCCTGCCAATTTTCTAGCTGTTGTGTTCTCAATGAATAGAGGCTGGGTATGCTATTAATCCAAGTAAAAGATTAACGACAATGTAACACTGATATAATTTCCAGTTATCTGCAATCTTGGATCATCTGGCCCATTGTCTCCTCCTATTAGTGTCATCAACTAAGAGTTCCTTGTAACAGTAATTATGAAAGATGGAGTTCGTTAACATCATAAATTATACTAATTAAAAGCAAATGTTCATAGCACCTTTATAAGTAGGCTGTATATTGAACCCAGGTTAAAATGAAATTGAATGATAGAATTTGGGTTCTGAAAAGAAACTGAAGTAAGTTCTCTGGTCATCTCATTATTTACATGATAATGAGATTGAAGCCTGTGTTAAATGACCTTCCCAATGTAGTTGAACTTGGACTAGAACCTGCTGAGAAGATAGTTTTCACAGCCAGAAAAAAGTTTTCACAGGCTGTATCTTAGCTGAAATATTGTTTCAATTGGTTAAGCTCTGCCTTAATACCATCATGAGATTTCATTGATTTATAATTTCCTTTTTTCACAATGTTCTGAAAACAAATTCCATACAGGCAGATAAATACAGGTTCAGTATGTTTTCCTTTCTCTTTATGTATAAGGTACGTCTTAGATTTGAGAATTGGGTATTTAAAAACTTAACTATCCATTAGGAGGTAGTTTTAAGGATAGAGAAATGAGGAAGTTATTTAACTGCATTTAATCTTGAGGTTGGAGAAGGCAATGGCACCCTACTCCAGTACTCTTGCCTGGCAAATCCCATGAATGGAGGAACCTGGTGGGCTGCAGTCCATCGGGTCGCTAAGAGTGGGACACAACTGAGCGACTTCACTTTCACTTTTCACTTTCATGCATTGGAGAAGGAAATGGCAACCCACTCCAGTGTTCTTTCCTGGAGAATCCCAGGGACGGGGGAGCCTGATGAGCTGCCATCTATGGGGTCGTACAGAGTCAAACACAACTGAAGCGACTTAGCAGCAGCAGCAATATTGAGGTTCTTCATCAGTATTACTGGTTTCCTTCAATCTGATTACTCCAGTCCAAACACCATTGGCCCAGGAAGACTTGCTCATTTAGTTCAAAGATCTCCTTAAACTCTTATCTTACCTTTTCTAAAATCAATTGAGTAGTTGATGCATCATGAAAAGATCATGCTTTTGCTGTAGTCAATCACTTTTATTTTGAATAATGTGCAATTCAGTAATCATGGTGTTGGGAGTTACCATAAATGATAATGGATTCTAATAAGCATCACAGTCCAGTTGGTATGTAAAAAAATTAACACCTTTCTTACAGCCACGAAGTAAGCTGTTTTATTTCATCCACAGTTGGGCCAGAGCTGTGCCTTTGGATATCATAAGACATGTCTACCACCTTGGACATTAAAACAAATGTTACACTACTTCAGCATGATACATTTTGGGTTCTTGCCAATCACACTGTCGAGAACTATCTGTTAAATCAGGATAATTTAATATGAATAAAATGTCAGTGTTGGAAAATACAGCAGACTTTTAAAAATAAGACCCTACACATTAGCGAACAATCTCTGTCCTATTTCCATTTCTAAAGTTATGTATGTCAGGCGTTAAATTTCTGCTTCTAGACCCATAAATGGGAAGCACCCTAGAAGGCCGCGTGTGTTTCTTTCCTTTTACATGGCGTTCCTAGTGCTGAAAGCATTCACTGTTTTGCTGCAACTCTTTATTGAGATCCTTAAAACTTGATTTCTGGGTTTTCTTCCCTTCTCAAGAGAACAAACAAGCTATAGTTTGAACCAATAGTAACCCCCGAGCATTTTTATTAATTTGTAGTCAGCAAAGGTCTGGGGCCTTCTATGGTTACTTTATCCAGAGTCCAGTGTTTATCTGCAATTTCCTGTTCGCCATCTGGGAAAACCAGATGTAACTCTTTTGAGAAGAAGCACTAAAGTCCCATCTCTGCTTCATTATTTCATATGTAATCAAAGAAGCAAACCTGTGAAGTGTTGTCAATTCTTAATACAGTAGAGTTGTCCATAGCTTGGACAAAATTCCATCTGTGTTATTCTTCTTCTAGAGGCATTTCTGTTCCAGATATAGTTACATTAAGTATTATGTTGGTTCAAGCTGACAAATCTTAATTTTATAAATTAAAACCAATATCTTTCATCTTGATGGCAGTACTCTTTGAAGCTCTGGAAATTCTTGCTACAACTGTTTAAGGAGGCTTCACTCAATACCCATCCCCCACAGCCCCATTGTTTGGAGAGGGAGTGTTGTGCAGTGGTTAGAGACGGGCCGCTGGAGCCAAAGCAACTGTTTGAGTTGAAACACTGAATCTGCCTCCTCCTGATGTTTAACCTGGAACAAGTTATTTAACTTTTCTGTACCTTGATTCCTCCATCTTGTAGAATGGAGATGATAATACTACCACTTACTCTTAAGACTGTTGTGAGAATTAAATGTTATTCCACTCATTCTACCCTTCTCTTACTGAGATGAGTACCTAGCATTTAGTAAATAACACTTTATGTGTTACATATTTTTATGGCTGTTCCTGTCTCAAAACCTTTGCTTGATGTTCCTTCTGGCTGAAATGTTCTTCTTTCAGATGTTCATATGGCATGCTCTTTTACTTCAAATATCGCACTTCAGAGAAGCCTTTCCTGACCATCTTTTTTGCTCTTTATTTACGGCTTTATTTATTAGAGCCCTGATCATCACCCAGTATTATATTTTATATTTATTTCATCTTTCTGACTCTTTGTTTCTTTAAAAAATGACATAATCTCAGGAAGAATTTTGTGTAATTCTATATTGCTTGAGTCTAGAATGGATGTGGTATATAATATATAGTAGGTTCAGTTCAGTTCAGTCGCTCAGTCGTGTCCGACTCTTTGCAACCCCATGAATCGCAGCACGCCAGGCCTCCCTGTCCATCACCAACTCCCGGAGTTCACTCAGACTCACGTCCATCAAGTCAGTGATGCCATCCAGCCATCTCATCCTCTGTCGTCCCCTTCTCCTCCTGCCCCCAATCCGTCCCAGCATCAGAGTCTTTTCCAATGAGTCAACCCTTTGCATGAGGTGGCCAAAGTACTGGAGTTTCAGCTTTAGCATCATTCCTTCCAAAGAAATCCCAGGGCTGATCTCCTTCGTAATGGACTGGTTGGATCTCCTTGCAGTCCAAGGGACTCTCAAGAGTCTTCTCCAACACCACAGTTCAAAAGTATCAATTCTTCGGTGCTCAGCCTTCTTCACAGTCCAACTCTCACATCCATACATGACCACAGGAAAAGCCATAGCCTTGACTAGACAGACCTTTGTTGGCAAAGTAATGTCTCTGCTTTTGAATATGCTATCTAGGTTGGTCATAAGTTTCCTCCCAAGGAGTAAGCCTCTTTTAATTTCATGGCTGCAGTCACCATCTGCAGTGATTTTGGAGCCCCAAAAAATAAAGTCTGACACTGTTTCCACTGTTTCTCCATCTATTTCCCATGAAGTGATGGGACCGGATGCCATGATCTTCGTTTTCTGAATGTTGAGCTTTAAGCCAACTTTTTCACTCTCCACTTTCACTTTCATCAAGAGGCTTTTTAGTTCCTCTTTACTTACTCAGCAACTATTTGGTAACTGAGTAAATGAAGACATTGTAATGAAAGGAAATTTATATTAGAGTTCATTTCTGTAGATATATGGATGTCTCTATCAAAACTCCCAAAAGCACAAAATAATCACAAGTACTCTAAAATGAAGTAAATTAAATAATTAAATACATGCGTACTACATCAAATGGCCACACATGGACACTTGTTACCCTACATATTAATGCACACTGGTAATAAATATTATTATTCAGTGTATTTACTGGATAGCTTGTGTTCAGGCAAATACTCGGATTTAAGGATGACCATAATCAAATGAATTGAATTCTTACAGGACAGAAAAATATGTCACCCTCAGACAAATTTAAGGTTTGAATCACCAGTGTCCTTTGATCATTTTTGAAGAGAGAATGCTTTAGGGAAAAGGAAGAAACTGTGAGAGAAACAATGCAGTGTCTGAGGTCTAGAAATACTTCATATAAATCCATTGACTTATCAGCTACTCATTGCAATTATTTTACTAATGTGGGTCACGTTCTGCCCTTCCAGGGAGAATTCTAGGTGTCCTCCTCCAGATCCTGCTGATAAAGAATTAGAAAAATAATTCACCATACCTATTTGTGTGCATTTGGTGACAATGAGGATCTTTATGTTTTAGAAACAAAGTGATAGGATTTTTTTTTTCCAGTAGAGTAAGGTATTCATTGGGTGATATTCTGCCATTTCAAGACTTAGCATTTATTTGTTAGGGACAACAAGGTGTTGATAAGAATACCGTCAGTCAGTTACCATCTTTTCCTGTTGTTTGAAAGAGACTAGTTTTAGTTCACTGATCACTAGTCTGGTTCACTTATTTGTTTATCAAAAGATCTCATATCTCAGTTAAGATATATCTCTCTGACTCCTTGATATAACATTAGCAATTCCCAGAACTTCATAGTGACTTTATCCTGTTTTATTTTCCATCATGGCAATTATCACCATCAGATGTAATATCTATTTATTTGAATGTGGGTTTTTAAAATATTTTCTTTTCTCTCAGGCCTCCATGTCAGATTCCAATTGTGGTCTAAGAGGAAGTTTTTACTTTTTAATTTCTTCCTAATAATTTAGTTTAGGACAAGTTTAGATTACAAAGAATTAAGAAAAAGCAGTATTCACTAGAAAGTAAGCCCCAGGAGGGCAGGACCTTTCTGTGATGGTAGTTTTTCACTGCTCCAGCCCTGGAGCCTTGAACAGTCCCTAGCATTTAACAGGTGTTTGGTAAATATTCTTTAAGTGAAGGAATGGAGAAAACAATGTCTTACGGATTTGTCTTGAGGATTAAACTAAAAATTGTCTGCAAAAGTACCGAATACAACACCTAGAACAGGAGATGGAATCTAAAAGCCCTGAAAGGACCCATATGGAACCCATAAATGCCAAGCCTGACTTAGATATAAGAATATCAACCCTTTAACTGGGAGGAAATGACTAAATGTGTGTTTTAAATAAATTTGACTTCTGAAAATTATATTCAGCATCCTTATTTTTATAATGAATGAATGTTGAGAAGCTCATTGTAATTTCCATTAGCAATTGGCTATTTGTTTGGCTTATAAAGCTTCTTGTATAAAAGATGTAATGATAGCCTAAACATTTTACCAAACCATAGACTGAGAACTATTTAGTATCTTGGCACTGATCATTTGATAAAGATGATACCTAAACTATAAAAGGAACTTTCTGACTTTGCTTTTCCTTCTTTTTAAATTAGTATCAAAGTGCTCCACTTGAAACTCTAAGCAAATACAAATATTAACATAAGGAAGTCTGCAGTGAGATTTTGCAAAGATTAAAGAAAGGGAGTTAAAAAGAACAAGATATCTGCTATTAGCGTGTTTGATAGCCTGATAGCCTCTTTATTTTCTTGATCCATTCTCCTCAGGAAGATGCATCTTAGAATCTAACTTTCCAAAATGGCACTGTAATAGCATTTATTAGATAGATTGCAGTGTTTTGTGCTCTGTTTTTGTGGAAAGCATTGAAATAGGAGAAGCTGTGCTGTGTTTCTTTACAAGATAGCTACATGCTGACGGCGACCCAGCTCTTGGATTACAGGAGAATCTAGCTTTTAGACCTGGTGTTGTAAATATCTTGTGTCTTGTTAAAAATGTCTATGTCGGATTCCAGTTATAGTTTAGGAAGAATTTTTATGTATCAAGAAAGGACAAATTTACATTGAAAAGATATGAGCGGAAAGCAGCCTCAAAGGCTCTTCTTCTTCCAGAAATCTTGCTTCTTCAGTGTTCTTCATTTTGCTACTTTAGCTAACTAAAGAAAGTAGAATTTTTCAAGGAGTGGTTAATTATACTTTTAATCCACTCCCCAAGTGCCCTTCACTCGGTTTTGATCTTATAGATCACATCTGGTTGTGTTCATTGGGTTGAATGGTCCTGAGACGAGAGCATGGGTTTAGTAACTTTGCTTTCTGAGGGCATCCATGGTAACTGGATTGTCTGATTGTTCTTTTAAAATTCTTATATGGCAGCTCTCTTGAAACTTCCTCCAAAATTATCCATCGTGCAGACTATATTAGAGGGATTTTAAAATGACAGGTCTCTCTTTTACTCTGGGCCTTCTTTCTAAAATTAGTAAAATACATAATCTGTGTGTCTTTGGACCAATCAAACCTGGATTTTAATTCTACATGGTTATTGATTATGGTCCTTTCCTGAAGTCATATACCCAGAATCAGAGTATATACACACATCCTTGGCCTTGAAAGCTTTATAGCCCCAGAGGAACAAAGATTAATCATAATTCTGTTATCTTCCTGAAAATCTCAGACCATACTTCCTTTTTAAGAGCCAGATGATTCCTGAAGCAACAGGAAACAGAGCTGAGAAATTTTTTGAGCATTGCCTTTTCTTTGCCGTTTTCCAGGAAAGGGAGTATGGCCCACGCAAGACTGTCAAAATCATTTTCCTATCGGGTCACTTAAGTAACAAATGTCCTTCTTGATTCTCACCTCGTTTCTTTCTTGGCAAATGTGGTTTCACCCTCCAGCTCCACTGCACACAATAACCCATGGCTTCCTTTGAGCTCTCCCCACACTCCAGGTGGCCGTGCTATCACATTTAACACATTGCACTAAGATTTGGCACGAGCCTCACCTCCTCTGTGGACTCTGATCTTCTCCAGGTCACGAGGC
This sequence comes from Bubalus kerabau, assembly GCF_029407905.1. Lineage (NCBI taxonomy): Eukaryota > Metazoa > Chordata > Mammalia > Artiodactyla > Bovidae > Bubalus > Bubalus kerabau. Next base: position 260,174,331 of record NC_073624.1, read on the forward strand.
ATGTATTATTCATTGCTGATGAATGGCAAATAGCACGCACGTAGTTCTAACTTGGTAGATGCATGTTGAATGAATGAATAGCGGCCCTGTAAAAGTCAAACTGAATTTCTCATGAAAGTAAGATCCAGAGCATTGTCCATTGTATGACACAGTAACCATGTTGCTCTTGTATTAGGAAGAGTTGTACTTCCCTTGAACTACTATATATGTGTGTGTGTAGGTGTGTGTGCCTGCCTCTGAAACACCTGCTAGAAAAAGCGCACTGGAATTAATGCATAGCCTATTTTTAGCAATGAGCACTTTGCTACCCCACTCCTGATGCAGTCTTAATTTATTTTTTTATTTACCTCATTTTTATTTTATCTTACATTGATTATATAACTACTTAAAACCCTTTTAGGAACATTAGTTAAGCTTTAGTATTTTATAGAAATAATAAAGAAGCATAAATAGAGTCCAGTATCTGTTTGCTGAAGAGGAAAGTAGGGGAAAAAGCACCCCAAGGATGCTATTTACTATTACCCCAGTATTGAAATAACATGATGGAACCTTTAACAATGCTGCCTCAACTGCCAAAGAAAACGTCTTCCAAGGACAAGTAACATAGCTATGAAAATAACGACTTAGTCATAGTGAAGGAAACCACTGTGATGCCGTACGTCCCTTTACCCTTCAGACACAGCAATCATAGGGAAACATCCCAGAGCAGTTAGGCAAAGGGCATCTCAACATGAAGACTTCATCACAGCGCACCTTTTTGTGGCTTTAAATCTCGGATTTAGTGTACGCACTTTTAGGTTACCTTGGCAAAACCTAATGAAGATTTAAACATATATTTTTAAAGATTATAAGTCTTTCTTAGCTTTCAGTGATTAATGTCGACCCAGAGCCTTAACATTTTTTATTGAAGTATAATCGACGTACACTATTATATGAGTTTCAGGAATACTGCATAGTGACTTGATGTTTTTATATATTACAAAATGATCACCACAATAACTCTGATAACCATCTGCCACCATACAAAATTATTACAGTACTATTGATTATATTTCCTATGCTGTACATTGCCTACCCTTGACTTACTTATTTTACAACTGGAGTTTTTAACCTCTTAATTCCCTTCCCTTACTTCACTTACACATTCCCTCTTCCTGCCAGCTATGAGTTTGTTCTTCATATCTATGAGTCTGTTTCTGTTTTATTATGATTGTTCATTTGTTTTGTTTTTTAGATTCTCTGTATGAGTGAAATCATATGGTGTTTATCTTTCTCTGTCTTATTTCTCTTAACATAATACCCTCTAAGTCCATTCATGTTGTCATAAATGGCAAGATTTCTTTCTTTTTTATAGTTGAGTAATATTTCTTTGTGAATATGTATGTGTGTGTGTGTGTGTGTATAAAGTAAGACTGTTAGTCGCTCCTTCATGTGTGACTCTTTAAACCCCACAGACCGTAATCTGCCAGGCTCCTCTGTCCATGGAATTCTCCAGGCAAGAATACTGGAATGAGTAGTCGTTCGCTTCTCCAAGGGATCTTCCCCTCTCAGGGATCCAACCCAGGTCTCATGCATTGTAGATAGATTCTTTACTGTCTAAGCCACCAGGGAAACCCTTATACACACACACACACACACACACCCATTATCCATTTATCTGTCAATAGACACTTAGGTCGCTTCCATGTCTTACCTACTGTAGATAATGCTGTGGTGAACATTAGGGTGCATATATCTTTTTGAATTGCTGTTTTCATTTTCTTGGGATAAATACTCAGAAGTGGAATTGTTGCTGGGTTACATGGTAGCACTATTTTTTAATTTTTTGATTCAAGTCCCTGCTGTGGGTGTTAAAGGAAATGCTTGCTCTTCTGAGAAATGGTATTGGACACTAGATAAGAGGTGGTGATGACTTTGTGGATAAGCTTGATATTACAAAAAAATCAATGATATTAGCCACGTATATGAAATAGAATCTGAATACAGTTGAATGCCACATATAATTTCTATTCACGAGTTTATATTACAGTGTTTCAGCAAAGTAATTAGGCCAATTCACATGCTAAAGTAAATAACAACTGTCCTTTATTGAGTATTTACCACATGCTAGGCATTGTGCTAAACACTTTAATCATGTTAATCTAATTCTCACTACACATTTATGAAAAATAATGAGATTTTTATTCATATTTTATAACAAGGATACTGAAGCTCAGAGAGGTAACTTCCCTTGCCCATAGTCACATAGCCATGAAGTAGCAGAGTGTCAAGGTTCAAAGCCAGGCCCATCTGATTCAGAGTCCACATCTGTAAGCACTTCACTTTCTTACTCCCTGTTGTGAAATCATCATCTTCTTCCTGTCTTCCATTTAGAGTGTCCCAGACAGGAGTGTGTGTTGATGCATTTTCACCCAAAATCAAACCCAGTTGGATTAGTCTCTGTTCTTGGTGATAACAGGCAGCAGAAGCTTCAAGCAAGTGTTTGATTTAGAGATGATATCTCCTGACTCCTCTCAACACACCTGAGTAATAGGCTTTCAAATGAATTATGAAAACAGTCTTGACACTTGCTTGGTAAGATTTTGTCACAGAAGTACAATGATACCTTCCCAGTCAGCATGCATATCACACACTTGCATTTTCAGCAAGTTTTTTAAATTATTTCCATTTTGTAGCACATGGGACTTTCATTTGAAGAAAGACAGCAAAATAAAGAGCACACTAGTGTACCATAAGAAAGGGAAGTTTTGGAAGACTTTGGCTGGCTCAGCTCTACGTGTAAGAAGTTTGGCTACAATTAAAATGTTAAGAACTTTAGCCAAAAAAAAAAAATTACTGCATGTTAGATCATGATATTTTTCTAATTAAAAGAAACTCAAAAAATTCATGAAGAAGATAGCCTTAACTGTTTTGAGATAGGATTTTGGACTGTTTGTGCTTTTCTCACATGTTCGTGATTGTGCTCAGAGATGAATATTGCTCTGCTGTTCCCATTTCATCTCACTGCCCTGAAATCCTGTTGTTGAAATTACAGGGCTAGAAAATAACAGGAACATCCTGTTGTCAAAAATAAATTCCTTCAGATAAAGTATTAATTCAACTGAAGCCAATTTTTTTTAGAGGGTGAGAAGGACCTCAGTGGGAGGGGAGTTTATGAATGATGGTGTGCCATCTTGGATCCACTGCCCTTTCTTTATATCTTTGCTGTCTATCTGACTAAATGAAATTTGTTCTTCTGTGTGAATTTTTGTATTTTGTGAAAATTTAATATGTGGTATCATTAAAAACTTTCATGAAATAGCTAAGTAAGGTCTAATGTTCTTGGGTCATTACTATTGAGTATTATATACAGAAATATGCATGTTTATTGTTTCATTCTGTTATTTATTTAGTAGTCCCCTAGCTCCTAGGAATTCATATCCAAAGTGAAAGAAAACACTGGGAACCTTTCCATAAAAGGAATTTTTAGGTTATTAGCCAAATATGCCCCTGAAAACTTTGGGGGGTTGTTTTTTTTTTAATGTGGATCATTTTTTTTTTTGAAGTATTTATTGAATTTGTCATAGTCATGCTTCTGTTTTATGTTTTGGTTTTTTGGCCACAAGGCCTGTGGGGTCTTAGCTCCCTGACCAGGGATCACATTGGAAGTTGAACTCTTGACTACTGGACCACCAGGGAAGTCCCTGGGTTATTTTCTTGAGTCTGACTTATGCTTCAGACCCTCATTTGGAACACTTGACTTAGGAGCTCAGATAGTCAGGTTCTGGGCAGGCCTCAGAAGCCTTTGGGTCCTGGGTTCTTCACCCACAAAGCTAGAGGGAGGGCAGAATGACCTTTACTATTCTTTCTAGTTTGAAGAGTCTACAAAGAAAAAATGTCTTCGTGAAAGGAGGAAATACAGTTCTCTTTCTGGTGGGCAGCTCGGGTTGGTGGGACATTCACAATGCCTTGCTTTCTGATAATCAATATTGGGAGCCCTCCAGCAGTCAGCCCATCCAGAGTGCGGACTTTCCAGAGGCTTGAATCTCTCCCTCTTCTAGAACACCCATCAGCTAATTGGCCTTTCCCCTCCCACACCTTGTGCCTCTTCCTTGGCAGCAGGAGGGTCAGGGGAGAACAGGAAGACAGCAGGTAAGAAAGCATCTGCTCAAATGCCTAGAGAAGCCATGAACCCAACTCTTCCCCAGCTGCTGACACTTCCGGGCCAGGCCTGCTCATCAGCCCGTGCGGTGCCGTAACGTTCTGTTGGACCTCCTTGAGGACTACCTACCTCTTTTTGAATGACCCTTAATTACCTTGACTTTTCAAGTTGGAACCAAGTTTCCTCAACTGGTTTTGCAGAAACACAGATGAGTCATGGGGGAAAGCTGCGAAGGGAAACTTCTCCTCCTCCCCCCTCTCACAGATTCTCTGTGGACACAGGCAGATCATCTTCTTTGCATGACTAAATCACACTCAGTATCTGCTGATTGGCGAGGAATTCTGGAGGGAAAGAAGCTGCTATCAAACCCCACCTGTTCCATGAAGTCTTCTGTCACTACCCCAATTTAAAGACTTCTCTATCTTTAAATTCATACTATTTGACTTTTCCCTACCAGATAAAAATGGTGCTAGATGTTCATCCTTCCTTCTAACCTGTATTTTTTTATTCAGGCACAGGTTAAGTCTTGTGTAGACATAAGAGGATTTGGGGCTTAGTAATAGATGATGATAATCATCATAGATATCTTCACTGAGTACTTACACTGTGCCAGGCTCTGATCCAAGAGATTTACATTCAGTTCTCATTCCACTCTTACGAAGCAGTTGCTATTGTTCACTCCATTTTATTGTTTTAGGAAACTGAAGTATGGAGAAGCTCAATACTGGCCCAGGTCACAGAGTTAGTAAAAGGGATACCAAGGATTGACTCAGACAGTCTGGTTCCAGAGCCTTCATGCCTTCATTCTTAACAATACAGTCTTTTTTTTTTTTCTTCTTTTGTAAGCAATAAAGAGACTTTTACCCACTCTGTCCATCTCCCTATTTGTCAGTAGTAAGATCAGTTTCTTTTGAGAAAATTATTTACATAAATCATAAAGGAAACCATTTTATATCTATATATCTGGTATCTAGGTTAGGACTTTCCTACTTGGGACTTTCAAATGTTGCTTCTACATCCATGTGAACTAATCCTGAAGGTTTCAAAACTTCAAAGTAAGTGAAATGTGTCATTTCCCATCAAAGCTGGGGATTCCCCATAGCGTGGCTGGAACTTTGGTCTCCATTTGCTTCCAGTTTTACTTTCCTTTTCTGAAATTGGTGCATGAACTCTGTCTTGTTTTCTCCAGGTATTTTGTCCTGTATTTCTTAACCCTTTAAGCATTTATTAGATATCTCTCACAGGTTGGCAGTATATTATGGAATTTTATCACATTTGCTCATTGTTATATTGTATTTTCTTGCTTCAAGACTCTTCCGGGAAGAAGTTATGTCTTTTACATTTGCTAAGTTTCCAGGTGAAACTATAGTATTGCAGAACATATAAAAATACTCAATAAATACTCATTAATTGTAGTGTCATAGACAAGCTTTAACAACTGCCTAGTATGAACATATTAAGGGTATTTAGATATCTTATACCCAACTGAATGCAGAGTTCCAAAGAATAGCAAGGAGAGATAAGAAAGCCTTCTTCAGTGATAAATGCAAAGAAATAGAGGAAAACAATAGAATGGGAAAGACTAGAGACTCTTCAAGAACATTAGATATACCAAGGGAACATTTTGTGTAAAGTGAAATGAAATCGCTCAGTCATGTCTGACACTTTGCAACCTCCGGACTGTGGCCTACCAGGCTCCTCTGTCCATGGGATTTTCCAGGCAAGAGTACTGGAGTGGGTTGCAATTTCCTTCTCCAATTTTTGCAAAGATAGGCTCAATAAAGGACAGAAGCGACAAGGACCTAACAGAAGCACAAGAGATTAAGAAGAGGTGGCAAGAATATACAGAAGAACTGTATAAAAAAGGTCTTAATCACTCAGGTAACCTTAATGGTGTGGTCAGTCACCTAGAGCCAGACATCCTGGAGTGCAAAGTCAAGTGGACCTTAGGAAGCATAACTACAAACAAAGCTAATGGAGGTGATGGAATTCCAGCTGAGCCATTTCATATCCTAAAAGATGATGCTGTTAAAGTGCTGCATTCAATATGCCAGCAAATTTGGAAAACTCAGCAATGGCCACAGGACTGGAAAAGGTCACTTTCATTCCAATCCCAAAGAAGGGCAGTGCCAAAGAATGTTCAAACTACTACACGATTGCACTTATTTCACATGCCAGCAAGGTAATGCTCAAAATCCTTCAAGCTAGGCTTCAACAGTACATGAACTGAGAACTTCCAGATGTACAAGCTGGATTTAGAAAAGGCAGAGGAACCATAGATCAAATTGCCAACATCTGTTGGATCATAGAAAAAGCAAGGGAATTCCAGAAACATCTGCTTCATTGACTTCATGAAAGCCTCTGACTGTGTGGATCACAACAAACTGTGGAAAATTCTTCAAGAGATGGGAATACCAGACTACCTTACCTGCCTCTTGAGAAACCTGTAAGCAGGTCAAGAAGTAACAGAACCAGACATAGAAAAAACGGGAAATTGGGAAATGAGTACGTCAAGGCTATATATTGTCACCTTGATTATTTAACTTATATGCAGAATATATCATGTGAAATGCCAGACTGGATGAATCACAAGCTGGAGTCAAGATTGCCAGGAGAAATCTCAACAACTGCAGATATGCAGATGACACCACCCTTATGGTAGAAAGCGAAGAAGAAATAACGAGCCTCTTGAAGGTGAAAGAGAACAGCAAAAAAGCTGACTGAAAACTCAGCATTGAACAAATGAAGATCACGGCATCTGGTCCATCACTTCATGGCAAAGAGAAGGGGAAAAAATGGACACAGTGACAGATTTTATTCTCTTGGTCTCCAAAATTGCTACAGACAATGACTGCAGTCATGAAATTAAAAGATGCTTGCTCATTGGAAGGAAACTATGACAAACCTAGACAGTATATTTAAAAGCAGAGATATCACTTTGCTGACAAAGGTCCATATAGTTAAATCTATGGTTTTTCCAGTAGCCATGTATGAATGTGAGAGTTGGGCCATGAAGAAGGCTGAGTGCTAAAGAATTGATGCTTTCAAACTTTGATGCTGGAGAAGACTCTTGAGAGTCCCTTGACTGCAAGGAGATCAAACCAGTCCATCCTAAAGGACATCAGTACTGAATATTGATCAGAAGGACTGACGCTGAAGCCCCAGTACTTTGGCCACCTGATGCAAATAGCCAACTCATTGGAAAAGACCTCGATGCAGGGAAAGATTGAGGGCAAGAGGAGAAGTGGGTGACAGAGGATGAGATAGTTGGGCCGCATCACTGACTCAATGGACCTGAATTTGAGCAAATTCGGGGAGATAGTGAAGGACAGGTAAGCCTGGTGTGCCACTGTTCATGGGATCGCAAAGAATCGGACACGACTTAGCGACGGAACCAAGATATCTTATAAGACTTCTTTGATATGCTAACACAATACTCTGAAGACCAACATTCTTAAAAATTTCTTCAATAAAAATTCAGCACATCAAATTGAATTGGACTCAGCAATAGAGTATTGGAGTTGAGAGAGAACTCTGTTATCTACAACTTGACATGACCTTAAAATAATTGACGTATCACCTCATCTATTTACATTATCTTTGTTTATTCAGTAGTTAAACGTTACCACTGTTGTCTTCAGAATTAAAATTTTGCAGAAAGCACAAGGAAGGGGATAGTGTGTTTTAAACAGGTCTGACTAAGTTTGCTTAACAATTTCTTAGTGATTTTAAGTCAACATTTAGGAACATTACTGATTAAAATGTGCTGTGAATATTTGCAAGAGTATAGATAATAAAAGAGGGGCTTTAACTGAGCATTCACTCCTATAGGGAAGGTGCTGGACATTTTTTTCTTGGAGTACTTGCAACTTTCACATAAAGGCAGAAAAATCTGTGGACTTAATCTTCAGGACAATGTAATTTGGCCATTGTTCAGTAGTATGCCTGTGTGTTCCGTTGCTTTAGTCATGTCCGACCCTTTGCGATCCCGTGGTTGGCAGCCTGCCAGGCTCCGCTGTCCATGGGATTCTCCAGGCAAGAATACTACAGAGGGTTGTCATGCCCTCCTCCAGGGGATCTTCCCAACCCAGGAATCAAACCTGCATCTCTTCTGTCTCTTTTATTGGCAAGCCGGTTCTTTACCACTGGTGCCACCTGGGAAGCCCTAAATGAAGATGGGGTGTGGTGCAAAAAGATTAATATTTTTTGGACTTTAATCTTGCATTCCTATGGTCACCTCTGTAAATTTATTTTTTATGAACTTAAAAAACTTGATGATTTTTCTATTTTAAGATACAGGAAAGTGATAGGATTAGTTAAGGGGAAAAAAACTTTTTTAGCCATTCATTCAGAGGCTGGGTTAGCAAGGAATAAAGATGGGACACCTTTGAAGGTTCTAGGGCAATGATGTTTCTAGTACCAAACAATTTTGTTTTATGAGAACATAGAGCATTATTAGTACATGCAAAAAAGAGCAAGTCAGCCTGACCTTATTCTGATTAAATTCTGAAAGAGCTTGATTCACTGGAACCTACCTGGAGTACAGTTGGCAAGCACTGACCACTAGACATATTTCAACAGTTTCACCAAGTTGTTCAGGGAACAGACTGCTCAGATTTGAGTTTCTTCCGGGGGGTGGGGGGTGGGTCATTTGGGGGTATGATGATTTTCAGACTGTTTTTCATCAAATCTAACTTGTTAATATTTTGAGTTTTAAATGAGCTGGGGTGGGAGCAGGTGTCTCATTCATCAGAAGCTAGTTATGTACAGTACAAGACTGCATTTATAATATGTCTGACTACTTCAAAATTTAAGGCAGTTTAATACTCAGTGAATCAAGATATCTGTTCCTTTTGAAGTAAATGAGATAGGAGTGCTCCAATATGTCTTCATTTTTCTTTGCTCAGTCATTTCAAGTAATATAAGCATACAGACAAGTTTTAGGTGCTAAAAGGTGAGACTAATTCTTATTCTTTGGTCCCTTGTCAATGCATAGAATTAGATGACAATGCTAACAGCGTGGTAGATTTGAGCTCTAAAACTGGTAGACATGGCAGTGATACCCTAGTGTGTCTTCAAGAGCAACATTGTTTTAAAGAATAGCTGTGCGTTCACTTCTTTCTCTCATTTTCACTCACTAGCTTTTTTTTTTTTAAACTATGGCCATTATAGTTGCATGTAAAACCCCACTAATACTACTTTAATTAAAAGGAGTGGGGTTATAGAAGTGTGTGTACCCCACAGGCATTCTCACAGACATTCAAAAGCAGGAAATGAGGTCTATGTGGACCTCAGAGGACCTGGAATCAGAATACTGAAAACCAGACCTCACCCTTCATCTCTCAGGGACTGCATCCCTCAGTTCTTGTTGTGGTGAGCATCTCAACGCTCCTCCCAGCCACCACCCCTCAATTTCTCAATCCTTTATTCTGTATGTGCATTGTGTGCTTACTCCTGCATGGCTGTTTGCCATGAATATATAATGGCTCTAGCACCCACTGCTGCTGCTGCTGCTAAGTCGCTGCAGTCGTGTCCAACTCTGTGCGACCCCATAGATGGCAGCCCACCAGGCTCCCCTGTCCCTGGGATTCTCCAGGCAAGAACACTGGAGTGGGTTGCCATTTCCTTTCCAACATGTGCATGCATGCTGAGTCGCTTTAATCATGTCCGACTCTATGCGACCCCATAGACAGCAGCCCACCAGGCTCCTCTGTCCCTGGGATTCTCCAGGCAAGAACACTGGAGTGGGTTGCCATTTCCTTCTCCCTAACACCCACTACTACCTGGCAGTTGTCCATGTCACATGCTCAAGAGGAGAAAGCTGATTGGCTTAGCTGAGTGTTTAGAGCAGAGTCACCAAGTTACAAATCGTGGGCACGCCAGAAGAATGGCTGTCTTTGGGCCAGGTATCCGTCTCAGAGCTAGTCACCTGTACTTGAGTGATCTGTGGCTGTGGTGTGAGGATGGAGTCATAGGGCATACGGGAACACCTCTTTCAGAACCCATGAGCAGTGTGGGCAGTTACGGAGCATGTCTGCCAGAATCCTTATTCCTTCAAGGGTGTTTGGAGGCAGCAGGGTTGAGTGTTTACCTCCCCCCACACCTATCACAACCCAGCACTCCCCTTCTTGTTTCTTTCCACCGTCAGCAGATCTGTTGTGTTTCTCTCACTTTATTTGCTGTCTGTCTCTCTTTTCCTGTAATGAGAATGCTCAGGTTGCTAATCCCAGCTTTCAAAATATGGTAGAAGCTAATTCCCAGGCTTCTAAATATGACAGATTTCTGCTTCTCTATTCCTTTTTTTTTTTTTTTTTGGCCACTTTATTTTTTTTAATTGCAGAATAAGTGCTTTACAGAATTTTGTGGTTTTCTGTCAAACATCAACAAGAATCAGCCATAGGTACACCCATGTCCCCTCCCCCCTGAACTTCCCTCCCCTCTCCCTCCCCATCCCACCCTTCTGGATTGTCACAGAGCTCCTGTTTGAGTTCCCTGAGTCACACAGCAAATTCCCATTGGCTAGCTATTTTACATATGCTATTGTAAATTTCCATGTTATTTTTTCCATACATCTCACCCGCTCCCTCCTCAGCTCCCCCCATGTCCATAGGTCTGTTGTCTATGTCTGTTTCTCTATTGCTGCCCTGAACATAAATTCATCAGAACCATCTTTCTAGATTCCATATATATGCATCATGTTTGTTGCAGCACTGTTTACGATAGCTGGAACATGGAGGCAACCTAGATGTCCATTGACAGATGACTGTATAAAGAAGCTATGGTAAATACAGACAATGGAATACTACTCAGCCATAAAAAGAATGCATTTGAGTCAGTTCTCCATCCCTTTTACTTCCTACTGGTTTTCTCTCTCTGGTTCTTCAGGCTGCTATGACCACCGAGTGCAGCAAAATCTCTGGGCCTGATTCTCCTTGAGGTTACATAGTCCCCTGGCTTCATGGCCAAAGAGAAGTAAAGATCAGTGAATTCATTAATTCCATTAAGCTACTTTATGCCCCAGGAGTGTGCTAGAAGAGTGCTTCTCCAGCTTTCAGCGTGCACATGAAGCACCCAGGGATCTTGTTAAAGTGTAGTTTCAGGAGCTATGTTGTGGGGTGTGAGAATCTGCATCTTTAACAGACTCCCAGGTAGTACGGATGATGCTGATGAAATAACAGTACTTTGAGTCAAAGACTAGAATCATTTATTCAACTATGATCTTCTTGATGGAATGGACCATGTTTTAGGCATCTTTATCTGTCTTTCCATGACCAGCACTGTCCCTGGAATGTGAGAGATATTCAGAAGTTGCTTGGATTATGATTAAACTGAACACACAGGAAATGCAAGCCTTTCTATGCCTACTTTTTTTTAAGTGAGTGGTTTTCAAACACTGCTAAAAATCAGTGAAATCAGTGAAAAGTTCTTAAGGGTCTGATTATGCAGAGGACTAGGAAAAATATTTTTTAAATTACAATCCCAGTCTTCACGGAAAACACTGGCATCTTTTCTGCTAACTCTACTGTGTCTTGGCTGGAAATGTGAAATAATTTTAGAATTACGGGGGTGGCAGAATGAGCCTATTTATGCTACTAGCATTTGACCTCAGATATTTTTTATGTCATCTTCATGTGTACAATGAGGCTAATGTGAGTGTTGTGGTGGTAATGTGTAATGAGCCATGTAAGGATTGAGTTTCAAGCCTGGAACAGGGTACATGCTCACTGCTAATACTGTTAGTAGTGGTAGTAGAAGTAGAAACAGTAGTAGTAGTATTTAAGATTATTTTATCCTGCTAACTCAGCTTAGGAAAATACTTTGTTCTTCCTCGTCTTCTCTAAGTCCATACATTATCCTAATAAGAGATTTCACTTTGTAGGGCTTACCTACAATTTAGTCTTAATATCATCCTTGTTTGGAATTTAAAGTTAAAGGAAAGTGAATTTTAGAACTCAACTGTATGCACTATAGCAGAAGGACAGAAAGAAGACTTTATTTTTGTACCTTGCAGCTAGTTAAATTGTTCTTTTCACTCCAATGGCTTCATAAATGTATTCGTGAGAAAAAATTAATGTGCTTAACAGGGTCTCCCTAAACCTCTCCAACCATTTTGGATGGGACAGAAAATACACACATACACAAAAATATATGCATACACACATATATACATACATAAATTCACAGGTGAATTACTAGTGTATGTTTGATAATATCATCTTTGGAAAGGAAGTAAATTGAGCAGGCAAGGAAAGGACTATTGAACGCACAAGTATTGGCTTAGATATTAGTTATAAATGATAAACATCTATGTAATGAATAACATCTGTATTCTTCAACTAAGAGGGCCAGTAAACCGATGTATTGTACTTTCTGCACAAAGCAGAAAACAGTTGGTGATAAAGAAACAATTCTTGATTCATCATACATTTTAAAATTTCTAGAATAAAATTGGCAGACCATCTCTTTTTCTTCCCATATAAAGAAGGGCATCACTATGATTGTCCATGTGGAAAAGGAAAGGCTGGTTGGAGCGGCAATGTAACCGTGACATAGGTGCCATCACTGAAGAAATCTCCCTTCCTGGGTAAGGTTGGCACATGAGCCTGTGAATCATAACTATTATCGTTGTCTTGTTGAGGAGAAGCACTTACAAAGAAGACCTAGGAACATGCATTTATTATTATTTCATTACCTAGTTCCTTTTTCATTACCTATGTAACTCAGATGTAACCCATGTGTCAGCTGCCTGGATCGCTTCAAGTCCTCTAGTGTGCCAAGGTCAGCTTGTTCTCGAAAATATAATTAAAATGGACTCAAATCACAGACTCATGTACAGGGAGTTCCCAGCATTCCTTCCAATATTTACAGCAGTTGTAATTGAAGCCTTTGTCTCTCCTGGACTCTTGGCTTCTGAGCTCCTCCTTATGCTGATTTCACACAAGAATTTAAAAAAAAAAAACCACCCTGAAATACCCCGTGCCGCCCACATAATTTATTTAAATCAAGTTGAGTAATGCAAGTGGAAACACTTCAATAAGTATAAAGAGCTACCTACGGGAGGTAATAATCTTAAGTAAATGAGAAAGTGACATAAGGCGCTATGAATGCTCCAGGGTAGACTTGAAGAGGAAAATCTGAAGGTAATGAAACAATATCCACTCATTTCATCTGGCTGAAAATAGAGAAAAGGATGAAGTCCTGGCAGGATTTTGAAATAAAGTCGGATTGTCTGTGGGTTATAATAAGAAAAAAATTTACCCATGAAACTTTAAAAGGGAACAACAACAAGAAGTTAGTCATGGGATTACCAGAACCCAAAAGAAATATTTAACACCAGAAGAGAGCAGGGCCACCAGAATGCTTTGAAGCCGGTTGAGCTGGTAATTAGAAGGAACAACTTTGCTCATCCTTTTTAAGAAAGCAAATCTACATGGCCTTTGTCTCATTTTCTGGTAACTGCCAGAGCTGTCCTTGAAGCAGTTAGTTGCCAGCACGTTACTCAGCTGCTTCCACAGCCCTGTGTATGCATAGCATTCAGCCTGCTTGTTTCTTCCATTGTTTTTCCAAGAATTTGTTCCCAGCCTTACTTCAGAAACCATTTTGAACGTGAGAGTCACAGTTTCCCAACTCCCCACGTCACTTTCACGTGATCAAATCTTCAGACTACCTGGATGGACTGTATATCTTCTTCAGTTGGCCTAAAGAAAGTTCTGATCAATGAGGCTTTTTTTTTTTCCTTTTAAGAGTAGGATATAGTTCACTTGGGCTTCCCTGGTGGCTAAAGAATCTGCCTGCAATGCAGGAGACCAGGGTTCATAGGAGGAAATGGCTACCCACTCCAGTATTCTTGCCTGGAGAATCCTATAGACAGAGGAGCCCAGCAGGTTACAGTCTGTGGGGTCACTAAGAATCAGACACGACCGAACAACTAACTTCCACTTTTCTTTCAATAGTTCATTTATCTTGGGAACTTTTAAGTTTAAGGGCTTTCCTTGTGGCCCAGCTGGTAAAGAATCCACCTGCAATGCGGGAGACCTGGGTTCCATCCCTGGGTTGGGAAGATTCCCTGGAGAAGGGAAAGGCTACCCATTCCAGTATTCTGGTCTGGAGAATTCCATGGACTGTAGAGTCCATGGGGTCGCAAAGAGTCAGACACGACTGAGCAACTTTCATTCACTCACTTTTAAGTGTATGTCACAAGTTTTATTCTACATCGGTTGAAAGTCCAGTCAGACAAGATTGATCAGAAAATGAAAATACATATTTGCCTTCAAGGAAAAGTTGAGGGGGAATTTAAAACAAGAAAGCGTTAAGTATATGAGAGAGAATGTGGAATGACATAGCCAGCTCCCCCTGCATTCCGTGACCCCAGTCACCTGAGTGGGTACCCTGACTGCTGTCTCCGCCTGTGGGTTACCCTTTCAGCCCTGTCTCCAGTGTTCGTGTTCCAACAGGGTTGTCTGAGCCCCTCATCCCTCAGAGAGAGAGTGCACAAGGCAGAGACATTTTGTTGGAGGGAGATGGGGATTGGCGTCACAGGAGTGGACAGGACTGGGTGAGGGAGACCCCTGCGGGACTGAAGGGCCTGAGGTGAAGAGGCAGGCAGGAGGGGTTGCCAACTGAGAGACACCGGGGGCCACAGCCCTCCTTGTTCATGACCTGGCCCCATGCTGCGTGTGTGGAGGGCAGACTTAGGGCCCTCTCAGGAGCCTGATACTAACGAGCAGTCACAACTTGTGGGGCTCTGAAGAAACAGGGGAAAAGGGTCGCTTCAGGACTGGGTCATTTTCCTGCCCCTTTCTCTGAGAGAATGGTCCAACACGGCTATGTCACTGTGCAAGCAGGGAGAATTGCCCGGGAGACTGTGATGAGCTAGGACACTTAGAAAGTTCCCCCTCTCTCCCCAAAGACAGCACAGGCATGTCTGCTTCCTACTAACCGCTCAGAGGTTCACTTGGCCCAATTTACTTTTGGGCCAGGGTGGTAACGCACTTCACTGGAGTTCTTCTTTCCAAGGTTTTCCTCTAAGGTAAAGGAAAGTTTTCAGGAACATCCTTCACACCAACAGATGAGATGCCAACATGGCCCGCCACCAGAAAGGGTAGGTGTTGGAGAGCCAAACCTGTATACCGTAGCACTCTGTACAAGATGTTTATCATCCCAAAGCAGCTCACAGGAGATTCAGCAATTATCCCCATTTTACAGCCTGAAAGTGAATTGTGATGACATTTCTCAAGATAAAAAGAAAGCACTGAAGCCTCTGTGACTTCCTTTGTCAGTGTCTGCATTTGTCTAAGCTGCTTTAAGCCAGTCTGTAGCAGTGAAGCCATAATTCAGATGAAAACAATAAGAAATCATTTAAAGCCAGTGTACATGAAAGTGAGGAGCCCACATGACTACTATTTTTAGTGCAAAAATATATTCAAGATCAAAGCCATTAATGTTTGCCTATTTTATTTAATCATGTGCCTTTTACCTGGAAGATGCAGGTCTTATACAAATGAGTGTACAGGGAAAGTTTCAGGCTTTATGCTGTCCAAATTAAATTCTGAAAAGCCAGAAAATTCATCATTTTGACATCTCTTTGCAGATGCAGAATGTGTGTTGAAATATCTCTTGAAATGTGTCTTGTTTACTTAAGGAATACATTTAGCAGATCATGTTAATTAGAAGTAATATCTGAGTAAAGTCTTTCATAATGTATCTCTTTTTAAACATAAAAATCAAGGGGCTAATTTCCCAAGTTGTGAGAATGGATGTTCCCTCTCATTACCTGTATTTTGGATTTTGAGGTTTTCTTGTAAGTAAAAGTTTACAGCATCCTTGAGTTTTTACAGCATTGCTTGAGTATTCAGCATCCTTTTTTTTTTTTTTTTTACACTGTATAATAATCTAGGTTTGCAGGTATTATGTATTAAGAAATGGAGAAGTTGGGGAAATTTTTTGAAAAGAGACATTGCCTACTCTTGAAATTCCTTGTAAAGTATTATTGTCATATAAGTTGTAGGAGGTGTGTCTTCTATAAGAATACTTCTGAAGCACAATTTTAGATATTGAGAACCTTTCTAACCACTCTCCATTTTGAGTTTTGTTTTTTTTGTGTATGTGTGACAGATCTCATATAAACAGAACTTTTATGGTGCATGGGTAAAAACTTCCAATTACATCTCTAAAACCATTTTCTATGGTATTTCAGTGTTACCAAAATATGTAATGTTAAGTTTACCTTAAACCTCATTGACCTAAATAAACTCCATGAATAATAGATACGATTATGTAGTATAGCTTCTAGATGGAAAATTGTCATCATTTTCAAGAGAATGAATGGCTCTGGGGAAATGTACAGCTTAGGAATGACAAAACTGTCATTCACTCAGAAAACGAAATTGTGGAAATGACAGAGTTGAGCCCTGGGAATCCTCAAATTTGCCTTTAAACAATACCTTCTTCAAACTAGTGGTTACCAGTGGGGAGAAGAAAGGGGGAAAGGCAATATAGGGATAGGGGACTAAAGTGGGAACTATTAGGTATAAAATAAGCTACCAGGGTATATTATACAACACAGGGAATTTTGCCAATATTTTATAACAACTATAAATGGAGTAGAATCTTTTTTTATAGTTTTTTATTTTATTATTGGAGTATATTGCTTTACAATGTTTTAGTTTCTGCTGTACAATGACATGAATCAGCTGTATGTATCCATATATCCCCGCCCTCTTGAATCTCTCTTCCACTCCCCCAATTTCTCAAACTTACTTGGCCATAACCTTTTTTGAGGTTTTCTGAGCACCTCAGGTTATGCATGTTCCATGGAACCCACTTTGTGAAGCTGTGGGCTAGAATTAGTCATGTAGCCACTACTCAAACAGAACTCCAATTTGGCAAACCAACAAGCTGCTGTTGCCAGCCCTGAGATACAAAGAGCGAGTATAAAGTGATGCAGTGCACCGTGCATTTAGAAATGTGGGTGTTGAAGCCGAGTTACCTCTTATCTGGTCTCTTCCAGGTGTTTCATCCCAAACATCTACGCAGCTCTGTTCACTGCAGCTCTCGTCCCATTAATGTGCCTCGTGGTGGTGTTCGTGGTGTTCATCCACGCCTACCAGGTGAAGCCACAGTGGAAAGCATACGACGATGTCTTCAGAGGAAGGACAAATGCTGCAGGTTTGTAGGAAACCGTATTCGCACCTTGGAGCTGGGCACTTTTAACGGTGGGAAAAGGTCACTGAATGGTCTCTTTATCGAGAACAGGAAGGAGGTTAGACTCAGCTTTCAGCTCTGAAGCCAAAAGTTACAGTTCTCTGATTTCTCCTGCTCCTTGGGCCTTCCTTGCAATCTCTCTCTCTTCAGGGCTCTGCAGGTTTCATTGCTGGTGCCAGTTTTGTCCCTAAGATATTAATATTCAAGTAAATGACTCAGAGCCTTTGGGAGCTGCTTCTCCAAGCATTTTTCAACTCAAGCAGTAACAACCTGGGTTCAACCTGTGAAATCTGTTCATTTCTTTGCAGACTCTGAGACTTTATCACAAACAAAGCTTCCTAATGCTTGTGAGTGCTGTATTTTGCATGTGGAGTTCTGATTGTGCAGACAGATGTTTAAAAACATATGTGACCAGACAGCTTCATAAGTGGCTACACATGTCTGGTTACTTAAGAGTGCAAGTCTTTCCAGCTCAAATTGGCTTTCACTACCAGCTCATTTTTTCCCTTTGAATCATACTTAACACTGGTTTTTATGATCTGATTCTTTTTCTGTTGTTAGATTAGAGTCTCTTAGGAATGTTTTTAAGGAACAATAACCAAATACCTACATACAGAAAACTCAGTCTAAAATGGTTTGAGTGACTGGAATATTGAGAATCTAATGAGCTGAGGAGTGGAGGAATCCCTCTTGGGCCAAGAGGAAGACTTGTCTTTTCTATAAGATCAGTTAAAGATAAGTCAGTTGCTCAGTCGTGTCCAACTCTTTGCGACCCCATGGACTGTAGCCCGCCAGGCTCCTCCATCCATGGAATTTTCCAGGCAAGAATACTGGAGTGGGTTGCCATTTCCTTCTCCAGGGGATTTTCCTGACCCAGGGATTGAACCCAGGCCTCCAGCATTGCAGGCAGACGCTTTACCATCTGAGCCACCAAGGAAGCCCAAGTCTTTTCTAAGCTTTTGCAAATCTAAAGCCAAAGGAATGAGAGAAGTTCTTCACATGTTAAGTGCTGTCCAGAGTTTAAGCAAGATACCATTCATGAAGTCACTTAAAATAGTGTCTAATACATTATTAGAGGCTCAATAGATACTCTTATATGATAATAAAAAAATTCATTCTAACATAATAAAAGCCTCTAGTTCCTAAACTATGTCAGGGACGATGCAAAAAGATTTTCCTTGTAGTGTAAAGAGAAAGGACTTTTATATTAACTTATGGGGTAGTTTGTAGGATAGCTGTACCTAGCCAACTCTTCCCTCTTCTCTCTGATTTAGCATGCCATTATTATGTGGGCAAAAATAGCACTTAAGGTTATGATTAAACTTAGATTCTTCTGTTAGAAAAGCAATGTTCAATGTAGAAATTGTACTTTTTCATGGAACATAGAATTTATCCAGAAGCTGTGCTTTTTTCAACTTGAGATTCATTCTGTTAAAATACATATTCTCTTTAGGCAAAGTTTGTTTCTCCCTAATAGCAAGATTTATTTTGTTCTGTATACTATATAGAAGTGCCAGTGTTTGTGTGTTTCAGTAGTGATAACATCATAAAGGCCTAACCTAATGAGTTCGTCTTTTTCATTCCTGAATCACCCCTGTGCCTTTTGGATATGATCCATGGATACAGTAGATAAACAATGCTCCACTTCTCTAAAAAACAGCTCTCAAGCATTGAACATAAAATCCCTAGAACACTTGTATCTCAACTGGCGAAACCTCTCTTACAATGAAATATATTAATAGAAGCATTGCTCTTATTATAGCTTTTCAAATAAAAAAACAATTATGGCAGTTCTGATTTCCCTGTTCCCACTCAACCTAACAGTCATTATCTCACTTGGACTCGTAAACAGTGTTTTCCTAATTAGTCACTAGTTCCAGTTCTTGTCCGTTTCGTTTTCTCAGATGTCTGTATTTCAACAATGTCAAGTGGCTCCCCTCACTCTCTAGCTTTACAATCATTCATCTTTATTGCCCAAAAGAAAGTCCAGGCTCTTTATAGCACTAGAGTCTCTATGCATCCACCCCGGGCCGTCTTATCACCCCCAAGTTAGTTACCACTCAGCCTATGTTCTGACCATGTCATTGATTCAGTTTTACTCATTCTTGAAATTACCTGATCTGTCATCTTTGCTCATGAAGATGCCCTCTATGAACTCCTCATCATTGGTTGATTAAAAAAAAAAAAAAAACCTCATGTATTTAGTAAGTAATGAGAAAAAATGTAGAAGAGAGAGAGGTGTAAGGGACTTACTATGCTCCCTTAATCTATCTTAGCTCCCCAAAGCCATCCTCAATAAATGCATAATCTAAGTAAAAAATGTGTGCTGAACAATCCCAAGTTGACTCCTTCCAAGATGCTGCTCACTTGGAAACTGCAGAAGCTCCCAGTATGCTACTTCTTCCATGAAGACTGTGAAATCAACGTCTTTACCACACCAAATGAGAATTACTCATCCTTCTGTGATTTTAAAGCATTTTGCCCCTACAGCCATTAGAGCCCTGAACACTTACTTCAGAATGGAATGGTGACTTGTTTTGGTGTGTGTGGCTGATTTCCTTAATAAATTATGGATTCCTCAAGGGCAAGGACCATTTATTATTCACCTTTGCATCACCAGAGCCTTGTGGAGTGCTTAGTGGATAGCAGGAGCATAATTAGTATTTGTTGACTGAATAAACTAATAATCATCAGTGTGCCATAAAATTTTATAATTATAGGAATGCACCCACAAGCTAAATATAGCATTAAGAAGAAGAGAAATCTGTCATATCATCCAAAGTAGAAATTATGGAATCTATCTCATTGATCTGTTTGTAGATACCCCTTTGAAATTTATTATTAGGACTATTATTTTTTCCTTCTATGATTCTCAAAACTGTGTTCAGCCTTGACCTCTGACTTGATACTTTAGATTTTATTTGAAGCCTCCTTTAATTTTCCTCCACTTGAGTATGTTCCACTTAGCTCAAATTCAAAATGTCAAGAAAAAAAAAATCTGTCTACTCAGGGCCATTTGATAATCTCTTTGAATCTGTTTGCTAAAATTCCATTGCCTTGACCTGAAAAATATTGTCAAGATGGGACTGTAAATTCATGTTTTGCCCATTTTGCTGTTCCAAATGCATTGCAGTTAATGACAAGATATAACAAGAAAAAATTAAGAAGAAGATGAAATGGGGATCAGAAACACAAAGTAGAATATAAGCTGGGCTGCAGCCAAGGGCCTGATGTTTTCTGGGTCCACAAGCCTGTGAATGCAGAAGTGTCTCAACTGCTGTGGTAAGCTGGGATTTAGAGGTCTCACCCAGGGCAGGTAGACTGGAGCAGCAGCGCCTGCAGGAAGGGTGTCTGCGAAAGGACCGCCGCTGTAGTGTGGGCTTTGGCTTAGGGGTCTGGGAGCCCAAGGAGAAAGCAGAGGAAGAATCTTGTCAGGTTCCTGGGCCAGACTCTCTAGAGTTCACAGTTTTATCTGCCATATTTATATGTCATTTTGGGGGTAGAAGACCCAGGATATCAAATTAGCCTTCTTTGGACAGGAAGGTTAAATGGAGGCCACCATAAAACCATTAGACAGAAAGAGGTAGCCAGAGAGGAAGACAGAGACTAGGGGAGAGAGAGAGTGAGCAAAGAAGCACATGCTTTCTACTCGACTGGCTGCAACATCAAAGATCCAAACACTGGAGGAAAACTGGTGAAGACAGCCCTTCAAATCACCAATCAAAAAGATAAATATGATCCATAAAAATATATAAAGATAAAATATACATAACTTTGGTAATTATGTTCAGCTCTTCAAAAAGATAAAGCAGGACTCAGCAAACTATGACCCTACCAGCTACTAACCTGTTTTCTCATTTTATCTATTTCTTTTTTCATAGCTTCATTGAGATATAGTTTACATGTCATAAAGTTCATCTATTTAAACTGTAGAGTTCATTGGTATTTATTATATTTATAGAGTTGTGTAACTATCACCATAATCTAATTTTATAATATTTTCATCATCCCTTAAAAAACCCCATACGTGTTAGCAGTCACTCCCCATTCTCCACTTCCCTGGGCCCTGCTGCTGCTGCTACTAAGTCACTTCAGTCATGTCCAACTCTGTGCGACCCCATAGACGGCAGCCCACCAGGCTCCCCTGTCCCTGGGATTCTCCAGGCAAGAACACTGGAGTGGGTTGCCATTTCCTTCTCCAATGCATGAAAGTGAAAAGTGAAAGTGAAGTCGCTCAGTCGTGTCCGACTCTTCGCAACCCCATGGACTGCAGCCCACCAGGCTCCTCCATCCATGGGATTTTCCAGGCAAGAGGACTGGAGTGGGGTGCCATTGCCTTCTCCTCCCTGGGCCCTAGGTAACCATTAATCAGCTTTCTGTCTCTGGAGATTTGTCTGTTCTGCACATGTCTTATAAGGGGATCATAGAATAGGTGGTCTTTCAGATCTGGCTTCTTTCACTTAGCAGAGTGGTTTCCTAGTTTATCTGTAGTATAGCGTGTATCAGTACTTAGTTCTTTTTGTTGCCAAGTAATATTGCACTGGATGAACATACTACATTTTTGCTTATCTGTTTCTCAGTTGATGGACATTTGGGTTGTTTTCACCTTTTCGCTATTATGAAGAAGGTTCCTATGGACATTCATGTATAAGATTTTTTATTAATATATGTTTTCATTTCTCTTGGGTATATATACCTTGAATTGGAATCTCTGCATCATATGATAACTATGTTTAACATTTTGAGGAACTACAAAACTGTTTTCCAAAATAGCTCGAGTGATCTGCTTTGTAAGTAAAGGGTTTTTTTGACACCCATCCACATCCATTTTTTTACATATATTCTTGACTGCTTTCACAATACAGAGTTGAGTATATGTAGTTAAATAAAAGCCATGTGGCCTGAAAAATCTAGCATATTTAATATCTGGCCCTATTAGAAAATGTTTGACCATTAATCCTTGACATAAAGGCAGATATATCTACTCAAAGCCCTTAAACATAAGAAGCAAAAATAGATATAAACAAAATAAAAATACAGACCAATATGAAAATGAAAAAAGTCTCAAAAATCTTGGCAATGAAAATACTAGTAGTTGAAATTTTTAAATATCTTAATATTTGAGATAAGATACAGATGAGACACAGAAAAGAGGGAATTAATTAGAATCTGAAACTAAGATTGAGAAATTCATCAGTGAAACCTGCAAAAAAAGAGAAAATCGGAAAACAGAGCTAAGAAGTATGAGAATACATTGCCAGAAGAAAAGAATACAGGGAATGGAGAAAAAGATTTGAAGAGGTAGTTGTTGAAATTTTTCTAGAATTGAAGAAAAAAATAACATAACTACACATAAATATCCATTGTTAAAAAAAAAGCAGAGGGAGGTGGAAAAATGCTAACAAGTCTAGTATGTTAGTAAAGTTCTCATGTGTATTTTTGAAAACCTGGATAGTAAATACCTTTTCTTTGCTTCTCATATTCCTTACTGTTAGAATAATTGGCACAAACCCCATTCGGGAGTTTGGAGTCCACACTGGATGCAGATGCTGCCAAGTTCTCTAAAAACCTAAGTTTCAAAGCAGCACAGACTGGTCCCAAGCCTCTTCTCTTCTTTTTTTTTTTTTTTTAAATTTTATTTTATTTTTAAACCTGAAACACTGTATTAGTTTTGCCAAACATCAAAACGAATCCGCCACAGGTATACAGGCGCTCCCCATCCTGAACCCTCCTCCCTCCTCCCTCCCCACACCATCCCTCTGGGTCGTCCCAGTGCACCAGCCCCAAGCATCCAGTATCGTGCATCGAACCTGGACTGGCAACTCGTTTCATACATGATATTACACATCCTATGAGATTCATGCACACCCTGTGAACACTTTATACCCAAGAAGGGGGGCAGTTCTGATTATAGTCATCCCTATGTATCACTGGGTTCTGTATTTGAAGATTCAAATCCCATCTGATTTGTATTTTGAGTGCAAATGGATCAGAAAATATTTGGGAAAATAAAATTTTAGAAAGTTCCAAAATGCAAAACTTTAGTTTGTCACATGCTGGCAACTATTTACATAGCATTTACATTGTGTTTACAGCGTATTATCGGTAATCTAGAGATTATTTTAAGTATTCCAGAGGATGTGCGTAGGTTATATGCAAATACTACACCACTTTATATAAAGTGAATTTTAATTTCCTACAGAGTTCTAGAACTAATCCCCCATGGATAGAGGGAAGACTGTAGTCTCAAGCAGGTCCAGCCTATTTCTCTACAATTCCAAGCATGCAAAAGTGACCCTTTTTCCTAATGCAGCTGAGATGGTTTATGGTTTAGCTTTATTTTGCCCTGCATTTTTAAATTGGATGAGCATTTTCAGATATTGCAGTTAACTCTTGAAGAGCACGAATTTGAACTGTTCAGATCCACTTACACGAAAATGTTTTTCAGTAGCTATGTACTACAGCAAATTTGGAAAACTCAGCAGTGGCCACAGGACTGGAAGAGGTCAGTTTTCATTCCAATCCCAAAGAAAGGCAATGCCAAAGAGTGCTCAAACTACTGCACAATCGCACTCATCTCACACGCTAGTAAAGTAATGCTCAAAATTCTCCAAGCCAGGCTTCAGCAATACGTGAACTGTGAACTTCCAGATGTTCAAGCTGGTTTTAGAAAAGGCAGAGGAACCAGAGATCAAATTGCCAACATCTGCTGGATCATGGAAAAAGCAAGAGAGTTCCAGAAAAACATCTATTTCTGCTTTATTGACTATGCCAAAGCCTTTGACTGTGTGGATCACAATAAACTGTGGAAAATTCTGAAAGAGATGGGAATACCAGACCACCTGACCTGCCTCTTGAGAAATTTGTATGCCAGTCAGGAAGCAACAGTTAGAACTGGACATGGAACAACAGACTAGTTCCAAATAGGGAAAGGAGTTCGTCAAGGCTGTATATTGTCACCCTGTTTATTTAACTTCTATGCAGAGTACATCATGAGAAATGCTGGACTGGAAGAAACACAAGCTGGAATCAAGATTGCCATGAGAAATATCAATAACCTCAGATATGCAGATGACACCACCCTTATGGCAGAAAGTGAAGAGGAACTAAAGAGCCTCTTGATGAAAGTGAAAGTGGAGAGTGAAAAAGTTGGCTTAAAGCTCAACATTCAGAAAACGAAGATCATGGCATCTGGTCCCATCACTTCATGGGAAATAGATGGAGAAACAGTGGAAACAGTGTCAGACTTTATTTTTCTGGGCTCCAAAATCACTACAGATGGTGACTGCAGCCATGAAATTAAAAGAAGCTTACTCCTTGGAAGGAAAGTTATGTCCAACCTAGATAGCATATTAAAAAGCAGAGACATTACTTTGCCAACAAAGGTTCGTCTAGTCAAGGCTATGGTTTTTCCTGTGGTCATGTATGGATGTGAGAGTTGGACTGTGAAGAAGGCTGAGCGCCGAAGAATTGATACTTTTGAACTGTGGTGTTGGAGAAGACTCTTGAGAGCCCCTTGGACTGCAAGGAGATCCAACCAATCCATCCTGAAGGAGATCAGCTCTGGGATTTCTTTGGAAGGAATGATACTAAAGCTGAAACTCCAGTACTTTGGCCACCTCATGCGAAGAGTTGACTCATTGGAAAAGACTCTGATGCTGGGAGGGATTGGGGGCAAGAGGAGAAGGGGACGACAGAGGATGAGATGGCTGGATGGCATCACTGACTCAATGGACGTGAGTCTGAGTGAACTCCGGGAGTTGGTGATGGACAGGGAGGCCTGGCGTGCTGCGATTCATGGGGTTGCAAAGAGTCGAACACGACTGAGCGACTGATCTGATCTGATATTTATATTTATTTAAAGATTAAATATTAAATATATATTATATAAATTTTATGATCAGATCAGATCTGTACTACAGTACTATAGGCTTCCCTGGTGGCTCAGATGGTAAAGAATCTGCCTGCAATGCAGGAGACCCAGGTTCAGTCCCTGAGTCCAGAAGGTCCCCTGGAAAAGGGCATGGCAACCTCTGTCCATAGGATTCTCCAGGCAAGAACACTGGAGTGGGTTGCCATGCCCTTCTCCAGGGGATCCTCCAGACTCAGGAATTGAACCTGGGCTTCGCATATGGCAGACAGATTCTTTACCATCTGATCCACCAGGGAAGCCTAAAGAGTTGGACACAACTGAGTGACTTTCAGTTTTACTTTTCACAGTACTATACCACCTGCTGTTGGTTGAATCCTCAAAAGCAGGAAGTATACATATTATTATGTACAGAACTATAAAGTTATATGGGGATTTTTGACTCCGAGGGGTGTGGCATCCTAACCTGCGCATTGTTCAAGTGTCAACTATATGAGATAGTATTATGAGAAATACATTCTCAAATAATAAATCAAGAGTTGAAAGTCGGGACTTCCCTGGCAGTCTGGTGTTTGAGACTCCATGCTTCCGCTGCAGGAGAACGCGTTCTCTTCCTGGTTGGGAGATCAAGATCACATATGCTGCATGGGGTGGCCAAAACAACAGTCAAAAAAAGAGTTGAAAGTAAATCCCCTTTTCTTATAGAAGCACAGTTTCCTGATGTTTCAAAAAGCTAGGTTTTAAGCATTTTTGATCAAACCTTGTAAAGAGTTGTTGTTTTTTTGTTTTTTTTTTGCTTATTTACAAATTACTTTTAGCAATGAATGAAATGCATTATGAGAAGGAAAGGTCAGTTTATAGTTTCCTTATAGCTAAGCTGTTTTTCATTTTTTCATAACTGGGATAATTATGATTACATATTTATCTTAGAGATTTAGGTTTGGTAAACAAATGTGATGAGTTAATACCAGCATCAGGCCTGTTTGAATAACTTAAGAGCTTGCATCAGGTATTTTGCTGGACCTGGCCTCTTCCATATTTCCACAGAACTGTTTTCCCAGCTAAGTACTCTTGTGCAGATTGGATGTGCCTGACAATAGGAGCAATTTTTCAGCAACACTTGTGTGTTGGTTATGTCTGCCCAGTATCAACCCCATTATACTCTCTCTTTTTTTTTTTTTAGTGACTTTTTTGCTCCTGACATCCCTTAATTTCAGAGTTCAAATTTCCACTGAAATCCAGAGGAAATGGAGAGCAGAGGAAGAGCTGCTTGTAAATAAAATACACTCTCTGCTGTAGTCTCCAGAGATGGCCTCTGTCAGTGCCTCCCTTTCTGAGTGTGGCTGGAACAGTGATGTCAGTCTGTCTTCCTTCTGTGCCCCGTTGGTTGCTCGACTGCTAAGTAACAGATTTTAAAAAGTCGACGGCTCCTAATGAAATTCACTGGCCGCCCCCTCCTTCAGTGAACTGAGTGCGCAGTGAGAATGAGTCAGGATAAAGGTATGTTCCCTGAACTCAATTTCAATGTCTCAAACAGCCTTTTAAACAAAGCCTGTAATTTTAGGCTTTGGTTTTGATCTCTGGCAATGATAAGCTTGTCTCTCCTTTAGGCTCAATAGAATTTACTGACTTTTTCTGATTCATCAGCCAGTTCTTATGATTCATGGACCAGGAAGGAAAATTAATTTGAATGAAAAGAGGAAGTAGATGATTACAAATCCCTTTCTTATAAAAATCCCACACATGTTTCAGTATATGTAAAAATGTAAAGGTGGCTTGATCCAGCTGGCTATGTAGAACATGAATCTGAGGCAGTTGGAATCTCCTGGTGCAATAATGGCCACTTCTCTGCTTGGTAATATATTTGAGAATGAATGCTTCCATTTCTTCTCAGGTTCCATTTCTTTATATTTACTAATACTAATGGAAATCAAGATTCCATTGCTATTACAAAAATCACTGAAAGCCAATTATAATATTATGAAGTATCATCCCTTATATCCTGAGAATGAGTGACTTGTGTTCTCCTGGCATCTTAAGATATTTCTAAAACAGTCCAAGGAAACTCATTAAAAGCCAAAGGAAAAAGAAGAGGAAATCAGTTCAGTTCAGTCGATCAGTCGTGTCTGACTCTTTGCGACCCCATGGACCGCAGCATGCCAGGCTTCCCTGTCCATCACCAACTCCCAGAGCTTACCCAAACTCATGTCCATTGAGTCGGTGATGCCATCCAACCATCTCATCCTCTGTCATCAGGGTCAAATGAGTCAGGTCTTTGCATCAGGTGGCTAAACTATTGGAGTTTCAGCTTCAACATCAGTCCCTCCAAGGAACACTCAGGACTTATCCCCTTTAGGATGGACTGGTTGGATCTCCTTGCAGTCCAAGAGACTCTCAAGAGTCTTCTCCAACACCACAGTTCAAAAGCATCAATTTTTTGGCGCTCAGCTTTCTTTATAGTCCAACTCTCACATCCATACATGACTACTGGAAAAACCATAGCCTTGACTAGATGGACCTTTATTGGGAAAGTAATGTCTCTGCTTTTTAATATGCTATCTAGGTTGGTCATAACTTTCCTTCCAAGGAGTAAGCATCTTTTAATTTCATGGCTTCAATCGCCATCTGCAGTGATTTGGGAGCCCCCAAAAATAAAATCAGCCACTGTTTCCCCATCTATTTGCCATGAAGTGATGGGACCGGATGCCATGATCTTAGTTTTCTGAATGTTGAGCTTTAAGCCAACATTTTCACTCTCCTCTTTTCACTTTCATTAAGAGGCTCTTTAGTTCTTCACTTTCTCCCGTAAGGGTGGTGTCATCTGCATATCTGAGGTTATTGATATTTCTCCTGGCAATCTTGATTCCAGCTTGTGCTTCATCTAGCTCAGTGTTTCTCATGATGTACTCTGCATATAAGTTAAATAAGCAGGGTGACAATATACAGCCTTGACGGACTCCTTTTCCTATTTGGAACCAAATAGCTCTTAGTAAATGCAATACACACTGTGCCATGTTCTCCAAAGATGGGCACCATCAGTTACTTCCCTCCCCTGATGTGTGTCCTACTCCCCACATAAAGTGGTGGAGTCTGTTTCCCCTCCCTTTAACTTTTTGGACTTGCTTAGGAAGTGAAACTGTCAGTTGATAAGTTTTGCCTGACTCTTTGCAACCCCGTGGGCTATAGCCCACCAGGCTCCTCTGTCCGTGGAATTCTCCAGGCAAGAATATTGGAGTGGGTTGCCATTTTCTTCTCCGGGGATCTTCTCAACCCCAAGGATCAAACCTGGGTCTCAGACTTTCTTAGACCAAGATAATCTGATGGAAGTGATACTGCCCCATAATGGGTCAAGCGTTTAGGAGGACAGGCAGTTTCAGTTTCCTTTCTTTTGGAAGCCAGCCACAATATAAGAAGTCTGGTTACTCTGAGACGACCATGATATTAGCATCTCCAAGCTAATTGTGTGGAGTGACCACATGAATAGGCATATTTAACCCGCCTCCAGGCTTCCCAGGTAGCTCAAACAGTAAAGAATCCACCTGCAATGTGGGAGACCTGGGTTTGATCCCTGGGTGGGGAAGATCCCCTGGAGAAGAGCATGGCAACCCACTCCAGTATTCTTGCCTGGAGAATCCCCATGGACAGAGGCGCCTGGGGGATACAGTCCACGGGTTCACAAAGAATCTGACATGACTGAGCAGCTAACACGTCAGCCCACTGTTGTTTCAAGCATCCCAGCTCTGATTCCAGACATAGGAGTGAAGAAGCCTTCTTGTCGGATCCAGCCCAAGTAGACACCACACAGAACAGAAAACTGCCCAGCCCAGATTGTAAAATATTTTAAGCCACCAAGTTTGTTATGTAGCAATCAGTAGCTGAAACACTGTGGTCCTGGCGTCCTGATTTTTTGCACATCAGAATTCTAAGTATGTCATTGTCATTTTAAATTTTATTGTCATTTTTATTTTATTGCATTGTTTTATTTTAATTTTTATTGCTTGTCATTTCAAACACATATTGCAAAATTCTGAGGATATCATTGTCATTTTAAATTTTACATGGTTTATAAATACAAATGAAAAACACAATATGCTTTTTTTCCTAAACCAAAATTGAGGTTTCCAGTGAAGCAAAGTAAAAGTAATCTTACCTAGTAATAGTACATACTTAAATCAGATCCAGAATGACCAATATTACAGGTTTCACATGTCCTTGGCAGAAAACTGCTTGTTTGCAGTCTACTCCCAGTTCCATTGCTGAAAAGAAAATAAAAAACAATACCTAGGGACCAAAGGAAAACCCCAGAACTCCTCGCTGCACAATTAACAATCTCTTCCACTTGAGCTTTAAAAAAAATCTTTGTGAGCACAGTTTAGTCTCCCTACATTTTATCAGTAATGCTGGGGAAAATCCAAAATATTTAAAGAAACATTTTGGACTCTCATCCCCTGCTTAGATTTATACCTGTGACCTCAGTCTTCAAAGATTCAAATCAGAATCTTTGAACCTGAAAGACGATATGTAGTTGTTCAATGTGTATTGGTGTTTTTTTTTCATTATTGTTATTGACTGGGGACTTGATATTGCTCATTAGAATCTCCTAGAACTTTAAAATCAGGAATTAGTTTCCTAAGGCTTAGAACATTGAGATAAAAAGTAAAAAATAAAATCAAAGAGTCGCGAGAAAGCTTACATTTATTTCTGTTTGAACTCCTGATTTCCACATGTAACCAAAGAAGAAAAGGGACTAGTAATTTGTGGCAGAGCTGGGTCTTTCCAAAACTCAAGTTTCCCAAATGTTTATACCTCAGGGACTGCCTTTTACCTAGTCTCTGTTTAAAACTGATGAGCACAAGGGTGGTTCTCTGTTTAGGCTATTTCAGTACTAAAGCTTCAGTTTATTTGTAAGGTGAACAGTGGGAGAGCATGGATGTAGTAGGATTGGGAGAGAATAAAAGGCTGGACTGCATGTAAGTGGCAGCTATGGGTGGACTTTAGCCCTGGTGGTATCATCATTATCATCGTAACAGCTACTAATTGCTGGTATACCAGCACCCTGTGCTAAGCATTTTGTGTATATTATCTCAGTTTTCACAAGAATCTTGTGAAGCACGTATATCTAGTCCTACAGTGAGACAAGAAAATGAAAGAAATGCGAGGCTTAGAGAGGTGTCCAGATTTGCAAAGCTGTTGAATTGTGCAGTTGGGGTTAGAACCACAAGTGACTCCTAAAGTCTCCAGAGCTCTCTTTATCACCATCCCCAGTGCTTCACCGTTCGCCATTTTGTCGTCAAATCTTTCATTGAGAAAAATGACACGTAAACGTTAAATTAGACCTAGAGAGCTCTGATTCCATAAAAGGAATTGTTAGGCTCCATGCCCCAGAAAGAATTTGAAGTGATTCAGGCTAGCAAATTGTTTCTTCATCTTCTAATTTCCAAGAAAGACTGCCTTGTCTCTTTAAGGTACTGAAATGTGCCTAGTTTTCCTCATTTTTCACATATATAGTGCAGGCATAATAATAATATTTAACTTTATAGAGCTGTTTCAAGCATTAAATGTTAATTCATATTGTCTTTAGTATACTCTGTAGCATAGTAAGCATGCAGTATGCATTGGTATTTTTATCAGCATAACAGCTCTTTCAGTATGTAACTGGTGTAGAATATTTTGTCCTGGATCATTCCTATATATCTTTCAAATATGCGCCTCTCTTCCTTTCTTCATCATTATGCCTGGTGTATATTAATTGATTCGAGTTGTCATAACAAAATGCCATAGACTGGGTGGTTTAAACAGTAGCTATTTATACTTCACAGTTACAGAGGTTGAGAAGTCCCACAATCTGGGTGCTGGCCAATTTGGTTCCTAACTAGAGCCCTCTTCCTGGCCTGCAGATGACCATTCTCTTGCTATGTTCTTACTTGGGGGAGAGAAGGAAAGAGAAAGGGAAAGAGTTCACTCATGTCTCTCCTTGTAAGGGCACGAATCCCATTGTGAGGACTCTACTCTCATGACTTAATTAACTCTTTATGTCCCTATTTCCAAATACCATCATACTGAGGGTTGGGGTTTCAACAAATGAATTTTACAGAGACTTAATTCAGTTCATAGCACGTAGCTTATATCATCATCTCACAGCTCTCTTAAGACTGATATTTCTTGGTTCTTGTCTGTCCCCTTTCCACATGGAACCTTTAAAAAGCTAAATTGATGGCATCATTCATTCATTCAATAACAGTCCTGAGACTGTAGGATAAAAGGAAAATTCTGCTTTCATGCATGAAGTCTCCATAGGCACAGCCATTTTGAATTAGTGCTATTGTCTAAAAAGGACATAATGTCTGCTAAGTCTGGACTCAAATAGTGGAACTGGATTCAGTCTCACTTGCTGAGTTCATCATTCATGGTGATTGGGCAGGAGAAGGAATGCAATTGAAAATAATTTCTTGATACCCATCATGAATAGGCTTCAGCAGAATGTCAGTGGAAGATATGATCATGGTACACATTTAAAGCCATTATCTAAGAGCATCACAGCTGCTCATATGCCTTGCACATTCTTTGTCCTTCATCTATTATTGACATAGGCATACCATTGCCATGCCTCAGCTTGACCCAGAGGGTCAGTGAAACTTTCCCAATTGTTTGTAATTTTTATATATAGGCCGAGTTTTTCCATGTATTTCCTTGGCAGTTTTTTTCCAAGTTAATTAAAAGTTTACATTTTAATTTTCCTGGCATACTCCACTCTTTCAAAGGACTTCCCCCCCACCTCAAATCCTTCTTTAGTTATCTTGGGAAAATTACCAGTGAAGCATTACTTTCTACTCTTTTGAAAGCTACATGAAACAGTTATTCATGTTTATTGCTTTGATCTAAGAGCACATTCATTTCTTTAATGGGTGACTGAAATCTTTTATTCAACTTTTGGTTGATGAACATACAATTTCTGATTTTTTAAAATATCTCTCTCAAATTTGTATTCAGACTATTGCCAAAGAATATGTTAAAACTCTACTGAAGAGTAAAAAAAATGAATTTTTTAAGGCTATTTTATCTTAGAAAATCTATGCCATTGAAAACACTATTCCCCTCTAACCTAGTCTGTGAGGCAACTCAGTTGGTATCAACATGGAAATCTTGTGATACTCCATGGTTCTCTCTAATCAGGGAAACTCCAAGTAAGGTGTAAATTACATTTATTAATCTACATCTAACGTGTAAATTCCATTCATTATTTGCAACTTTTTTCATTTATTCATTTTTGTCAGTCTTGTTACTTAGAGAGGGCTTCCCTGATAGCTCAGTTGGTAAAGAATCTACCTGCAAGGCAGGAGACCCCGGTTCGATTCCTAGATTGGGAAGATCCTCTGGAGACAGGATAGGCTACCCGCTCCAGTATTCTTGGGCTACTTTCAATTTATGATTCAGTGTCTGTGCAATTCTTTAAAAAATACATAGTCACTAAACAGTTGCTTGATCACACTTTAATCAACTGGTACAGTATTAAAGAGGACATCCAGAAATAAAGGAAAATAGAGTTGTTGGGACTAGGGAAATAGGGAGTGGGGACAAGTAATCTGGGGAATTTACAGTTGTATCATAAATTTCTTTATAGCTGGCACAATATCTATGATCACAGCACTATATTTAATAGATAATGCATTATAAAACTCAAAACGTTGAATGGAGAAAAAGGACATTTTTATAAAAGTTGTTTTCTTCACCATATCAAAGGTGAAGTTTGAATTTCATTGGGCTGGAAGGCAGTAACAAACTTGATCTGAACCTTTTATAAAATTACTCTTTGAGTTGTCTGATCATAACCAAAATGGCACTCTCATAAACAAATTACTTTCCTACAACCAGTTGCAAGAGGCTACTCCTTCCAACTAGTAGGATATCAAAAGTATTTGTGGTCCATCTTGAACTTCAAAGTCATTATGTCCCTGCTTAATGATTTTTCCTATTTTTAATTTTGTGTTCTTTTGCTTGCATCATCCTTGACCTATTCATATTACTGTGATTACCATTTCTCACGCTGGCCTCCCTTCCTGGGTCCCCCTCTCCCTCTTCACACCTCCCTCTGCCCGCCTCTCCCAGTTTCTCACTCCTACTGGTCTTTATCTTCACTGCAACCTCCCTTTAGGATATTTTCAATAGCTCCCTTGATTTCCTCACCAACATGACTCTCTCCTTAAGCAATTTCAGCATTCACCATTCTAGTCTATGTCACATACTTCTCTTTTTCCCAGCCAATTAGTGCTACTCTGCAATAGATACTGATTGATTCTGAGTAGCCTTAACTGAGCCATCTCTGCTTCTCAGTGAGCCTTTGGATTATCTTTACTTGATTCTTAGGTAATCTTTAGGAAACAGATTGCCCATAAGTCTTGTGCTTAACACCTTCTATTCTCACTCTCTATATAAGATAGGAAAACAACCTGATGTTCTCTTACTTACTTTATCTGAACACTGCTTTCTGTTTTTCTCCCTTCTTTGCCACTTTTCCTCCCATTTAGGTAAGGAAGTAAATAATTCATTCTTACCAAAGAATGAATTATTGCCATGCAAAACAATTGCCATGCAATTTTCTTCTTTGGGAACTTGTTTTCATTAAATTTTCCACAGTTGCCTTGCATCTTAAATACCTCCCTATTCTAGGTTTTTCCCCTCCATCCAGAAACCTGCATCACGGTTTGTGCTTAAAAGAACGTGCTCATTATCCTGCTGCTTTGTCAAGTTACCTCCCTGCCTCTCTTCTTCACCAGCAGACTTCTTGAAGAGGAGTCCATGCAAGCTCTCTGTACTCATCACCTTCTGTTCTCTGCCAAGCCTTGCTGTTCTCTTCAATTCATCACCCATAATGTTGAGCACCAAATCTGCTGACCTCTCATGTTCTTGTCCTTAAAAACTCTTCTGCATAAGTTGTACTGGTAACTTCCCTTCCTTGAATAGTCTCCCTCCCTTGGTTTTCATAATACTCTCTTCTTTTTTATTTTCCTGTAAATCCCAGGCCATGACTCATTTTTCGTGTGACTCATAACTCTGGAATAGATGTGTTTTTCAGGGATTGCCTTTGCCTTTTTCACATCACAGTGGTAATTTTCAAATCTATCCACTTGAGCTCAACGTGTTTTCTCACCTTCTTTTCTGTCCTCTTCCCGGGAATAATAGATTGTTCTCAGAAGTACAAAACTTATCCACGACTTGCCTGCCCCAGTTTCTCTGATCTCTGTTATTGTTTCTCCCTGTTCCTTCTATTCTTCCTCTTAATCCTTTTCTCATTTTCCTAATTTTGAAGCCAGTGTAATTTTTGTTTTACTTGATAGCCGTAGACTTTCAGGTCAGTAGTTGTCAAAACTGATCATCAAAATCGCTCTTTCACTAATTATGGTTTGATGAGTCTCTTTACAGCCTCAATGTATTGGAGTCTCCAGGGATGAAGTCCCAATAGCTGTATGATTTTTAAAGTTCCTCCTTGTTTTCTGATTCGGGGGTACTTCACCTTTAGATTCTTTATCATATCTTTGTGTCCATCCCCTTGTTTCTATTGTGGGAGTCACTCCTTCACCATGTTCTTGCCCCAGGTCTTCATCATGTCTCACTTGGACTACTGCCATGATTTCCTGGCTGGTATCCCTGCCTCCAGCTTTCTGTCTACCAATCTGTTTACTTTCCCGTGAGATTAAGGAAATTTCTCTTCTGATTGGGCACTCATCTCAGAAATCTTAAATGCCTCTCCATTTCCTGTAAAATCTTTCTGTTGCTTAACCTGGTCCGAACAATCCCCTCATGACCTCATTCTTCTCACTATTACCCTTCCCGGACCTATCATGCAAGTCAGAAGGGATATTTTACACTAATTTCTGCACTTGCCTTTTTGCCTTTCTTTCCTACCTTAAGCTCAAAATCCACATGTTCAGACATAGCTCATCTTTAAATTCCAGTTGAAATTCCTTCTTCCTCACAAAAACCTTTCTGATACCATCTATGGGAAGTAACTGCTGCTTTCCCTGAATTTTTATGTAACTTGATCCCTTTCTTCTAATATTTATCTTCTACCTTTTATTATAGTGTGTGTGTGTGTGTGTGTGTGTGTGTGTGTATTCCCCCCAACCATGGAATTCTCCAGACAAGAATACTGGAGTGGATAGCTATTTGCTTCTCCAATATATCTTCCTAACCCAGGGGTTGAACCCGGGTCTCCTGCATTGCAGGTGGATTCCTTACCATCTGAGCCACCAGGGAAGCCTATATATATATATATATATATATATATATATATATATATATATATATATATACACACACACACACACACACACATATATATATATGTATATATATATTTGAAAGAAGATCCATATGTAATTCATCCTTTTACCTGTCACATTTTTTCTAATACACTTTTGAATCTTAAATATATATGTATATTTATATCTATATTTTTTGAATAATAAGCAATCGCCAAAGTTTATATAAAACTGTTCTAAGTATTTTGCATTTCAAGCATCAAATCCTCACTGGATTTAATAAAGCATATTTAGGAGGTGCTGATGTTATCTTTCTTGTGCAGATGAGGAAATTGTGCATCAGAGCAGTCAAATAACTCACCAAGGTCACACAGCTGGTAAATGGACCTCAAGTAACCTGGCCCCAGAGTCCATGCTCATAACCTCTCTACTATTCTGCCTCTTTTAGAATAAATTCCATTCAGTCAACTTTAGTACATGCTTTTTAAAAAAATTTATTTGGTTCAGGGCCCTTGTTCAAAACATATCTTTTCTTTTAATTGAATTTGACAGAAGGAAATTATAAAATTTAGTATAAATTACCTTCAGGAAAGCAAAATGATATGATTTATAATTAGAATGCATCAGCTTCAAGAAAGAAGTAGAAATTGGGTCATAGGAAACACTAAAAATGTTGAACAATTTGAAGTTCTATTGTACAGTTTCATAAGAGTGTAAATCGATGTGGTTGTAAATCAACAAGTAATTGAAATGAGCAATTGTTGATACTTACACATTTAATTAGATGATTTCGAAGAAATAGGGTGATTTTCCTTTCTCCAGCATTCTCCCCACTAATGCCAGAGTCTTTGCAAGTAAACACAATCTATGGTTATATGCCACCATGAAAAAAGTTTGTTTTTTTTTTTCAAATGTGGCTCACAGACTTTGTAACACAATAAACTTCACTTGATTTGAAAAAAAAAAAGAGACAAACAAATGAAAAATGTAGAAGGATCTGTCTAACCTATTAAAGATGGAATTGAATAGTAACAGTAATACTACTTCTACGAATAATAATAAGTGAGTAGCTCCATGTCGGAGGCTTGGAAAGGAAGGAAGGGAAGGAGAGAGGGAGGAAAGAAGGAAAGAAAAAGGGAAGAAAAAATTGGAAACATAGTTTTGAGCCTGAGATGAAAATAAGCTCTAATATCTACCTTCTATTTACTACTAGTAGCTAACACCTGAAATAGTAATAGCTGAAACCATCTAACCATTAACAATGTTAATTTCCACATGAAAGAGGAGAAAGAGTTAGAATTAAAATGTTACACATTTTTAGATCTACAATGGCACCCCACTCCAGTATTCTTGCCTGGAAAATCCCAAGGATGGGGGAGCCTGGTGGGCTGCCGTCTATGGGGTCGCACAGAGTCGGACACGACTGAAGCAACTTAGCAGCAGTAGCAGCATAACATTGACAAATACAGAAAAAAATTTTTGAAGTTTGTCATTAGATCCAAGTCACATTGGTAAGATTACTTTGGCCACCAACATATAAATACTGTCAATGTAGATGATTTTGGGGGGACAGCCTCCTTCTCCCTAGATCATACACATGGCCATTCACCCAGCAGATTGCCTTTCTTTCTAAGCACCATGGTTTCTCTTTCTTTTTCCTGTAAGGGCTTGATCCAAGGTTGTTAGTATGAATGAGCAATACAATATTAGTTCATTTCCATCTGCATAGACATTCCTGGCACACCTGTGGGGACTGTGCCATTGTTTAAATAGACAATGATAAGCCTTTATATAACACAGGTATTACACCACTTTATGGGCTGTTATTATATATTCTTGAAAACAGCTCTCTTTGTGGGTTTGGTATAAGTTTTCTATATTTACAGGTATAGTTATTTAACAACAGACATTAAATAATATCCCCAAAGCTTTTGAGAAATACATAGCTATATTTTTAAGATCAGACTATGCCCTGATAATCTGATACCAGAATATCTTTTGGAAGAAGAGATGCAGTGAATCACACTGACAGGAACCAAAAGATTTCATTCAAGTGGACTTTTTAGAATAGTGACATGGCAAAGGAAATAAAATAAACATTTTACTCAATGTTACAGTTTTGTAGTGTGAGGGCTAGAGACCCAAATTAAAGAAAGGAAATATAAGCATTGAGATCAGCTGGCATTTATTCAGATCAAGGATCTCTACTAGGAAACAGTTCTGGGAACTGACATATTTAACACACTGTAAAAATACTTTCTTGAACACATAGAGTTATTTTTAGTGTTAATTTTTCTGAGACATTGTGTCAGAATTGACTCAAGACTTCAGTGTTGAATTAGAGCCTATTAAATTGTAATGATGGCCCTGTGATGTACTATCAAAATATCTTTAAACATAACTGGCTCAGTTCAGTTCAGTCACTCAGTTGTGTCCAACTGTTTGCAACCCCATGAATCGCAGCACGCCAGGCCTCCCTATCCATCACCAACTCCCAGAGTTCACTCAAACTCATGTCCATCAAGTCGGTAATGCCATCCAACCAGCTCATCCTCTGTTGTCCCCTTCTCCTCCTGCCCCCAATCCCTCCCAGCATCAGAGTCTTTTCCAATGAGTCAACTCTTCGCATGAGGTGGCCAAAGTATTGGAGTTTCAGCTTTAGCATCAGTCCTTCCAAAGAACACCCAGGACTGATCTCCTTCAGAATGGACTGGTTGGATCTCCTTGCAGTCCAAGGGGCTCTCAAGAGTCTTCTCCAACACCGCAGTTCAAAAGCATCAATTCTTCGGTGCTCAGCTTTCTTTACAGTCCAACTCTCACATCCAAACGTAACCACTGGAAAAACCATAGCCTTGACTAGACAGACCTTTGTTGACAAAGTAATGTCTCTGCTTTTGAATATGCTATCTAGGTTGGTCATAACTTTCCTTCCAGGGAGTAAGCGTCTTTTAATTTCATGGCTGCAATCACCATGTACAGTGATTTTGGAGCCCCCCAAAATAAAATCTGACACTGTTCCTATTGTTTCCCCATCTATTTCCCATGAAGTGATGGGACCAGATGCCATGATCTTAGTTTTCTGAATGTTGAGCTTTAAGCCAACTTTTTCACTAGTCATGGCCAAATACACAGTAACCTAATTCCTCAAATTATGAGACCATCTAATAAGATTTAAAATATAAATGTAGCAGGTTGAAAGATGCATTGTACATTTTCATTGTATTATGAAAGCCAAGTGTGTTGGGAATTGCTCTTAGGTGCCTGAGCATGCCTG
This sequence comes from Bubalus kerabau, assembly GCF_029407905.1. Lineage (NCBI taxonomy): Eukaryota > Metazoa > Chordata > Mammalia > Artiodactyla > Bovidae > Bubalus > Bubalus kerabau. The sequence goes on from NC_073624.1 coordinate 260,213,078, forward strand.
GAGATGACTGTTTTGAACTCCTTCACGGCTAAGTAACTGGTAATGTAGTTAGAAAACTAGGTTAAGCCAGTCTTCGATTGTTGGTTGGCTGACATCATGTTTGTTTTTGAACTCTGATCTTCCTAAAACGTTGGTCATAATGTCATTTTATGAAAAATTTATGAAGTGTGTAGAACGTTGCTATGTTGACTGTGAAACCAAATGATATTTCTCCTTCCCATAGTTGCAAGACATTTTTCTCACAAGGAAAAAAAACAGTTCATTTCACCTTTTCCTTAAGAATCACAGACCTATTTGACAACTGCCCCCCACCCCCTGAGTAGAATATTATCTGGCAACTTTGAAGTACATGGTTCAAATGGAATTACTCTAATAACAGTGCATGCAAGGTCCATGTGGGTATGTCTCATCTAACTTGATTATTCTCCTTAGATTCAAAATTATAGCCTGCAAATTGAAAATTATATATAGCTTTTGCAAGGCGAGACCATAATTCTAGGCTTGTACCATTTTTTTTCAATCCCAATAAATCACCTTCAAAGTAGGCCTGACACTCAACTGTCTTCTAACGTCCAGGAGAGCCCAAAGTCACCCATTTGACAAAGTACCGCTGTTTAGGTTCCCAGCAAACTTGAGACTCCTTTGAGAATTTTCTCACGTTTCTCTTATACCTGGGAAATATGCTGCAGGCCAGTATTGACTTTCTGCCTGCAGAGTCAATATATTACCTGTGCAGGTCCCTCCAAATTAGGCTTGCCTCCTTCACATCCCAGAAAAGGTCAGGGTAAATGCACATCAGAACATGATAGCTGTAGGCGTCCCATGATAATTATGTTTACTGTGCCTACTTTATGTCTAAGATAGCCTACTAGCTTCTTGAACTATCTTTTAGAGCAAAGATTTACACGTTGTGGGTCACAGTACACTGGTGAGTCTCCTTGCAGTATTTTAGAGTGAAGTGAGATGGGATGGGATGGGATGGATTGGAATGGACTAGAATAGGGTAGGAGAGAATAGGAAATATCAAAGGGGACAGGGGAATAGAAGACATGGAGAGGTTCATTTTCAATAAAGGTTCATCAGGAACTTTTGAGTGATAGTTTGGATGTGAGTGTGCACAGTAAAAGCAGCCCTCCAATCTGGGTGATCTTCATATTTCACTGGAGATGATGAATTTGGTCAGGATGGCTAAAGTGAAGAACCTGGCACGTCACTGAGTTGACATACACAGAGTCTAGCCTGCTGCAGCAAACATGTGCCACTGTGTCTGGGGACTATGGCCAGGGGGCTTAGAGTGGATTCCCTGTTGTCCAGGTGGGTTCTCAAGAGCTCTTCTGGGAATGTGTTGAAGTACGAAGGAAATTCTAAAATAGAACCAAGTATAGGACTAAGTGACCAAAGATTAGGAATACAAACTACCTGAATGAAGTAGGGAGCATTTCTTTGAACAGTTTACAAATCCTGATCTCTAAGTCTGTTGTTGTCTGTTCCAGCCACAGTATCCTAATGCTGACTTGCCAGCTTTGTGAAGAATGTGCCCTGTTATCTTCTATGACATTAGGTTTATTTGCTAAAAACACTGGTGGGTGACTGTACATTGTATCTTAACCCTTGTTAAGAAAACTCAAGAGCACATTTAATATTTTCTCACCAGGGAATGGATCAGATCAATGAAATTTCTTGGCCTTCAAGTATCTGTTCATTTCAGAATAAAGGCCCATATTTTAGAAATAAGACCTTTTGATGCCTTCTTTTCAATTACCTCTTTTTCTAATTTAAAAATGATGCGTGCTTATCGTTGGAAATAGACCCATAAATGTCTTAAATCCACATTATTTCACAGTTGTCTTCCTTGTTTTACATTGATGAGTTTGTTTTAGTTGCACATCCAAATTGTTAGACTCAGAAGGTCAGTGAGGTAAAATTAAAGCAAGTACTTTAGAAGATTGTAAACACAGAATAAATTTTCAGCTTCATGTAAATGAGGTGTGATTTCCATAATAAAGCCGTAATCGTCACTGGTGCATAGCAATAAAGCCAAGGCTGCAATTACAAAGAAAAGAGATAATTCAGCACCATACTTTCTTTAAAAATAGCAATGAAATTCATTGAAGTCATATTTTACACTAAAAAATAATGAGATTTTGTGTATTCTCAGTGGAAGCTACTAACTGCCATAAGTAGACTTTTCTAATGATAGTAATACTAAATGACAAATGTACTGGCTGAGTTTTTGTTTGTTTTTTTACTTTCCACAAGTAACTTCTTTCACTAAAATCTTTTCAGATCGCTTTGTTTTTCACATTAGTGATTCTTGCTAATTTAAGTATTTTAAGTATTTCAAGGATTAATTTTTTTTCCTCCCTCATTGTGGAACTTTATCTTGACACAAGCTTGTCTTTTTTATTAATAGTATAGCTTTCAAAAAATAGTAGTAAAATATGCATAACTTAAAATTCACCATTCTATTTCTAAGTGTACAGTTCAGTAGCAATAAGTGCATTCACAGTGCTGTGCAACCATCACCACCGTCTATTTTCAGAACTTCTCATCATCCCAAACATAAACTCTGTACCCATTAAGCAATAACACCCTCATCCCCCCACCCCCACCCGCCCCAGCTCCCGGTAACCTCTATTCTATGCTTTGTCTCTGAATGTGCCTATTCTAGGCACTTCGTGTACGTGGAATCTTACAGTATTTGTACTTTTGTGTCTGATTCATTTTACTTAACATGTTTTCATGGTTCATTCACGTTGTAGCCTATGTCAGAATTTCACCCCTTTTTAAGGCTGAGCAATATTTCATTGCACGTACATATCACGTTTTGTTTTTCTGTTCACCTGTTGAGGGACTTTTGGGTTGTCTCCACCTTTAGGATAGTGTGAATGGTGCTGCCATGAATACTGATGTACAAATCTCTGAGTCCTTGTTTTCAGTTATTTTGAGCATATACCTAGGAGTGAAATTTCTAGACTATATAGTAATTGTATTTTTAACATTCTGAAGTACCACCAAACCATTTTCCACAGCAGCTGCACCATATTTCATGCTTACCACCAAGGCACCAGGGTTCCAATTGCTCCACATCTTTGTCAACACTTGTAGTATTCTAAATATCGACAAGAGCCATCTTAGTGAGTATTCATAGTACCTTATTGTGGGTTTAATTTGCTTTTCCTTAGTGACTAGTGATGTTGATCATCTTTGTCTGTGCTCAGTGGCCATTTGTTTATCTTTCGGGGAGAAATATCTCTTTAAATCCATTGCCCATTTTGGAATTGGGTTCTTTGGTTTCTGTTGAGTTGTAAGGGTGTTTATATATTCTGGGTAGCACTGTCTTTTTACAGAAAAACATTTGTTTCTTTGTTTATTATTGGCTGTGCCAGGTCTCGATTGTGCCATGGGGGATCTTCTGTCTTTGCTTCAGCTTGTAGGATCTTTAATTGCAGCACGCAGGATCTTCAGCTGTGGCATGATCTCTTTGTTGCAGCATGTGGGAGCTAGATCCCTGACCAGGGATCGAACCTTGCCCCCTGCATTGGAAGCATGGAGTCTTAGCCTCTGGACCACCAGGGGAGTCTAAACAGTCTTAATCTAGATACCATTATTCCATGGGCCCCGTACTGTGTTTTAAGGGTTTCCTTTTATTGAGAACATTGGAATGATTCTGTTTTCTATTAAGGAATTCACTCCTAAATGTAACTTGTTAACATTGCCTTTTATAAATGGCTACATCGGTAAGCAGGGCTTACACAGCCAACAGAAAAGTTACTAGCCTTTCACCAAATGTGAAGTATCAGCTTAGGAAATACTTAACTAAACGCTGTTCATTAAAAGAGCATTCATTTTCAGTTTGCCAAGTGGATTTCATAGGAGCTTTTAAACAGAAAGAAGCGTGTCCCCTCCACTTTCATTACCATCTCCCACTCTCACACCCCTTCTTTTGATCACTGTTACTCTTGACCCCATGGGCTTCCCAGGTGGCGCGTGTGGTAAAGAACCCTCCTACTAATGCAGGATACACAGGTTCGATTCCTGGGTCAGGAAGATCCCCTGGAGAAGGAAATGACAATCCACTCCAGTATTCTTGTGTTGAGAATCCCATGGACAGAGGAGCCTGGTGGGCTATGGTCCATGGGATCACAAAGAGTCAGACACAGCTGAGCAACTAACACAACACACTCCTCTTGACCCCAGAAAGGTGAAAGGTACCTCCTTTAGGTTAACCATAAAGCCGATGAAGCATACATTTTAGGGCCTCTTAACTTGCATTGGCCCCTTCCAAGATCTTCTAACTATGCTTTGGAAATTTTTATTTCTTAAAGAAACTTTTCAGAGTTTTATAAACTTCAGGCCCACAGAATCCAGATTTCCCTCTGGATATGTTTCTTTTTTTTTTTTTTTTTTTTTTTTTTTTATTTTATTTTTAAACTTTACATAACTGTATTAGATTTGCCAAATATCAAAATGAATCCGCCACAGGTATGGATATGTTTCTTCCATCTGAAATCAGGTCTGGATCATGGTTGCACTGCCGGAAAAGCAGGCAAGGGTCTTCTGTTCGGTATGCTGAGTTATTTACGACTGGCTTTCTTTCCGTGCAGTTTCTGATCCGGAGTGCCAAGCTACCACACTTTTCTGCAGAGTTCCAGAAAAACATGAGCTCTGGGTGTTTCTTGCCAGCCCCGGTATGCTCTTTTGGCTTGTGCACTGAGCTTTATCAGCACACAGCGCTCGTCTGGCTCTCGGCACTCACACAAACATGCAGGGCAGATTCTGAAAATTTGGTTTGTCGCTGTTCATGCAAAATATGCACGTCCTTTTGTTCTGTGCACCGAGCCAGAAATAGAATCTTGTAGTTGCACAGTGAGAGCAAAGAAGGCAACTGCCAGACTAATACCTAACCTTTGAAAACTTTCATAAGCACAGCTTAGGCAGTTTCCTAAATATTAGGGTATCTCGTCAGAAGCACAAATGAGTCTTCTGGGCTTTATCAAATTGTATGACTTCATTAAGCAAAAATAATTTTTTTTAAAAAAGGCTAAATAAACCTTAATATATTCACTCCTGTCCTATGGTAAGGCATTAATGACAAAAGGACTATTCATCTGTAAATTATGTTGCGTTATATTATTATTTGCTCTGTGTAGTGGTAATAGATAATTGACATTTTTTCCGTGAAAAGAATATCTCACAAGATGTCATCATGGTCTCAAAAAAAAAAAAGCTCATGTTCCTTCTTCCCTGCTTTTTCTTCTCTCTTCTGGAACTATTCTGTCCTAATGCCATTAGTCTGTACAGAGCAAGGTATGCACCCACTGGAAGGTGTCCAGGGTGGAGTGTCCCAGCCCATCATTGTGAGGGGGCATCCGTGTGAATGGTGGGGTGTACTCACAAGGCTCCTGAGAACCTGAGTGGGTTTGGGGGGGCCATCTGTGCCAGGGACGGAAGACAGCAGTGGGAGATTGGTTGCAATCAACTCGAGCTGATCAAATAGGTAAATATTTTAGGAATAATGAGGAGTACGTTGCTTACCAATAGAGAAAGAAATTAAAATACAGAGAGAGAAATTACAGTTAACCTTGTGGCATTGGACTGGAACTGAAAGTATTGGTATAAAAGGATGTTTTTAATTATACAGAGGTAGATATAGATATAGGGGTGTGTGTGTGTGTACACGCATGCGTGCACACACACGCACAGACATGTATGCTCTAGCTCTGAGAGGACTTAGGAACAGCAGCAATCCAACACCAAAGACTATACGCAGCCCCGGACCTTGGTTTCTAAACACCCTTCTACTAAAAGAAACCAGGACTGTGGCAGGGAAAGTATGAGATGAACTTGAAATGTCTTGTTGGGTCAGAAGCAAGGAAATGCTCCCAGAACGATGACCTGACAGAAGTCACAGAAACCATCTTGAAGGGGCTCCCATTAATCAGACTTAGGACAATTTGAACATCAAAATAAACAGGTAGTAGTATAAGGGCTACAATCCAAGGAGTCTCAAAAGTCGGACATGACTTAGCAATTAAGCAACAAAGTATACCATAACCCATTACATTGAGAATCTATGAATCTATATGATAAAAATAAATGAATAAATCAAATATTTGATAAGTGAAAGAATATTTACCTAGTTCCTAAGTGATGCCTTACAAGATACATACTAATTACAAAGGAAAAAGGACTAACTCTATAGTGGAGGACTCGTGCAGGCACTACCTTAATCAAGTGGCCAAAATGAACAGCCTAAATAATGGGAAAAATTGAATTATTGTGGAAACCAATAGAATGCTGTAAAAAGAACCCAGCATCACTTCTGTGATTTCTGGCTAAGTTTATAATCTAAATCATGAGACAATATCAAATTCAAATTTAAGGATGCTCTACAAGACAGACTTCCCAGGTAAGGTCAGTGGTAAAGAATCTGCCTGCCAAGCAGGAGGTGTAGTTTCGATTCCTGGGTCAGGAAGATCCCCTGGAGAAGGAAGTAGCAACCCACTCCAGCATTCTTGTCTGGAAAATCCCATGGACAGAGGAGCCTGGTGGGCTGTAGTCTATAGGGTCAGAGAGCAGTTGGACATGACTTAGCGACTAAGCAACAACAAGATCTGATTCACTTTCCAAATCTTATATGGCTTTCCATTTACATATTATTATCTCCTCTTTTAAGATTATTATTCTAAATCCCAAATATCAGACATAAAGTAGAAAGGGTAATGAAATCCTTTGACCCACAAGAAATCTGTTCTGGGAACTGTCAAAACAAATTTCATGATAAAATAATGGTAGAATAAACTTACTCTTGACAGTAGTGAATCAGTCACTTCATCTTTGCTGTGAACCACAGCTATAAAGCTTGGTGTCCACTCAGTCAGAAAAAAAGGGATGAATACATATGTTTCCATTACATACAAACAAGTTCATTAATGTTTCAAAACGTTAGACTAGGCTGCTGTAATTTTGGAAGCACGCTGCTGCCTGCCATTTTCTGATGGAGAGCACTTGTGAGCAGGTTTATATACCGGGCCTTTCCCGGGATCGAAATGTGAGTGCGTCTCCGGCGCTTCCTGAACAGGCCAGCAGGTGGTAGTCTAGGAGAGGAACAGGTCTCATCCTTCTCCAGCCTTGGAGGGCAGAGAGAGAACAGAAAGAATGTAGACTCAGCAATGTTCCCTCCTTTTCTCTGGAATCCCTAAGAATGGGATTTCCAAGGTTGTTCTTGCAAAACAGGTACTTGGGCACAGAGGGTATCTCCAGGAAGGAGCTAAATATAATTTTGTGTATGTGTATGATTATGGAGTATTCTCAAGTTCAAAAATTCTTTTTCTTTTATGGTGTCTAGAAATTCCACTGGTTTTGTATCTCTTTGCCCTGATTTCGATGACATGGCTTTGGGGAGGCCTGCACATGGCTTACAGACACTTCTGGATGTTGGTTCTGTTCGTCATTTTCAACAGCCTGCAGGTAAGCCTCATGGTTGGGTTACAGCACACACGGGTCCTAGTGAACACAAGGCGTGGAGTTTCAACATAAAGGAATCAAGCATCCACAGAGAGGTGAATTCTTATGCACAAAACATCACGAAGAGTGTTAGATCAAAGTGGTAAAGATTGTGTTAAACTTTTTTAACATCTTAAATATGGCTGGGCTTCTAACTTGCTGCTGCTGCTGCTACTAAGTCGCTTCAGTTGTATCTGACTCTGTGCAACCCTATAGACAGCAGCCCACCAGGCTCCCCCGTCCCTGGGATTCTCCAGGAAAGAACACAGGAGTGGGTTGCCATTTCCTTCTCCAATGTGTGAAAAGTGAAAGTGAAGTTGCTCAGTCATGTCCAACTCTTAGCGACCCCATGGACTGCAGCCTATCAGGCTCCTCCATCCGTGGGACTTTCCAGGCAAGAGTACCGGAGTGGGTTGCCATTGTCTTATCCGTCTAACTTGCTGGTTATACAAATAGAAAGACATAAAATCTTTTTACCCTCCTTCATTTTGACAACACCTAAGTAACTACAAAAACATGTTTCTTTTTCAGCAGGATTGATGTTTATAAACTTTACAGATGGCAGCTATCTAGGGCACATGCATATATTTGGACTGGGTTTGTGTCTAAAAATTAAATCAGCTGAGAGTGAAATAACAATGATGGTCAAGCAGTTCCCTATTAAGTCTGATACTTGGTGTTTTGGTTCACTGAAAATGATTGACATCCTCCAAGTCTGGCAATGCCTAGCTTAAGTTAGCTTTGTGAGCATGTTTGGATAGCATAACTAGGAATTATATAACTAACAAAAATTAAAACTGACTTTTTTGTGCTTTTGTTAAATGGAAAAAAAGTTGCACCCTGAAATTAGCAAATGGAACAAATGAACTCTTTTTTTTTTTCTTATTTTCCAAAGTAAAAAGATTTGTCTGTAGACTAAAGCAGTCTCTTGAATTTATCAAGGATTTCTCTAAACAGCCCTTGTTTGGATCACCATCTTATAAAAAAACCTCTGTAGAGAAAGTATTAGGATTATAACACACAACTGAAGTGTGACTCAAACCATATTTAAGTTTGCTTTTTCTGAGACAGGTTCATTAATGAGATCATATTTAACAAGGCGGTGCCTAATCAGATCAGCATATCAATTTAGGGAGGGGAAAAATACAAAGTAGCTTAAACATTTGGAATCGGGTTGATACAAGTAGACATACAGACATCTCTCAATGGAGTTATAATTGAGTACCCAGTACTGGCACAGTGATGCCCCTGCTACCATTGTGAGGACGAAGATGACGGCCCTGCTCCTCTAGGGTCTGATGATTCAGGGAGCAAGCAAACAATTAGCTGTAAGGGTATACTGTGGCAGGTGCCATGTAAACACAGTGTTATGAGAGCAAAGTGGAGGACTTGTTTACTCCTGCCCGGGCTAGTGTTTGAGCTGAGCCCCAGAGGTTAGCCACTCAGGTCAGAGGCCCTGTCTTGGTCAGCTTTGAATCCCTGGGCCTAAGAAAACTAATACCAAAGTCTACACTGCCAGCCTACAGGCGTGTGTTGCTTGGTGAGCGCACAATGGTACACGGGACAGGGTTTAAAAAATTTTTTAATGTTTTCTCAATTTTAAAATTTCACATCAAAACCCAAATGTCTGGCTTTTCTTTAATGGCAGTCTTTGTATGGCAGCAATTTTTAAGTCCTGAGTAGACGTTGCCCTCTTTGGATGAGGCCTGTGACCTAATTATACTCGATATATCTCATTCATTTTACCTGCTCCTAGTTAGTGTCACCTTTGTGTGTCAGTCGCTTAGTCGTGTCCAACTCTTTGCAACCCCTTGGACTGTAGCCCGTGAGGCCCCTCTGTCCATGGGATTCTCCAGGCAAGAATACTGGAGTGGGTTGCCATTTCCTTCTCCAGGGGATGTTCCCAACCCAGGGATTGAACCTGGGTCTCCTGCATTGCAGGCAGATTCTTTACCATCTGAGCTATAGGGAAGTCCAATAAGTGACAAGTAGACAGAGTTGGGTATTTCAGGCAGAGAGTACAGTGTTAGACTAGGCTGCAGAACAGAAACGTGGTTAGTCTTGCCTACATGTGGGGAAGGAAGAAAGGTTATGCAGCTAGAAAAGTTGTGGTGGGAGAGGAGACAGAAGGCTGGGTTGTCTTAATTGCCATGTTTCCATGCTCAGAATGGGATGATAAACTTCAGCCTTTAGGTAAAGGGAAACCGTCAAAGTTGAGTTTTTTGTTTTTTAAATTGGGGCATTTTTAAAAATTTGGGATAGGAATGACATGCTCATACCTACTCTTTAGAAGGATAGATGGAAATGTTTAGGAGGGTGTTGGAAAGCAGAGTGCTCCAGGCAGGAAAGCTCTTGTCATATTCCAGCCTATACTGTTCGGGAGTGCGCCTGAGAATAGAGATAGGTGGCAGCTTTGAGAATATTATAGAGATAAACATTGATGCTATTTGGTTTCGCCACTTAAATGTAGGAGTTGGGGGCTCCCCAGGTGGCGCCAATGATAAAGAACCTACCTGCCAACACAGTTGACGTAAGAGACCCAAGTTCGATCCTTGGATCAGGGAGATTCTCTGGAGGAGGGCATGGTAACCCACTCCAGTATTCTTGCCTGGAGAATCCCATGAACAGAGGAGCCTGGCAGGCTGCAGTCCATAGGGTCACACAGAGTCAGATACGACTGAAGTGACTTAGCATGCACCGGGTGTTAGAGAGCCACGTCTCCTAGCGATCCTCACTCAGGTACATGGCTGGGCACTGACTCCTTTGGTCAACATGGAAATTACATCAGGAGAAAGTCCTGGGGAATATGCAGTGGAGTTGGTGAGATTTGGGAGACTTTGGTAAAACTAACCAATGTTTTAGTAAGCAGGCTAATGAAAGAGAATCAAGATACAGTGGTTCGGAACTTGTGGGAAAAAAGAACGCTTCAAAAGAAGACCCCTAACTCTGTCCAGTTAGCAGAGAAGTGAAATAGGATAAGAAGAGGGCAGTGTGGTCCAGTGCCCTGGTCCCCGAACTGGAGTGTCAGCAGAGGCACACGGAGGACTTGTTAAGACGCAGATGGTAGGCCCCACACCCAGCGTTTCTGATACAGTAGGTCAGGGTGGGCCTGAGAATCTGCATTTCTGACAGTTCTGGGTAATGCGGACGCAGCTACTCTGGAAATCAGTTTGAGAACCACTGGTTCAAGTAAGTGCGACTGCAACTCCACAGCCTGCTATCTGGTTGACTTCAGCTGAGTCACAGGTATTTACTCAGTTCTACTTTCTTCATCTATGAAAAGAGAATAAAGACCATTCAAGACTACAGTGTGATTGAAGTAAATAGCATAATGTGTGTAAAGCACACAGTACCTCATACATAAAGAACAGGGTTTTAGTTGCGGCTCCCTTCTGTCCTCTAAGTGCCTCCTCAACCAAATTTCAGTATAAAGGGCAGTCATCAGTCTTTCTCTTTGGAGAAAGAGCAGAAACTAGCTAGTTCTCTAGGAGAAGGCAATGGCACCCCACTCCACCCCACCCCACCCCAGTACTCTCGCCTGGAAAATCCCATGGATGGAGGAGCCTGGTGGGCTACAGTCCATAGGGTCGCTAAGAGTCAGACATGACTGAGCGACTTCACTTTCACTTTTCACTTTCATGCATTGGAGAAGGAAATGGCAACCCACTCCAGTGTTCTTTCCTGGAGAATCCCAGGGATGGGGGACCCTGGTGGGCTGCCGTCTATGGGGTCACACAGAGTCGGACACGACTGAAGCGACTTAGCAGCAGCAGCAGTAGCAGCAGGGTTTTTTTGTTTCTTTGTGTTATTCAAGACGTTTAATGGAGAAAGCAATAGCTTAGGAAGGAAGGTTGGCTGGTGCAAAGGACATTTGGGAGTTTGGTTTTCTTGTGAAAAGAACTAATGTAGAAGAAGGTACTGAAAACCAGAGGAAAGACTCATTGCCTTGGCAAGATCAGGGACAGGGCAGGGAGAACAGAAGAGATACACGGTCTGTCTGAGGGAGGCGCAGACGGGTTTCTTTCTCCGAGGCTCAGGAAAGAAGGAAGGACAGGAGTACCCGAGAAACTATTCTGGAGCTGAAATTGTGAAAAGCTGGAGTTTGTATCCAGTGCTCTCTCTTATTTCTGAAAGGCAAACAGCAAGGACATTTGTTGAGAGGAATGGCTTAAAAGCTTGAGGTAAAAATAGTAAAAGGTAAGGAGCAGGTTCTAGGCAGGATGTAAATAGCAAACTATGGTGAGTTGGAAGATGGTCAAGGCATGACTGTCTAGAACTTGGTGGGCTTCAGGTTGGACACCTGATTGTAATTCAGCAGTTAATTACATAAATTATGCCCTGAGATGAAAATGGTAGCCATTGTAACCTCTCCAGCAACACACACAAGGAAAAGGTTTATTAAGCTGTTATGGAGGGTGGAGGTTTGGTAGTAAAGGAGGATGGTTGAGCATTGAACTGTATTTCATGAGAAGATATAAAAGGAATTGTTATGGTTTCTTTCTTTGAGGAACTGAAAACAAGCTAAGTATAAGCAATAACTAAAAATATTTCAAACGCCTGTTTAATGAGCTTCCTTCCATCTCTGTGGCACCACTGAAGCTATGACTTTGTATCACTGATGCTGGGTATCTGGAGCTTTGGCACATTCCTAGTACCAGTGCTGAGTCAGAGCTAAAATGAGCACCTGTGAAGAAACACTTGGAAAACATGGTTTCTCTAGGGTTTATTAAGGTTCATTTAATGTATTAACTATCTCATGTCTTCACCTTGGGCATTTGCATGGTATATGGCTATATAGTAGTAAATGTATTCCATGAAAACGTAACAATTTTTTTTTTTTTTTTTACTGAACTTTGTATTTTCTTATTGGCTTTTGTCAACACCTGTGACCACAGAAGTATATTATGTATCTTACACTTGGCTTTTATATTTTGCTCAGAGGTTATTACTGCCTCACTTTTTAATCCAGTTTATTATGTTAGCTTAATCCAGTTTATTATGTCAGTTTATCCACTTTATTATATTCAGGTGCTCTGAAACTGATGGATGGAGGTATATTTCTATAATATTCTGATTTTTGATGTATATTATTGGATACAATTTTAAAAAGAAAACCTGATTACTTGAAATATTATCAGAAATTTCTCGATCACTTTCTCAAGATTCAGGGTTGAACGTCCAAACTTCTGTTTGAGCATTTTAAGAAAATGTATATGATATACTTTCTAAAGAGTGATGGATGTCAATGCAAAAATGATATTAAAAAAGTTATTCTATATATGTCAACTGTTATTTTTATCGTTTTTCCTTAAACTCTAAGACATTTTTTTCCCCAAGAGCTTAACTTTAATTCATTTTTAAATTTTATATGTGTGTGTTATTTACATCTTCTTGATAAAAAAAAAATTAAACTGTTTAGTATCAAGAGTGAGCAGAGCATAGAGAATGAAGGGGGAAATGTCCTCTAAGTTTATTCCCTAGGATTTTTTTTTTTAATTCTAGGGGTTTCTTGTTAGCATGTCAGAATGTTTATGGTATCTGTTTTTTTTTCCACTTCCCTATGATGTGCTTGATGTGTGAATGTAAGGTGAACACATCCTGATTCTCAGGGAATATACTACGAAAGACTTAAATTACCCTCACCCTAGGTCACTGATTATCTGAAAACCAATCATAGGGTGACAGGTCCTCTGGCCATGCCTGAGTCATGAGCAGATGCTAACGGTGGAAAGATGTGTTGCTCTCACAAAAACCACATGAAATGGAATTCCCACCAGAAGAAAAGAGTCTCTTACCAATAGAATGGTAACAGGGCTAGGAGACCAAAGTAACACATGTCCACTAAGCATATTTCTATATTTTCTTGTTCACAGATGTAAGGTCAGACAAGGCCAAGTACAGCTGCTGTCAAACTATTAGAAAACTTAGTCAGCGTGACACTGGTATATTACGAATATCCTTAGGATCCACTGTAAACCAAATGTGTCTACATTGTCCACAGAAAGTTATAAAGGACTGTATTTAATATTTTTCTTAGTTCTCTTATCCATTAATTTGATAATTTATATTTTTAAAAGCTGAAAGTTGAGCTTATGATTTCTTTTTATATAATTATATTTATTTTTAGTTGATTGATGATTGCTTTACAATATTGGTATGCTTTCTGTCATACATCAACTTGAATTAGCCATAGGTAGACATATGTCCCCAGCCTCTTGAGCCTCCCTCCCACCTCCCACCCTCTCCCACACCTCTAGGTTGTTACAGAAGCCCAGTTTGAGTTCCCTGAGTCATACAGCAAATTCCCATTGGCTATTTTACATATGTTAGCGTGTATGCTTCCATGCCGCTCTCTCCATATATCTCACCCTCTCCTTCCTCTCCCCAACCCTTGTCCATCAGTCTGTTCTCTACATCTACGTCTCCACTGCTGCCCTGCAAATAGGTTCATCAGTACCATCTTTCTAGATTCCATATATGTGCATTACTATATGATATTTCTTTCTCTCTTTCTGACTTACTTCACTCTGTATAATATTCTCTAGGTTCATCCACCTCATTAGAACCAACTCAGATGTGTTCCTTTTTATGGATGAGTAGTATTTCATTGTATCTATGTACCATAGCTTCTTTATACATCCGTCTATCAATGGGCATCTAGGTTGCTTCCATGTCCTAGCTATTGTAAATACTGATGCAATGAACATTGGAGTACATATATCTTTTTCCATTTTGGTTTCCTTAGAGTATATGCCTAGAAGTGGTATTGCTGGGTCGTATGGGAAATGGATGGGGAAACAGTGGAAACAGTGTCAGAATTTATTTTGGGGGGGCTCCAAAATCACTGCAGATGGTGATTGCAGCCATGAAATTAAAAGATGCTTACTCCTTAGAAGGAATGTTATGACCAACCTAGATAGCATATTCAAAACCAGAGACACTACTTTGCCAACAAAGGTCCATCTAGTCAAGGCTATGGTTTTTCCAGTCGTCATGTAGGGATGTGAGAGTTGGACTGTGAAGAAAGCTGAGCACCGAAGAATTGATGCTTTTGAACTGTGGTGTTGGAGAAGACTCTTGAGAGTCCCTTGGACTGCAAGGAGATCCAACCAGTCCATCCTAAAGGAGACCAGTCCTGGGTGTTCATTGGAAGGACTGATGCTGAAGCTGAAACTCCAGTACTTTGGCTACCTCATATGAAGTGTTAACTCACTGGAAAAGCCCCTGATGCTGGGAGGGATTGGGGGCAGGAGGAGAAGGGGATGACAGAGGATGAGATGGCTGGATGGCATCACTGACTCGATGGACATGAGTTTGGGTAAACTCTGGGAGTTGGTGATGGACAGGGAGGCCTGGCGTGCTGCGATTCATGGGGTCACAAAGAGTCGGACACGACTGAGTGACTGAACTGAACTGAACTGATGGTAGTTTTATTCCTAGTTTTTTAAGGAATCTTCATACTGTCTTCCATAGTGGCTGTATCAAGTTATGTTCCCACTAGCAGTGCAAGATGGAGAGGGCAATGGCACCCCACTCCAGTACTCTTGCCTAGAAAATCCCATGGACGGAGGAGCCTGGTAGGCTGCAGTCCATGGGGTCGCTGACACGACTGAGTGACTTCTCTTTCACTTTTCACTTTCATGCATTGGAGAGGGAAATGGCAGCCCATTCCAGTGTTCTTGCCTGGATAATCCCAGGGACAGGAAGCCTGGTGGGCTGCCGTCTATGGGATCGCACAGTCGGACACGACTAAAGCGACGCAGCAGCAGCAGCAGTGCAAGAGGGTTCCCTTTCTCCAAACCCTCTCCAGCACTTGTTGTTTGTTGATTGCTTGATGATGGCCGTTCAAACCAGTGTGAGGTGATACTTCATTGTAGTTTTGATTTGCGTTCAGTTGCTCAGTCATGTCCAACTCTTTGTGACCCCCTAGACTATATAGCCCATGGAATTCTCCAGACCAGAATACTGGAGTGGGTAGCCTTTCCCTTCTCCAGCAGATCTTCCCAACCCAGGAATTGAACCAGGGTCCCCTGCACTGTAGGCAGATTCTTAACTAGCTGAGCTATCAGGGAAGCTTTTCTGGTAGAGCTTATCATTTCTAAGTAGAATTGTGCTGAAAGTTATAGGTGACAACTTTCTTAAAATCTTTAGTCCAAGCTATATCCACATTTGTGTAAACCATTAAAGGAAGTAATTACTAAGTTTGATACTCTGCTGTATCACTAGTAGAACCCTATTAATCATTATACTGTTGAAACAGCTACTGTCTAAACCCCCTGCAAGTGTTCCAGGGGACCTGCCAGCTGAAAGGCTCATGCTTGGCTAGACAGAGAGCCTCCAGCAACTGCTCCAGCGCTAGTCCTACGATCTGAGGGGTTGGTACCTATGCCGCACTCTAAACACTGTTTGCATCGCACCTAGAATAACTGTGTTCTAAAATACATTTCTATTTTTAACCTGAACCACTCAGCTTCAAACTTAAACACCGCGTATATTCCAGGCTTCTCTAGGGCTCTCCCATTTACACAGTCAAAATTTCACCGACTGATAATCTTCTTATCAAGGGAACCCTGAGTAAGATAATGAGGGTAGCCAGCAGTAAAGAGGCATGAGCTTCTTGGAGATGGCAAAAAATAAGTTTTGGGAGCTGATTCATATACAGAGAAGAACCTTTCCAAAAGCTGAAATGCATTCTTCTTGGAATGCATAAGTTGGCAAGGGAGCAGAACTTTACATAGAATGGGGATATGACACTTCTCAGTATGAGTTATGAGACCACATTCTTCAGAGCCTTACTTGACTGTCTGTAACTGACTTAAACTTGTTCGTTTATGCGAGCATCTGGTCTCGAGATGCTCCCTGGCAGTTTTTGAGTCATTCCCTATTTCAGAGAAGGCAGTTACAACATGGAATTTGTAGCTAAAAATATATAGCCTGTATTCAAATTTAAGGTCAGCTGGTTAAAATCATTTTCATTCCTAGTCCCACATCTTAAACAGCTAAATGGCTAGGGAAATAAGTGCCTCGTTCTCAGAGGTGGGAACCGTTTCTCATACATTTTAGAAAAGATAATTGTTCTTTGGTGGCCACTCAAGTGCCTTGAACACATAAAACATTTTCCTTCTACTGAAAAATAGTGTTTCTTTTCTTTTTCTCCCTTTTCTTTCCCTCCCTCCTTCATTCCTTCCCTCTCTGTCTGCCTTCTTTCCTCTATTCTTTTCTTGTGTGTCTCTGTGTTAGCTGCTCAGTTGTGTCTGACTCTTTGAAACCCCATGGACTGCAGCCTGCCTGGCTCCTCTGTCCATGGGATTCTCTAGGCAAGAATGCTGGAATGGGTTGCCATTCCCTTCTCCAGGGGATCTTCCCGACCTAGGAATCCAGATCTCCTGCATTGCAGGCAGATTCTTTACTGTCTGAGCCACCAGGGAAGCCCCTTCCTTCCTTGCTTTCTAGCTACCACGTGTTGTTTTATGTTGAAGTTCAGCTTTAAAACTAAAGCCATCTTTCATGAAGAGATTTTCCCAATAAAAGTAGTCCTTGAGGTATCACAAGAAATGGAATATGTTTCCTTTCACACGAAAAGGTACAGAGTTCTTTGCAAATGGAATAGAAAAGAACATTAATAATCCTCTGTTAATTTTCTTCTCACAATTCCCCTTTAGCATTCAGAGAGCTTCAGTGCAGGTGTCTGCTTAGATCCAGTACATATTTAGTCTTGGCTGCTTCCTTTTGTGGATAAACAGCTCTTGGGAAATACAGTTTGTTAAATAATCAGTTACAGAGGACTAATTGTTTCAAGGCACTCCCTTTGCGATTGCTTTCCAACAGCCAGCAGTAATAAGAAATGTCACTTTGTTTCCATTGGAGACTAGCACATGAACTATTCATGAAGAGTGGAAAAGCAGTCCTCCCAGAAAGCCCTGGAATAAACATGTAGAAGCCAGGGGAGGTTGGGACTGTATCACTGATTTGTCCCAGAACCATGTCAAGTTCAGTGGAAAAAAATTAACTACACTTGTTTTGGAGAGTGAAATTCAGAAACTAATGAATGCCTCGTGTGCTCTTCAGAACATCCCAGAACATTTCTATAACTTTACAAATAAATATACAGAAGCTAAGACAAGGAGATACATTTGAATTGTCCTGATTGGGTCATGCCACTCTGTTCAGTAGCATCTGGGCTGGCAAAATATTAATATCCTTGGGCTTTCATGCAATAAACTTCTTACTCCATTTGACAGTGAACGACAGCATTACCTTTTCATTAACTTGTTGATTGGCCAAGCAGGGCTCTTAAGACAGACTGCAGGATTTTTACTTTTTTTGTGCTGGGTTCACTAAACAAAAAGTATCAGGATCTGATCTGCCAGTGAATGTCTTCTACAAATACAGGTTTAGACATGATGGGATTGAATAGACTACCTTTTGATACCTGGTTCCATCCTTGCAAAGCAGGTACCCCTATTTCTCCTGCCCCAGTCCTATCTGAGTTTTTTACTTGGTGTTTTTTTCATTTCTAAGTTTTTCCTGTGCCCTCTATGACCACATTTTTTGCATTTTTAACTGTGGCTTCTTGGGCTCTGTGGGCCTTTACTTTACCTGCAAAAAGACCTAGCATGCTCTGATTCCGAAATATCAAACCTACAGGAATTAAAGTAAGCAAGATACATACCACCCCTTGTTAAAAGAGTTTGAGGAGCAAACAATGAACATTTGGGCCAGTGTTCCCCCAATCATTCAGACTCTTTGCCTTGGTGTTAATTTATCATTTTTCCAGGGTCTAAAATTCTGTTTTTATCTCACATATTACTCAGATATTGGGGTGGGGAGAATACATTTTTTATAAATATATGCATATTTTATGATAACATTCTTTCATATTAAGCTGTTAGGTGTAGTAGAAAGAAAAAAGTGAAAGTGAAGTTGCTCAGTCGTGTCTGACTCTTTGTGACCCCATGGACTGTAGCCTACCAGACTTCTCTGTCCATGGAATTTTCCAGGCAAGAATACTGGAGTGGGTTTCCATTTCCTTCTCCAGGAGATCTTCCTGACCCAGGGATTGAACCTGGGTCTCCCTCATTGTAGGCAGACGCTTTACGGTCTGAGCCACCAGGGAAGTCATAGTAGAAAGAAAAATACAATTAAGTATCTGCCAAAAGACTTGGCGTCTCTGAGCTTTAGTTAGCTAATACTTTCCAAAGGGGGATGCTGATTCTCACCCTCAGTTTTGTCCTAAGTATTATATAAATTTATATATACGTGAAATTGGTAAACTACATGATGTTTTACAAAGTCCCGCAAGTGAATAAATGGACAAAAAGAAATGTTTGTCTCAGAAGCTGTATGAAATCAACGAGAGGCCAGAGAGGAAGTTTTGTAAGCGCAGTCTTTTTTGTTAATTGAAGCTTAGTTGATTTACAGTGTTGTGTTAATTTCTGCTGTACAGCAAAGGGGTTCAGTTGTATTCTTTTTAAATCTTCTTTTCCATAGTGGTTTATCACAGGATATTGAATGTAGCTCTCTGTGCTAGACTGTTGTTGTTTATCCTTTGTATATACGCGAGTTTGGGTCTGCTAATCCCCAACTCCTTCTCAATTCCGCCCTCACCTTCCACTCCCCCAAGCCTGTTCTCTGTGTCTGTCACAGCTCAGTCTTTAAATCCCCTCTTCAGCCAGTGGCTCACCCCACGAAAGGTCTCATCCCCTCATAGGTATTCCCCTCCTGCAGTCCTTTAGTGATCACACTCACAGTGCTTGGCTTACAACATAGATCTGCTGTCATCACTCGTCTGCTTTTAAATGTGTAGGACATGCCTCAGGTTTCAAATAAGTCACTTATGTGGGCAGACAGGTTTATTGTGAGACTCCAAGGATTGGTGGGGACTGTAGAAGAATCAAACAGTACAGCCTCCTCCCCAAAGCATGCAGATGAGAAAAGCAAATATTGCGTGGGCCAAACGAAAGTTTTGGCAGGTAAACTCTCATAGGTGGCAGTCATGTGCAACTCCTATATACAAAATTCAATTTCCTTCTCTAAAGAGGGTTTAATTTTTCTTTTGGAAGCCAAGTGGAATATAGGCCAATCATCTCTTTGGTCCAGGCACTGTGGGTTTCAGGCATTGCGATGGTTAATCCACTTATGGTCTTCGCCCTCTCTTGGGGCAAGCTCAAAGTTTGTTCAGGGTACCAGAGTGACTCAGCTGAAAGCTGATCATGTTTCCTGGAACTCCTGCTCAGCAGTCTCGGGACACCATTGTTTCATTCCCCGGTACTATGAAACTGCTAGATTCTCTGCTTGGTTTGTGAGCATCTGGGCAGCTGCTTTCTGCTTAGTTTCTTAGCCTTTCAGCCAACATGCAGGCAGCTTCAGCTGTGGCAAATGCCTTTACCATTCCCTTTTTCTCAGGAGTCTTGGCCCCTCAAGTCCTGGGTGCTTTAGTAGATTTGAACTCTATTTTTTGTCTCCCCAACCTGGTCAGATGGCGGCAAGTCCGGGGCTACAACTTTCTGTTTGGCCTCTGGGCATCTCATTTTGCATTGGAAAATTCCCTGAAGAAAAAAAAGAAATAAACAGCAGTGAATATAGGGCTCCCCGCTCGGTTGGTTTGATTTTCTCTAGGATCTTGGTCCCTCGAATACCAGCTGTTTGGATGCCCCCCTCCTGCTGTTTTTTTTACTGTGTGTGTTGTTGTTTTGTTATTGTGGTTGTGTATCTGAAAGTGCATTCTCCAGCTCGTAGAACTGTGCTCAATGAGAACTCATCAGATATAAATTCTACTAGAGCCAGGAACAAGTCTCAAATTCATCTCACCAAATTTATAATAAATGTTTAACATAAACAGAATTCACATTAATAAATGAAGATATTTAAAGTCACTGCAGTTCATCACATATCTAATGGATATCTCTTAAAACATATGCACTGGGCTGCTGCTCCTGAGAACATCAATGAGGAAGCCTGAATAAGCATTAAGATCAACTGATGAGGTGCGTTTTACGTCTTGTATATCACCGGTATATGTACACACACACACACACACACACACACACATATATAGTATTTTTTATAAAATAAACACTGAGTAAGATCTTAGAATTTATAATCCATCTATTGAAAACAGATTCAGAGATGATATTCTGGCTATAGAGTCACCTTACACCTATTTCACAAAATTAAACCAATAGGACAGACAGACAATCAACACGGAAACACTGAGGAGCAGCTAAAGCTGCAAGTTCCAAAAGGTTACTGCTCTCAGAAACAGGTCTGCCTTCTCAGAATGGGGATTGTAAAAACTGCCTGTGAAAATCCTACTGACAAAATGATTTAATGACATGAATTCAAATATAAACTGAAATTTTAAAAAAATACTTTAGATGGATCCATGAAGTCCTCCTTTCTTCATCCTTCAGAATAGATCAATTCTGTGTTGCTGTTTCCCTCTGCAAATATTTTAAATAATGTTCTCTTTAGCTTGAGAAATAGCATGAAATAGTGAGCTGAAAATATTTTGAAATACAGATACTATCCTACAAATTTGTAGCTTAGACAAGTTATTTAATTTTTCCAAAATGGGAATACTATGATTTACTTTATAAGGCATCTGTGGACATCAACCAAAAACAATATACTTTACAATTTTTAGTAATTTTTAGTACATAATAGTTGTTTGGTAACATTAACTGCCTTTCTCCTTTCCCTCATGTGACACCATGATTGCATATGAATTTAAGATTATTTTCATACAAAGGCAAACCATGAGCTTCAGACCCTTATAGTATATCACTGAAATCAGTTAGCAGTGTTTCTGTGATTGCTGATTATTAGTCTGTTCAGAACCCTGATGACGTCACAGGCCACATTCCCTAAGTTATCATCTCAATGATCTTATTGGCTACAAGACCCTAGTGTATAGATACTATATAAGTCTGATATAAACGTATAGTCTATTAGTTATTGGAGAAGGCAATGGCACCCCACTCCAGTACTCTTGCCTGGGAAATCCCATCCTTTGTTCCATAATTAACATTTTTTTAAAATTTCTAATTGGAGGGTAATTGCTTTACAATGTTGTGTTGGTTTCTGCTGTACAACAACGTGAATCAGCTATAAGTATAAATATATCCCCTCCCTCTTGAACATAAATGACATTTTAGGACAACACTTCAGACTCTGTCAGTCTTAGGAACTCTCATCACAAAGTGGTGATATGGTGGATTACATGTATATTACCTTATTGTTTAAGCGGGTATCGTAACACTGAAATTTTTAAATCATCCCTTCAAAAAACAATCTATCTAGACTGTGTTTGTATATGTATGTGTTAGGCCACATGTCTTCATGCCTCTGGGCTCAATATATATTTTATAATGAAAATCACAACAATATGATATTTATTAAGTCATTTATTATTTATTAATAAGCTTATATGTATATAAGCTTATAATATATGTATAAAATAAGCTTATTATATGGAATTGTATTTATTTCATTTAATTCTTACACACCTAGTAGCTTATCAGTTCCCCCATGTGATGGAATACTGTGGAACCTCTTATTATTTACTTATTCCACAGCGCCTTAGCAGAAGGCTGTGCTTATAGCAGCTATTCAACAAATGCTTGTTGAATTCAAAATTTTGCTAAGTTAAAATGCATAAAGAAGCAGCATGAATTAAAATGAATCGGTAAGCATAATTAACACATGAATTATTGTTTTGTTATCTTTCACTTATAAAACTTGATGCATTTCCACAAACGTTCATCTATTTTAACATTGGCATTCATTCTAAAGTCACAGTCTCCCAAAGAACAGTCTCTTTTTGGCTTAATCGAAGATCTTTACTGGGGTCTGTAGGGTGGCAGTACCATACAGTAGAGTGAGTCCAGATCAGACGGAAGGTTCCACAGTGAATATGCTGCCCACAAGTTATCTGCCATCCTTCATTCCCCTAGTTGTGTAATTTAACCAGTCTAAATAAAAGTGACCTTGAGCATCAAGTCAGGTTAGCAAGTCAAGTTCCTCTGGCTTGCTTAAGACGTTTGTAAGCACTGAGAAAATTGAAATAGAAATAAAACACATGATTCCAGCCCTCAAATGCAGAAAAAAAACTCTAAAGTCACATGTGAAGTTGGTGGCATGTCTGTGGCTCTCTAGCTTTCTCTTCCTATCTCATTGTCCCCACCACTCTCTAAAGCCCCTGCTCTTAACTACTGCTGCAATTTAACTGCCTTCCACCTGGACCAGTAGCCTGGTCTGTCGTTTTTAAATGTCATATAGACCTTGGGTGCATGTGTGCTGTGCTCAGTCACTCAGCTATGTCTGGCTCTTTGAGACCCCATGAACTGTGGCCCACCAGGCTCCTCCATCCATCCGATTTTCCAGGCAAGAATACTGGAGTGAGTTGCCATTTCCTCCTCCAGGGGATCTTCCCGACCCAGGGGTCAAAGCTGCATCTTCTGCATTGGAAGGCAGATTCTTTACCACTTGAGCCATCTGAGAAGTCCATATAGACCTTACTGGGTAGGAAGAACTTACACATGAGACACAGTTAGAGACTAAGACAGGGCTAGAAGAAATCAAGCATTGGATTGCATTGCCCAGCATCCAAGCATCTCGGAAGGTGCCCCAAAGGAGGCCCAAGAGCTGTATTGAACTAAACAGGACAGATGAAGTGGGCATCCCAAATCTCTGGTAACATTCTCATCCGTGAACTCCACTATTTTCTGAAATCCCTAACACACATTACTTTTCAGTGAATATCAATGAAGTTTAAACATGGCAGCAAAAGCACAGTACAGTTACCATTTTTCTAGGAAAACGTGGTAAGTCTCTGACTTTGTTTTTCTCCCCTTATATGATATTTGCTGTGAAGACAAAGACATAGGAAATTTAGCACTAGCTAGGGTTAGACAGCCCATCTGAAGTGATGGAAAGGAAAGGACACTTTGGATTCACTGGCTGTATTCAGTCCGAGGAGCAGTTGTCCCAGGTGTGTTTTGGGCCTTCTTAAAATGAAATCAGGGATTCGGTGCTTGAGAAATCATTGTCTCTCTTTTGCTTCTTTGCTTTCTCTTCTCTTTGAGGGTAAGGGCAGCCTCTTTGTCTGCTGGCGTGGTCATAGCTCTTTGTACTGCAGATTTCTTGTTTCATTACTGAATGCCCACCTTCGTCCCCAGCACTAGCAAGAGTTAGAGAATCTTAAATAGAAGAATGCAGGAAAAAAAGATTATTGCATCTGTATAACCTAATTACTAGAGCTGTATCAGTGACCTAATCATTTACTAAAAGGGAGTTTTTCAAAGGAATTTTTTCTTCTTTTTTAATGAGTGATAAGCAAAATAAAATTGAATAAATTTACCCATTTTTTAAATTAGAAAACCCACAGATATTTTCCCTTTTAAAATCTAGCAGAATTAACAGGGTAATCAGAGTTATTACAATGAGTTGGAGAGGGTATAGTCTTATGAAATGAATTTTATCACAGTTGTAAATATTACTGAATTATAGGTGATACGCCTTTAAGGTATCCACTTTTCATGAAGAATCACTATAAAAATAAAAAGGAGGTTTACAGAGATGCCTCCCTTCACACTGCTCATCCCAAGTGTGAAAGTTAGGTGTCTCTGAGTCTGTGAGGAATCTGCTTCTTTTTAATTTTCTTATAATAATATGTATTAGTAAAAAATTTGTTCATAATAATTTTCCTATCAATAATCATTTTCTATTTCCCAGGATCTTTTTAGAAATATTCATGCTTGAAACAAATTTTAGAAAAGGAGTCATCCCTGTAGGTGCTTTTCAATATCACATTCCTATGAGATATTTTTGAGAAGCTTAACTTTGTCATAGCCTTTTGCTTTACTTTTATTCAGACAACCTCATTCATCGTATTTTAAGGTTTCTTTCTTCCAAAGAAGCCAAGTAAGTAGGCATTGAAGGGAAAAACTCTGCAAAAGTTTTTCACGTCTATTTGAATTTTGTCCATTTCCAAATTTGGTTGCTTCCAAACTGAGAGTCACTTGGACTCCAAGGAAATCAAACCAGTCAATCCTGAAGGAAATCAACCCTGAATATTCATTGGAAGGACTGATGCTGAAGCTGAAGCTCCAATACTTTGGCCACCTGATGCAAAAAGCCAACTCATTGGAAAAGAACCTGATGCTAGGAAAGACTGAAGGTAGGAGAAGAGGCCACCAGAGGATGAGATGGTTGGATAGCATCACCAACTCAATGGACATGAGTTTGAGCAAACTCTGGGAGACAGTGAAGGACAGGGAAGCCTGGTGTGTTGCAGTCCATGGGGGTCACAAAGTGTCGACTTAGCAACTGAACAACAACAAAACTAGTCTCAGTATTTTAAGGAAATATCCAAGTATATATTTTTTGTTTCTAAATACATACTGGTTTCAGATAAAGTATTTGACGTCTCTCATCAGTGCCGATATGACCTTATATGTGTACATTCTTCAGTATGGAATAATATTCTACAAGCAAACAAAGAGTGCCAGGTTCCTATTGACTACAGTAGCTGACTACAGAGTCTATGCTAGAAATCCTTTTCCATTCTGTTGTATACCCATGAAATCCACTTCAAAATTAAATTATCAGAAAAATTAATAACACAGAATGACATAGATGTGAACTCCCAATGCAAGAGTTGTCTTAAAGAATGCATACCTTTGAATCATTGCTGCATTTTCTGTACTTGCCGTGTTTATCACCCCAGTTCTTGTTGCTTTAATAAGATGTACTTGTAAAATTCTTAGTTCATCTTCTTCTTCTATGCTTCAGTATGTTATTTATGTATAAATGATCAAAGTCACAGTGTTTTGTAACTGGTAGGTTTCTCTTAGTACACTATAATTGAGTACTTTCATCCTTGGACGGAGTCCACAGTGTTTGTTTTTTTTTTATGCCTTTAAACCATATAAATCAAACATTTTACTAGGAAAAGTAGAGTCAGAGAAACAGAAAGGTCATCTCTACCAAAACAAAACCACATTTTGCTAGTCCTTGATACGTAATTTCATCATGTGCTCTTCTCTGTCAACCCTGAAACACACATTTTTAATGCAGAAGTGAATAGAAACCAAATATTAAATCTGTTTGAAATCTGGCTTTGTTTGGATCACCAAAGGGCTGCTTTAATCGGTGTGAATTAACAAAGTCCTATGCAACCCCGACCTTGATGCTCAGTGGCCCTGTTCTTTTCTCCTGCCTCGCTTTACTGCCCTGAGGGGAAAGGCTAGTTCTGCCGTGCTGGAGATCTAGCCGTGTCCCCATGCTGCCTGCCCCTGTGAATGTTCCAAGTATTCTCCATGGCTGCCACTCTAACCCCCTCGCGTCTGTAGGGTTCATTCTAGCTGGTGCTTCCTTTTACTCATTGCTCTTCTTCTGCAGACCTCTCCCTCTCATTCTATACATCCAGAATTTTGACAGATTCTGCCCTTCTCTCTACTATACCCACACTATTTATAATTCTCTTCTGTTTATGGCGGTCACTTGCCCTTTTGTTTTCTGCTTCTCTGAATTATTATCTCCTATCAATTATGTTGCCTTTTTTTGCTCCTTTCCCTGTGCAGCTTGGGCACCAAAAGTAGACTTCTCATTCTACCAGGATCTCATTGACTTTAGTAAATCTTGAGTGAACTACTTCAGCTCATGGATGAAGAAGCCAAGGTTGGAGAGGTTGACTTGCGAAGTTGCTAAACTTTCTTTCTAAAATTTCTACTTTTCCTCTTTATTTTCAGTTGGGGCCAAAATAGTCTTTGAAGGACATGATCATAGAAAGAAATCAATTGCAAATGTATGACTATATAGCCCAAATACAAATAGATATGTATGGAATTGCATATCAAATAGGTTGTACTTATTGGTCATGATGACCCACGAGAAGAGCTTTGAACTAAGAATGAGGGAGCACAGATACGTGAGTAACTAATTGTATGACACTGACCAAGTCATGAGGCTGGGATTTCTTCATCTAGAAAACAAAAATCAGACAAAATCTTGCCTAGCTCTGAAACTTTATGATTCTTTTCCAAAACTTTATAAACATGAATATTGCTCTGTGTGAGGAACCAGAAAAGTTGGAGACAACTGGTTTTGCCATCTCTCCTTTCTATAACTTATGTGAGTACAGGTGTTTTCTGCTATTCTTTTGTTTCAAGGTGGAAAATGGGGACCTCAGAGAGAAAGATGAG
The DNA here is from genome assembly GCF_029407905.1 of Bubalus kerabau. Classification (NCBI taxonomy): domain Eukaryota; kingdom Metazoa; phylum Chordata; class Mammalia; order Artiodactyla; family Bovidae; genus Bubalus; species Bubalus kerabau. Next base: position 260,239,792 of record NC_073624.1, read on the forward strand.
CTCTAGAGTAATAGACTAGTGAGAGCATGGTCTGGGACCTGAACCTGGATTTCCAGCAAATGGCCACTGGTCCTAGATGGCATCCCGGTGCCCTTGTGGGCCGTTACTGTTCTTTCTTCTCTCACAGGTGCCCTCCACACTCCTCCTCACTGAATCACAGATATCTCATACATCTCCCAGAACCCCGAAGAGCAGTCACAGGACTAACAGAAGAGTATCTGTTGTATTTGAAACCCTACTTTTGCTACTCACTAAAGCTCCTTCCCCAAACTGTACATTTAACATAGTTTGATGAATGTGTAGTAAATAGCAACTCAAGAGACAAAGATATTCATAGTTAAATGCTAAACTGATGATACTGACCAGAATACTCTTTATCACTTACTACGTGTCATTGGGAAATGTACTTCACTTCTCTAAGTCCCAATCTCTCCCCCTCTCTCTGAAAAATGGGGATGATAATAGTACCCACCTTGGGACTGAGTAATAGGAATAATAAATACGAAGCATGACCAGGCCTGTGGAGCTGAAAGAAGCTCAGAAATATTAGTTACTGTTTCTGTGATGGGGATGGTTGTGATATAACCCTATTTGTAGTTGCTCTTAGCAACACTAGTAATAATTAGAGAAATTCACTGAAAGGTCTAGAGAAGGCATAGATGACTTCGTGAAAAATGTCGCCTATAGCTGGGCTGCAAAAGATGCCAGATTCGAATGAGTTTGGAAGAGGAGAAAGTCTCTTCTAGTTCTTCGGAATGAAGAAAGGGAGGGACAAAGGCAGAAAGACAGGAAAGAGCATGGTCATCTTCATCTGGCTGGCACTTGTGTAGGAGAGGAAAAAGAAATAGCATGGAAAAGGCCCTGGGGTGGGGATGGGGAGGTGACATGAGCCAAGTCTTTTCACCACATTGTTATGAGATCCCAGAACAGTTTCAAGAACTTTAAAAAAAAAAAAACCTTGTAAAAACGTCCAGTATTTGAGGTATTGTTAAATACCTTAACCACTGTAAATATTTCATTCGGTTCTTTTGCATTCCGTCTAAAAGACAGATTCAAGGACAGTCACCGGGGTGTTTGTTTTGCCGGAATGCAGAACCGTCATCACGCGTGTTCTTGTTCTTCCCACTGTCACTGACTCGGAGTGCGCTCTGAGCAGCGTGAAAGGAATTTACTATAAATAAAGAATGCATCGTAAATGCATCAAATAAAATTGTGACCCAGAGTGTAAGCTTGAGAGCAGGGGCCGTGATTTATGAATCCTCCGTGCGTCTGATGATCACAGCCCCTGCTACGGTGCTGAGAACTTGCTGAATGGAATCCAGAAAGCACTCGCAGTGTTGGACACTGCACGAAGGGGCCCTGCAGTGAAAGAGCTCTGTCACAGCCTTAAGGCAGAGAAATGGTCACCTGGAACCTGATGGAGGGGTTCCCTGGAACCTGACACTGTATCCATCTGAGACCCCTGGCCGTTCTTTTTTTCCCTCTTCCTATCTCTGTCTCTGTTCCATCAGCTGGAATCTGTTATCGTTTTTCTTTCCCTCTCAACATCTGTTGTCAATTGCACCCTGTTGTTTTTTTGCCTGTCTTGATAATTCTCACACCTTCAGGGTTCCGTCAGTAGTCCTCAAGATAACTATATGTGCTATCGTCTGAGACAGCAAGCCTGCTGCTCGCAAGGACCCCCCCCCCCCTGCCTGGCGAAATCCACCTGGTTGTGGCCCGCGGGGTGTTTTTTTGGTTTGTTTTAGGAGACACGGTGAATTTCCCAGTTCAGAAAGGGTAAAATGAAAGGCAAAAACCTCCAGATCTGTGTGATTTTCAGAAAGCCAGGGCGCATTCCTAGGAGCAGTTCATAAAGGCAGGTGCTGTGAGGAATCTGAGGCAGGAACTGGATTCCTGAAGCCAGCCAAGAGTTGATTGCTTATGTTTTTAGAGCTGCGTGAAAGAGAGAAATGTAGCTGCCCCACTGCTGTGCAGTCAGCGGCGTCTCGCAGCTGTGGGCCCCGAAGCACTTTGAAAATCACCCCAAATGGTCTTCTGCCTCTGTGCTACCAACTTTTCACCTAGCCTGCAGTGGGTTGCATGCTGTGTGTCACCAGGAGCCAGCCTCTGCTGTTTTCTAAGGCGGAGAGTTGGCAAGTGTCCTGAATACAGAGTCTCAGTGTAATCTCCATAGTTTCGGGTTGAAGCAAAGAAAATATTTGAGTTGCTCTGAGCTTGACTTCAGACATCACGCCTTATACTGGTCAACTTTACATTCTAATTTGGGGCCCACGTGAAGGCATAAACACACACACACACACACCCCCCCCCCAGGACTCTCTCCCTTGGCATGACATTACAACTTTTTAGCGACAAATAGTTGGCTCAATTATGAGTTATCTCTCTTCCTCACCAAGTTCTCTCCCTACTCAAGCAATTGGATTCAGAGACAGAAGGCCATCAGCAAGTGGTGGTATCTGGGCCTTTCTTGAACTTCTGCCCCTTTGGCAAAGGAAGATGATTCTTACCAGTAAGCGTTCGTGCTATTTCAGGGCAGCTCTGGAGGCAGGAAAAGACAGAGATGGAAATGGTTAGAGGAGGTATCAGGCAAATTGCCAGCCTAGTGCTTCTACCAGGCTCTCTTCTCAATACTTGGGGTGCCCTCACCAGCAGCTGCAGACTTCCCCCGAGTGCCAGGGGCTACGAACACAGGCTGTTGGTCAGGAGGCCCTTGTCTAAAGGGGCAGCAGCTGCGTGGCTCCAGTTCAGCGTTTGCTAGACGGGAAGCAGAGCCACTGTCAGCCAGGTCTTCTGATTTTTCTAGAGAAGCCTGACCAGATTTTTATGTGAAAGCTCCTGATGTGTTAATGTTGGCAACCATTAAAAGACAACTTTTAAATAGCACGCAGGCCAATCACAGCCTGTTGGCAGGCAGTGTTCAAGCTGCCAGTGTGGGCACCCCCCTGCCCCCTGCTTACCTAGCAGGTGGGCCCTCCCTGAAAGGGGTCTTCTGTCATCGTACACGTGGATTGGGTACAAGAAAATCTTTTCCGGCTTTGCAGTCACTGACACATTTTTTTCTTTTAATACCAAACATTAAAAAAAAAAAAAAAATCAGCCGTTTTAAGAGTTCTTGGACCCTTTTTCTGAACATAGTCTGGAACGAACCCCAACTCCCAGGGTGGCCGCCAGGATGAGCCATCCCCTCAAGTGACCTCCAGTCCGCAGCGCGTCCAAGAGGGGAGGAGGGGAGAGGCTGGCCCTTCAGGATGTTCTGGATGACTCCAAAACAGGCTTCAGCCTTGCTCTGATCGACAGCCTGAGAGCAGGCAGAGATCCAGTTAGCCGTGCTCGATGGGGGAAAGCACATGCCTGGCAAGTCAGGTCAGAACCTCCTCAGCTGCGCGTGGCAACCTGCGTGTTCGTGCAGAAACGAACGAGATGCTCCCGGAGACAGAAGAGAGAAAGCAGTCAGCGGATAGGGAGCGTGGGGAATGGTCCTTATCCCTGTTCCCCAACTGGAACTAAAAACAAGCCATGAAAAATCAAAAGAAAAGTTCAGTCCCCGTGGGAAATGCTCTGTGCACCTTCTCTCTGAGTTCCTTGAGTATGCCCATCCATTCTCCGGGCTCTTGGAAATTTTCACCAAAAATAGAAGCAGTGCCAGTTGGTCCTGTGGCCGGGGTGGAGACGAGATGATTTTTGTTCCCTGTGGAGGAATAGGGCCTGTGAGCAGATGACATGGCACCCCCCCCCGCCCCCCACCCCCGGGTTCACGGTTGTATTTCTTCTTTATGGTGTGTGAGTTGGGCAAGCGATCTGATTAACTGAGTCAGGACCAGCAGTTTCGGCTTTATGGAATTGCACTGCAAAAAAATGCAGCTCAGCTTTTGAGACCATGTCGTCTGTATCTTGTGTTTTTTCTTTCTTTTTTTTTTAATTGATTTCTTTCCCCCCCAGAGAGGCAAGGATGACATCAGCCAAATATGTGAGACAGGCTCATCTAATTAAAATTGTGTTTATTTACTTGTTATTTGAAAAGAATATGAAGCATGCTTGTGAGACATTTGTGTCTGGAAAGAGTTGAGCAACTCTAAAGCTGTAGCGTGCAGCCATTGGTTAGAAATTGCTAAATTATGTTTCTTTATTTTCCACGAAATGTCAAATGTTGTTCTTTTGCTTCTATAAAGGTCAGTATGGCTGAAAGAGCGGGGAAAGAATGAAACTTGGACCATTCACTTGTTATTGAACTTCAGAAGTGTTTTATTTACCAGTAAAATTAAATCAAGAAATGTTTTCCTGGCTCTGAAACAAGAGAGACTAGATTGCAATAAAGTTAATGACTTTGTGTGACTTTCCTCTTCTTTCTGGGCCTTTCAGTGAAAAAGCAAGGAGAAAACTGGTTTGACAAGGAAAGTTGTTGATGATTACTCCGTGTTGCACACATATGTGGAATATATATTATGTTGCATAGGTCAGGTGTCATAATTGTTCCCTTATGTTTTTCTACGCTTCGATGGTCCTGAACAGAATATAGCTGTGGAAATAAAATTCTCTTTACTGAAATATTTCATAGGCATTTTCCAAATGCTAACCAGGGCCTTGCTCCTCAAGCAGAGAAGCCGTCTCCTGTTTATAACTGATGATATACAACTGAGCATACGCACACAGGGCCAGAAAGGGGGAAAGCACTGTTTGTTCTAGGTTAGTTCCAAATAACTATTGTTATTTATTAGCACTGTTTGATCTGGTCATGGTGCATTACTACCTCATACCTCTTTTGGGGGAAAAAAAATGAAAATAATAAAATAGCATTATTTAACAGTGAGAAACCATGAATTTCCATTGAGTTACCTCTTCAAATAGCTGAAAGTAGTCTGGCAAAATGCAGGTCAGTAAATGATCATTGCTGTCAGCGACAGAACACCTCCTAGTAACATTTTCAAGATTGTCGTCGTTGTTCAGCTGCTAAGTCACGTCCAACTCTTTGCGACCCCAGGGACTACAGCATGCCAGGCTTGCCTGTCCTTCACTATCTCCAGGAATTTGCTCAAACTCATGTCCATTGAGTCAGTGATACCATCCAACCATCTCGTCCTCTGTCGCCCCCTTCCCTTGTCCTCAGTCTTTCTCAGCATCAGGGTCTTTTCCAGTGAGTCAGTTCTTCGCATAAGGTGGCCAAAGTATTGAAGCTTCAGCTTCAGCATCAGTCCTTCCAACGAATGTTCAGAGTTGATTGCCTTTAGGATTGACTGGTTTGATCTCCTTGCAGTCCAAGGGTCTTTCAAGAGTCTTCTCCAGCACCACAATTCAAAGGCATCAACTCTTCAGCACTCAGCTTTCTTTATGGTCCAACTCTTACATCCATGAAGACATCACATGACTACAGGAAAACTGATAATTTTGAGTATACAGACCTTTGTTGGCAAAGTGATGTCTCCACTTTTTAATATGCTATCTTGGTTTGTCACAGCTTTCCTTCCAGGGAGCAAGCATCTTTTAACTTTGTGGTTGTAGTCACCAACTGCAGTGATTTTGGAGCCCAAGAAAATAAAATCTGTCACTGCTTCCATTTTTTCTCCTATTTGCCATAAAGTGATGGGACCAGATGCCATGATCTTAGTTTTTTGAATATTGAGTTTTAAGCCACCTTTTTCAATCTCCTCTTTCACCCTCACTGAGAGGCTGTTAAGTTTCTCTTCACTTTATGCCATTAGAATGGTATCATGTGCGTGTCTGAGGTTATTGATATTTCTCCCGGCAATCTTGGTTCCAGCTTGTATGTAAAAGTGTAACTTTTAAAAAAGTGTAACTTTTTTAAAAGTTACTTTAGTAACTCCCCACTCAGCTTCCTATGTCTTTTTCCTTCTCTTGACTCACTTACCCTACCCCTTAATTGTTTTTGAGTGGGGCTCAGTGTCGTCTATGGGGTCGCATAGAGTCGGACACAACTGAAGTGACTTAGCAGCAGCAATGTCACTTAATCCCCCATGACAGTCTCCAGGTGCTAATCTCAGCTGTGCCTCTTGCCAGGATATTGAAATCTTAAAAAGGGACCATCCAGACCTCCTTCCATTTCTCCTACTCCCGGAGAGAAAGTGAACATAGTAAAACCCATTCGCTTCCGTTATCCACCTTCCAGGGTATGCAAATAGCAAGCACAAGCTCTTCACCACACTTCTTGGGTTCTAATCCTGGCTTGCCATTTGCTAGTTCTATGATTTAAGACGAGTTACTTAACATACCAAGCTCCTCAAGTAGCTCAGTGGTAAAGAATCTGCCTGCCAATGCAGGAGCCACAGGAGACATGGGTTAGATCCCTGGGTTGGGAAAATCCCCGGAAGGAGGAAATGGCAACCTGCTCCAATATTCTTGCCTGGGGAATCCCATGGACAGAGGAGCCTGGCGGACTCCAATCCATGGGGTCGCAGAGTTGGATACAACTGAAGCAACTGAGCACTTAACATACCCGTGTGCCTCAGTTTCCTCATCTGTAAGGTAAGCATGGTAATGATACAGATCTCACAGTGCTGTTGTGAGGATTGCATGAGGCAATATATATGTAAAGCATTTCAGAGTGGTAGTACATAGTAAGCATTCAATAAATGCTCATCTTTTGTTACTACTGTTATTCACTCCCATTTTACAAATTTTATTTCATTTGTGAATTGGTCTGTAATTGCTTCTCTGTTCCTTAGCTGTGAACTTTCTATAGTTAGCACTGGAAGATGCTTAATGTTAATTGATTGATTAATTAATTTACGCAGTTTCAGGAACTATTATGCATACTTAAGATAAACCAATGAACACAACAGACCAAAATGCCTGCCCTTGAGAAACTTGCGTTTGGGTGGAAATGCAAGAAAAGAAAAGAAATGCAAAAAGAAAATCCTCCTCCTTCAGGGGATTTCCCCAACCCAGGGATCTAACCCGTGTCTCCTGAGGCTCCTACATTGGGCACTGGGGGGTAGGGGGAGTATATATTGCAAGTAAACATAATAAGGAAATTATGTAGCATATTAGAAGGTGATAAGTGCAAGTTCAGGAGAATGAGGGGCAGGTCAGTGGGCTGCAGTCTTAAATAAGTGGTCATGGAAGCCCATTGAGAAGACAAGTGATGACTACCTCTAAAAGGAAACCAAGGAAGGTCAAGCTTCATTTGCTTTTACTTCCTTGTCTGTTTTTTAAATTTTAAAAAGTAGAAGATTTTAGCTGTATTTTTTGAGTAGCCATCAGTGAGTTCCATTATATTATTAGCATTGCAAACTGAATGTCTCTTAGACTAGCTCTTTTGATGTATTTTTTTTTTTTTTTTTGGCCTTTATCCTAAAATTTCCCATCACATTTATTTTCTGGTGCATTTATTTTGAGTTCATCCATCGAAAAGCACCACAAAATTAATTTTTAAAGATGTGTGTCTTGTTTTTCTCTCCCAGGTAAGTGGGGTTCATATTAGGTTCTCAGTGTAAAGTTTCAATTTCACTTTAGGCCAGTCTAGTACTTCTGCATCAAAAGAAAGTTTAAACTTATTTGCTTCACATCACTTACCAAGGTAGGTGCTCTGTGAGCCAAACTAGGACAAAAATAACTAGATCTGGAGATTGAAGAAGTTTCAGGGGTGACTTTACCGTGGCTGTTTAGAAAACGTTTTCTGCTCTAGTGCAGACGCCTGAAGGAGAAGGCAATGACAACCCACTCCAGTACTCTTGCCTGGAAAATCCCAAGGACGGAGGAGCCTGGTGGGCTGCAGTCCATGGGGTCGCACAGAGTCGGACACGACTGAAGCGACGCAGCAGCAGCAGCAGATGCCTGAGGTTAACTTAAGGATAGAAAAGATGACAGAGGAACAAAAGCAAAATGGAGTTTTCCTCAAAAAAAAAAAAAAAAAAAATCTGTTCATTACAAACTTCAGCATTCCTGACAGTCAGTGAGGAAGAACAATTTTAGATGGACTGGTTTTAGTTCAGGGGAAATACATAAAAAAAATTGACTCCAAAGTTTTCCATAATACTCTCTTATATTTGAGTTTGTATGAGTTTGGATAAATGAACATCAAAAGGGATGTTTTCATTGTTTTATATTAAAATTAACTTTCTATTCGAATGGGAAGTTTGCAAGTGTCTGCAACCAGGACAGTCCCTCAGAGATGTGGAGTTTCAGCCTCTTTGTTGTGGGCAGTGCAGACCTCAGACTGAACAAGATTTTGTAGATAAAACCAACAGAGTAGAGGAAGGAGTGTCAGAACACTGCTTTTCTCTGTACTTCCTGTTCAGGTGTTCACTCTCAAGACACGCCTCCCCTGAATCTATGCGAGGAGAGAGGAGCGACCCTTGATGCTCCCTGAGTGTGTTACTTCCCAGGCATTTTAAACAGTGGGCTGCTGACATGATATGTAAACACTGACCTTTAAAAGCGCCTATCGTTCACTCTGAGTAGGTCCTGTTATGTAACACTGTAGGCCCCCAAAGCGGGCTTTACCATGCTCTCTATGTGGATCAGGAGTGTAGTTAGAAGATACCTTGGAAGCTGTAATTTTGGAGCATCACAACACAGCATTAGGAGATGGGGAAAGCTGAACGCATTGAAAATCCCCAAGGTCCAGAGAGAGTCAGGCAACGCTACTCTTTTTCAAAAAAGTTTTTTAAAAACTTCTTATTTTGTGTTGGTGTACAGCCAATTTACAATGTTGTGTTAGTTTCAGGTGAACAGCGAAGGGACTCAGCCGTACATATAAATGTATCCATTCTCCCCCAAACTCCCCTCCCATCCAGGCTGCCACGTAACATTGAGCAGAGTTCCACGTCAAGCAACACTAGTCTTGATAAATTACAGCGAAGAGTTGGGGATTTGGAATCAGGCCCAAGTTTGAATTCCAGGTTCAATGCCATCCCAAAGTCCCCATAAATGAAATAGCGCACATAAAGTGCTTAGCCCAGCATTTGGCACATAAGTGAACACTCAGTAAAGGGTAGTTTTACTATTTAAAAAAAAAAGAGAGAGAGAGAAGAAGAGAAGAGTTGCATGGCCTTAAATAAGTCTCCAGATTTATTCTGAGTAAATGCATTTTGTGCTAAAGCTTTTCCTGGTAACCAGGTCACTGAAACATGGAAAGCGCTATTGCTAGGGCATATTGGCTAGAATGAACAAATTCAGCAGTTATGGCTTTTACAATACAGAGGGTTTTTATTTCACTCCCATCTCCTTGCCTCCCACCACACTACTATGTTCACGTGCAAGCATGTTTCCCTTTAAATTTTTTCCCCAAATCTTACCTTTCTTAAGGATCCAGCACTAAATGTCCCACTTCCCTGAAACCTTCTGTACCTCACGAGTTTACTGTAATCTCCTGATGCCAGCCCCGACATAGTGTTCTGTATTTGCACTCTCTTGGCATATCCTCCACCACCTGGGGCTCTTTCCCATCCAGTTCCCCGAAGACCCACTCTTCCACTTCTTTTGAACTGCCGGAATGCTTACTTACTGGCAGAAGGTCCTCAGTAAATTCTTGTCGAACTAAATCTCTTATTTGAAATTTCCAATGTCTCCACTTCTCTCCCACAGACCTCCTCAGTTTAGGGGAGTCTCTTGAAATGACTCACAACTTTTAGCACCTCATCCCAAGCTGACCTTTTCAAATTATTTACATGCTTCATAGTTTTCCAGCATGTACTACCAAAACATTTATATTAAAAGAACATATTTAATTATCATGCATTGGCCCAAAGACGTGTGTGATAGCTAGCAGCATTGTTCCACGTAAGAGCTATTTTAATAGCTGAAGGTTACATGGTTTGCCGCAAATCATCGACTTCGTGGCAGGGTCAGGGGAAAAAGGAAGGATAGCTTTCCAGGGTGGTCGGGTGGCCTTAAGGAACCAGGAAGGTGAAGTCGGTGCCTCAGCTAACTCACTCAGTTTACTGGAAGTGCATATTTTCCACGTGCCAAATTCAGTAAGTCATGGAGCAAATGTTTATTTTGCTAGGCTTTGAAAAGTTGCTTCGCTTCTTCTAAGTTTTCTCGGTGGAAGAATTCCCAGATGTGACTTAATCTATGTTTGCAGCATTGAACTGGAAACAGGATTTGTTATGGGACTTGGCTCTGTCGTTTATGGGCCACTTTTGTAGGGAAGGTGTGCGGAAGCATCAGGAGAAATGTCTGGTGTTTAAACAGTTGTGTCTCTCATGAGGGCAATAAGAAATATACTAATATTACTATATCTTTTTTTCATGTTTACCAAGATTTTGGTTTTCCACCATGTAAAGAGAATCATCCAACCTTACAGAAGAGTCATATGTCCATCTTGTAGATTATTTTCACTTATTTCCAGAATTATAGTAACCAAGTAATACATAGGGTCACGTCCTTAGACTTCCCAATAACCTGGACAGAGTACCCTTTTGCACTTTCCTGTAGCTATTATGGTTTGACTGTTTTTCTAAACTCCTTCAGGCCAGAGATGAGCCAGCCATCATCAGTAGGGAAGCCCATCCCCAGTCGGGGCTATTATTACCCTTTGAACTTACTCTGTAGGCATCCTATAAAGCATTTGAGACTTTGTTAACTAATAATAATCTTATTAGACATTTGACGTATTACAAAAGGGACTGCTTAACAGTTTATAGCTTAGAAAAGTCCTCAGCTGGATAAATAGTCCGTGTAGTTGCCTAGTAGACAAAGCCAAAGCAAGACGACTTACTGACAGTTTGAATCCTGGGTAAGAAATTAGGAAGCTAACTTAATAGGTTGACTCCAGCCCTTGCCAGAACCATTTCAAGTTTTTTTTCTGTTTTCGTAATACAAATCTGGATTGTTTTCAAAATCAGCAGACTGTCTTGCTGTTGATTCACCACCTGAACAACTTTATCAAGCCTTTCTTAAAGTCACTCTTTAAGGGGCTTCCCTTGTGGCTCAGCTGGTAAAGAATCCGCCTGCAATGCAGGAGACCTGGGTTCGATCCTTGGGTTGGGAAGATCCCCTGGAGAAGGGAAAGGCTGCCCACTCCAGCATTCTGGCCTGGCGAATTCCATGGACTGTATAGTCCATGGGGTCGCAAAAAGTCGGACACGACTGAGCGACTTTCACTTCACTTCACTAAAGTCACTCTGATTCTTGCACTCACTGGAAGTGTATTAGCTTTAAAGTGTTCGGAGTTCCTCAGCCCCACCTCCTAAAGCAGAACTCTACAATGTTTTGGGTTGGCCAAGAAGTTTGTTTGGATTTTCCTGTAATGTCTTATGGGAAAACCACGAGCAAACTTTTGACCAACCCAAGAATGTAAAATCTAATCACACTTCTTGGTACTACAATTTTGAACAATCAACAGGAGTCATTTGGGGGTTTTGGAGGTTCTCATTGGGAACAGTAAGGTCCATTTAGTAACCATCTGTGATTCTCTTTAGTTGTAGAGTAAAAATAATGTGTTGTATGAAGATTCGATTCTGATATGCAAAGCGTCACTGCCCTTCTCCAGTGACCAGTGGGTTGTTAGTGCGTGGACATGTTGTCCGGTCCTCTTGGGTACCTTCTTGTGCTGCCCTTTCCTACTTTCTCCTGCCTGCCACGTGGCTTCCTAACTGTTTAAAAACTCACTTAGACGTCAGCTCTTACAAGGGATCTTATCTTCTTACCCCCAACCACTTTTTGATGTCTTTCCTTTGAGTTCCTGCAATATGATTATTTTCCTGGTTCATCTGCTATAATATCATTTACTTTTGTTTTTCTATCACTCACCTGGTGGCCACTTGAAAATAAGTGTTACGTGTCTTATCTCTTTGTTCCAAACTCTTAACAATGCCTATGCCCAGTAAATATTGAATAAATGATTGGATCCATGAATGAATGAATACTTGAATGAATGCTTAGAATAATGAAAGGTTTACTGTACCTTTCCAACATGTTGACTTATACTGGTGTATCCTCAATTTAAACGGCTCTCTACACGACTCCCCCCACAACCCCCACACATACACACACTGGGGAAAAAGCTAGTAAAGACAAGGAGATCCACTCTGCTGTTCTTGAAGTGAATTGATAAGGACCCCACCGAGGTCAGAATGGTCTATCCTGTGTTCCCAGGACTTAGAAACTGAATAACCAACTTTGGGCAAATCTGAGAGGATTTATTGGGAAATAAAATTTCTGTTCCTAGAGAATTATTATAAAAACAAGGAGGCAAGGATTCTTTAATGTTAAAAAAATAAAATGAGACTTCTGTAATGAAAACCAAAAGTTATAGTATAGATGAAGAAAAACAGTAATCAGCCTAAAATAGAAAAAGCCTGAGTTTAAAATATTTAATTTTCTCTGGACTAAGAAACTGATGCAGACTGTTATGGGTGTTTTAAGATCCCAATTATTTGGACAGATGTATGCGTGTATAGAATGTTTTGCTATTTAATTTATGAGTTAGAACTAACCCTAAAATTCATCTCCTTTATTTATAAACAAATACGGTTAACATTTACTAGAGATGTTCTGTCTTCTCGGACACATAAAATTCAGTTCTCTGTAACAAGAAGAACAAAAATCACTATTAAAGATCTATTTCTTAATTTTCCCCTGTTACCACTCTCACTTATGCAGGCCATGAGCCAGGCTAAATGCGAAAGCACTTTAGAAAGAAAGTATAATTCTTCCCTTCCTGTGAATTCTGTCATCACTTGCTGCGGTTGGATTCAGTATTATCTTTATGATGTGTAAGAGGTGGAACTATTTGCTTTTTCTCAACTATTGAATATATTGTGCTAAGTCACTTCAGTCATGTCTGACTGTCTGTGACCCTATGGACTGTAGCTCGCCCGGCTCCTCTGTCCACGGGATTCTCCAGGGAAGAATACTGGAGTGTGTTGTCATGCCCTTCTCCATTGAATGTATTGTAGAAACTGCTTTTATCTTTGGGGGCACCATAGACCAAAGTTTGATACTTAACTTTGCAGGCTCAAAAACTGACACTTAACAAAGCTCCAGAAAGCTAATTCACTATTAAGTATTTATGATGTGTTAATATACAATGAGATTTGTGTGTGGCTGGGAAATAGACCACTTGTCTACAGAAAGTAAATTTATAGAGTTAACCTTCTTTGTGATAGGCTTTAAGAGAACACAAAATATCTGCAACTATGTTATGTTCTGCAACTGTAGGAAAAAAATCAAACTTTCATTCTAGAAAAATTCATACCGCTGTCTCCCTGATTTTAGAGTGAAATGAATAGTGAGCAGTTGGACCAAGAGATGGTTCAGATTCTTTAGTGACCATAAATTAAGCTGGAAAAAAATACTCAAAAATGATATTTCCATTAAGCTGAAATCATCTGATGAAGCACCTTGTCTCCACTTTGGTTGGAGGGACCAATAAATTTCTAAATTTAAAGATGGAAGAGGACATCAAGAAATAAAGTGCCTGGGTCACTGGTTAACAATGGAGAATCTCTGACAGATTCTTGTCTGTCTCTGACTACCTAAATGATCCTTTGTCATTGGTTTTCCAAATGTTTTGTCTTCATAGAACACACTGCTAAATTTATTTTAACTACACTGTAGATCAGTGTGTCTTTAATTAAAAGATTCTCTAGAGTTTCTGATAAATTTGAGTCTTCTTGTTACCTTCATAAGTAACACATTTCCAAGTCATATTTTAGGTTATAAGTGAAAAGATTTCAACAGGCACCCTCCCTCATCATTTATTCACTCAGAGACATTTATTATGTAGGTCGCTGCGTCGGGTTCTGAGCACGACAAAAATGGTCCCAAGCCGAATGTGAAAAATCACAGAGGCTGCTCCTACTGTGGGAGGCATATTTTAATAAGACAATAACACAGACCTTGTTAAAAATTGGATAAGTTCTACAAGAGAATACTGCAGGGTGCTATTTAAAAAAAAAAAAAAAAAAAGCATAAACAGAAGAAAGTTATCTAAATTTGGGGGATTCCTGAGGAAGAGAGGTCAGATGTTGGCGTAAGTGGTACCAGTAAGCCCAGAAGGGATTATGCATTTTGGAAGAGTTTTCTGGAGGGAGCAGCAGTGTAAGGAAGTGGCTATTAGAATTGTGCCTGGCCATCATACCTTATGATATACATTCATGGTTAGTTTAGTCACTAAGTCGTGTATGACTCTTGTGACCCCATGGACTGTAGCCTGCCAGGCTCCTCTGTCCATGGGATTCTCAAGGCAAGAATACTGGAGTGGGTTGCTATTTCCTTCTCCAGGGGATCTTCCCAACCCAAGAATCGAACCCAGGTCTCCTGCACTGTAGACAGATTCTTTACCAACTGAGCTACAAGAGAAGCCCTTGAAAAGATGACCATGCAAAGGCCTTGAAATAAGACTAATATAGCTGAATTTGAAAAGTGCAAGCTGAGTGGTGACAATTGAGCTTAGAAAAGTGGATAGTCCGTGTCATACTTATAAAACATAGCAGGATTGGGGCCTTTGTCTTAAAAAGAGTGGTAAGCCTTAAAGGGTTTTAAGGAGTGAAGTGACACTTCGTATTATCAGTTCAGTTCAGTCACTCAGTCGTGTCCGACTCTTTGTGACCCCATGAATCGCAGCACGCCAGGCCTCCCTGTCCATCACCATCTCCCAGAGTTCACTCAGACTCACGTCCATCGAGTCAATGATGCCATCCAGCCATCTCATCCTCTGTCGTCCCATTCTCCTCCTGCCCCCAATCCCTCCCAGCATCAGAGTCTTTTCCAATGAGTCAACTCTTCTCATGAGGTGGCCAAAGTACTGGAGTTTCAGCTTTAGCATCATTCCTTCCAAAGAAATCCCAGGGCTGATCTCTTTCAGAATGGACTGGTTGGATCTCCTTGCAGTCCAAGGGACTCTCAAGAGTCTTCTCCAACACCACAGTTCAAAAGCATCAATTCTTCGGCGCTCAGCTTTCTTCACAGTCCAACTCTCACATCCGTACATGACCACTGGAAAGAATTAGTTATTGTAGGACAGGAGGGGAAGAGAGTAGGGGCAGGGTGATACGGAGTTTCTTGCCATGATGAAGGTGTGAAATTGTGGTAACTTTGGCTAGCATATAAGCAATGGATTTGGAAAGAAGTCCAAGGTTCAAGAAATATTTTGGAGGTAAAATTGACTGGATTTGGTAATGGATTGGATTGGGAATGAGGAGGAGGAGAGAGAAGGTCATCCAAGGTGGTCCCCCTCCTGGGGACCGCAGTGTGTGCAGATGATCCATCCTAGGCAGCTCTTGGTGCTCTGCAGCCCACCTGGTGCCATCTGGACTTTACCATCACCTCCAATTATTCCGCCGCTCCAAGGTAAGGGAAGCACAAGCTGTTCTGCTTCCAGCCACTTCACACCTAGGTTCCTGAGCCTAGGTGGAAAACTGTGGTCTTGAAGAGATTCCCAAATCCCTCTGAAGGAAGGCTTCATAGAGTTGTTCAAAGATTTTAATGACAGTGTTTGCAAAGCTCCTAATACAGTCCATGGCACATACAGAAATGCAGGGAGGTAGAAATTGCCTTTCCTGTATTGCGTGCTGATTCTTGTATTTACACTTCAGGGAATCCCACTAACCTTGTCTGATTTGCTACTGTAGTAAATAAGTATATTTTTAATCCAGCACCTACTGTATCAGGTTCTTGTGCAGAGGTCAGCTCCACCGTACAGCGTATTAAAGATACGTACTTGTTGTCAGTTAGGCAGTAATGGGTCTTCTGAGGCCAGATTCCAATGTGTGTGGCAGGGAAGGGGAGTGCTTTCCACTTAGAACCAACTAGCAATTCTCAGGACACCAGGTGGATATCCTACCGCAATTCTGACACTGTCTATCTGGAGATTACATGAGATTCCTCAGGTTAAATGTTCAATCTTATAAGTCTGCCCATCTCAGCACCTGCCTCCAACTTCAGATGTCAGTTGCACGCTCAGGTTGTTACCTGTGCTTCTAACTGACTACAAATCTGGGATTCCCAGGACCCCTCCTCAGTTCAATTAATTGACTACAGCAAAACTCAAAGACGCATTTACTTACAAGATTATAGGTTTATTATAAAAGGATATCGGGTAGCCAGATGGAAGAGATGCAAGAGCAAGGTATGGGAAAGGGGGAGAAGGTCCACCCCTCCTCCAGGCCCATCACTCTCCTTGAATCTCAGTGTGTTCGCCAACCTAGAAAGTCTCCCAACCAGGTCCTTTTGGGTTTTTATGGAAACTGCACTACATAGGCATGGTTGTTGAAATCACTGGTCATTAGCAACTGGTTCAACCAGCAGCTTCTCTCCCCTCCCCGGAGGTCAGGAGGTGGGACCGAAAGCAGAGTCACTGTTATCTCACCCCCATCCTGGTGCTTTCCAAAGGTCCCCTCGTTTACCTAACCACAAACACCTTTACTATTATTCCTTTCCTCACTAAACAAATCTCCAAGCGTTTTAAGAACTCTGTGCCAGAATGGGAGTGAAGACCGAATATATATTTCTTAATATAAATCACAGTATCATAGGCAGTAACTCTGCTTGCAGCACCAGGAAGGTCCTTGCTCCATTCCTTAAAATGTAGCTACCACTTTTTTAAAAACAAAAGATAAATGCTCAGGAAGCCACTGCTTCAGCCTTCTATATTGAAGATTTAATAAAGTGGAAAAGACCACCAATAGCTGTTCCCTTCCTGTGAATTCTATCATCACTTGCTATGATTGGATTCACCAGTATTTCACATCTGTGCAAAAATTATGTAGGAACGAGGAAATGATATGTACCCTACAGAGATATGTGTCCAAAATTCCTGAGGGGAAAAAAAAATAGGCAAGCATAAAGCAATCTGTTTTACCCCATGTAATGTGCAACGAATGGTCTGATGTTTCTTGGGGTCCAGATTTTGTTATTATTGACAAATGAAACAAAGGATCTCAGTCATCCTTTTGCCATGTGATAGAATACATAAATTCACTATTTTTCACCAATAATGTGTAAGTAAATATTTCTAGATTATTTTTATTAACTGTGCAAACATTTCCTTATACAAACTGAGAGTTTTCTCTAATATTTTTTAGATTATTTTTTTCAGAGAATATGAGGTTTCATTTATTTGTCTTATAAATCACACATTTTCATTTGCTTATAAGATTTTTTTTTTTGGCCATGCCACATGGCTTGTGAGATCTTAGTTCCCCAACCAGGGATTGAACATGGACCCGCTGCAGTGAAATCTCTGAGTCCTAACCACTGGACCACCAGGGAATTCCCCACATAGTCATCTGTTCTGAAATTTACAGGCTAGCTTAGAGTAATGTTGTAAAATATGCCTTCTCTTATAAGGGTGGTAAAATTTAAAGTCGAGGTACAGACTGGCAGAGTAGGACGTGCACTCATCTCTGGTGAGAACACCAAAACTGGAAGTAGCTGTTGAACAGCCACCAACAGGAGGATGCTGGAACCCACCAAAGAAAGACACCCCACATCCGAAGACAAAGGAAAAGCCGCAACGAGACAGTAGGAGGGACGCAATCGTGATAAATCAAATCCCATAACTGCCGGATAGGCAGCCACAAACTGGGAAACAATAATACCAAAGAAGTGCTCCCACTGTTGTGAAGGTTCTGAGTCCCACGTCAGGCTTCCCAGCCTGGGAATCCAGCAAAAGGACTAGGAATCCCCAGGGAATCTGACTTTGAGGACCATGAGATTTGATTACAGAACTTTCACAGGACTGGGAGAAACAGAGACTCGGAAGGTACAAACAAAATCTTGCACACATCAGGACCCAGGGGCAAGGAGCGAGACTGAACAAGACCTACTTGCTGGTGCTGGAGGGTCTCCTGTGACAGCCTAGATCGGCAATGGCTCACTGTAGAGATGGGGACACTGGCAGCAGAAGTCCTGGGAGGTGCCCCCTTGGTGTGAACCCTCTTGGAGGTCACCATGAGCCCTACCATAGAGCCTATAGACTCCAGGGCTGAGTTGCCTCAGGCCAAACAATTAACAGGGAAGGAGCACAGCCTCACCCATCAGCCAACAATTGAGTTAAAGTTTTACTGAGCCAGGCCCTGCCCACCAGAGCAAGACCCAATTTTTTCCCACCACTAATCCCTCCCATCAGCAAGCTTACACAAGCCTCTTAGCCTCATCCACGAGAGGGCAGACAGAAAAAGCAAGAACTAAAATCCTACAGGCAGAATGAAAACCGCATCAGAGAAAGTTAATCAAGATGAAAAGGCAGAGGGTTATGTCCCAGATGAAGGGACAAGATAAAACCTCAGAAAAACAACTAAATGAAGTGGAGGTAGGCAACCTTCCAGAAAAAAAAGAATTTAAAATAATGATAGTGAAGATGACCCAGGATCTCAGAAAAAGAATGGAGAAGAGGCAAGAAATGTTTACCAAAGACCTAGAAGAACTAAAGAACAAAGAAACAGACGAACAGTACACTAGAGGAATGAAGAGCAGAATAACTAAGGTGGAAGAACAGATAAGTGACCTGGAAGACAGAATGGTGGAACTCACTGCTGCAAAATGGAATATAGGAAAAAGATGGGGGGGTGGGGAATGAAGACAGCCTAAGAGACCCCTGGGACAATATTAAATGCACCAACATTCACATTATAGGGGTCCCAGAAGGAGAAGAGAGAAAGGAACCTAGAAAATATTTGAAGAAATAATAGCTAAAACCTTCCCTTACATGGAAAAGAAAATAGTCAACCAAATCCAGGAAGTGCATAGTCCCAGGCAGGATAAACCCAAGGAGGAACACACCAAGACACATAGCAATCAAACTGACAAAAATTAATGACAAAGATAAAACATTGAAAGCAACAAGGGAAAAATGACAAATAACATACAAGGGACCTCTCATCAGGCTATCAGCTGATTTTTCAACAGAAACTCTGTAAGCCAGAAGGGAATGGCATAATATATTTAAAGTGATGAAAGGGAAGAGTCTACAACCAAGAATACTCTACCCAGAAAGACTCTCATTCTGATTTGTTGGAGAAATTAAAGTCAAAGTAGAAACTACTTTATGCATTGAAAGATTTGCATATGTACAAAATTTGGTGTTTGGAGTTATTCCTTAATTTTAGCAAATTTTCTTCTTAGACATAGCTATTGCTTCATATACTTAAATTAAAATGTTTTAAACCAATAGAATAGTAAAAATGTATCATGCTTTCACATATATACCCAAGGGCTTTAAACATGTACACAGAGGGTTCAGTTTTTATTGCCTTTCTCATAACAAGCATTTCATCCCCTCCCACTATAGGTGGTTTTTGTTGCAACTTAATAACCTATTAAAATTTGTGATTACATTCCCTCCTACCCTTACTTACTTGGGATCTGAGTCACAGGAGCAGCTGCCAAAGAGAGCACCCCAATTTGTCTTCTAGAATTTCTGGTAAGGTGTATTTTAAAAAATGGCACAGATGATACAGCTATACCCATTTCTTAGTTAAGAGTAAGCTCTTAAGACATCAGTGCTGTTCATAGTGGGATCCTGATTCTTCTTGCCCTTATTTTTCAAGGCCCCAGATGATACAGATTTGGGGAAAACTTTATATATTCCTTTATCCACTCAACAAATATTTATGAAGAACTTGGTCTTCACAGGGTGCTGTGCTGGGCTTATGGCAGTGAAAAAATCCAGTTGTCTTGATTTTGAGAAGTTGACCGTCTGCAGTGTGATGTAGGACACCAGCTAGAATACTGGCCGTGAGCATAGAGCATAATAAATGCTATAAAAGGGGGGAGTCTAGGGTGCAGGGACAGGGTGTTGGGTTACCTAACCCAGGATGAAGCGGAAGGGTAGCTGCAGGAACATCTCAGTGCCCTGGAGGAAGCTTATACTTAAAGAGAAGGGCCAGCCAGCCTAGGGGAGGAGGAACAGCAAGTCCACAGGGCAAACCTAAGAAACAGCACAGCTCATTTGGAGGAACTGAAAGTGCCTGGTGGTTCATTTTGCCTGGAGCATGGAGTCTGAGGCAGGGAGTGGTGACATTCAGGACCAAACCACAACAGGCTTTATTATTAGCCAAGTTACAAGTTGTATTCTCTCTTCTGAAGGTACTGGGAACCACTGAAGCAGTGACACCTCCCTTTTGTGAAATGACTCAATGCAGAATAAACTGTATCAGTGAAAAAAACAAAACAAAACTGATGCTCAGGTCTTCAGAAAAATGGTTAAGACTTGTGTTTGTAATCACACTAAGGCAGAACAGCACCTTGGTTTGTGTTCTTTACCAATTCTGGGAAAGAAGTGGTTCTTAGCCATGGTAAATATTCAACCACCAAGATCCTGCTTGGCTTAATAGCGTTACATTATTTCTCGGAACATGACTTTGTGGCAGGCTACCTCAACTGGTAGGAATGTGCTGTGCAAAGAAAGAAGCCAACCAGGTTAAGGATGAGACTAGCTTTCTGCAAACCCTTTTCGCATAAAAACAGTATCTCCTTATATTTATGAAGCACGTTTACAGTTTGCAAAAGCACCTGGCATTTGTTTTATCAGAGCCTTGTAATCCATTGAGGTGACAGGTATTGGTTCCCATTTTATAGTTTAAGCAACTGGGGTGCATATAAATATAGCTCAATATAACAGTATTTAGCAAGTAGCAAAGCACTTTATCATACTAACTATACTAATTAGTATGTACTTATTATACTAATACTGCCAGTTGCATATTCAATTCCAAGATATATGACTGTAAATTTCATTCTCTACAAGAGAATGGTTATAGCCAGTCAAGAAAATTAAGTTTAGGGATAGAATGAAAGATCCTTATGTAGATTTTTTGTTAAATTATCAATCTTAAGAATTGAGCAGTTCCTAAAAGAACAGAAGATAATAAACAGTGTTCTTCAGCTCAGCCACTCAGTCATTTCCGATTCTGACCCCATGGACTGCAGCACACCAGGCTTCCCTGTCCATCAACAACTCCTGGAGTTCACTCAAACTCATGTCCATCAAGTCAATGATGCCATCCAACCATCTCATCCTCTGTCATCCCCATCTCCTTCTGCCTTCAATCTTT
Organism: Bubalus kerabau; assembly: GCF_029407905.1. Classification (NCBI taxonomy): domain Eukaryota; kingdom Metazoa; phylum Chordata; class Mammalia; order Artiodactyla; family Bovidae; genus Bubalus; species Bubalus kerabau. Next base: position 260,260,752 of record NC_073624.1, read on the forward strand.
CCCAGCATCAGGGTCTTTTCTAATGAGTCAGTTCTTCGCATCAGGTTGCCAAAGTATTGGAGTTTCAGCATCAGTCCTTTCAGTAAATACTCAGGGCTGATTTCCTTTAGGATGGACTGGTTGGATCTCCTTGCAGTCCAAGGGACTCTCAAGAGTCCTCTCCAACACCACAGTTCAAAAGCATCAATTCTTCTGCACTCAGCTTTCTTTATGGTCCAATTCTCACACCCATACATGACTACTGGAAAAGCCATAGCTTTGACTAGACGGACCTTTGTCAGCAAAGTAATATCTCTGCTTTTAAAGTGTTCTTAGGCTCCAAATATAAAACAATATAATACCCATTTTGCTGATTTTTATATTTGTTTTGGTCTAAGGAAAATAAATGCTCTATTTAAAGTGTTCTTTAAAAAAAAGAAAAGGAAAATAATTAATTGACTTGACAACATGGTTATTCAAAGAGGCACCAACTAGAAAATTTATGTTACTACCAGTATAATGTGTGATGAGTGCAATTGTGCAGTAGTTTGAGCATTCTTTGGCATTGCCTTTCTTTGGGATTGGAATGAAAACTGACCTTTTCCAGTCCTGTGGCCACTGCTGAGTTTTCCAAATTTGCTGGCATATTGAGTGCAGCACTTTCACAGCATCATCTTTCAGGATTTGAAATAGCTCAACTGGAATTCCATCACCTCCACAAGCTTTGTTCGTAGTGATGCTTTCTAAGGCCCACTTGACTTCACATTCCAGGATGTCTGGCTCTAGGTCAGTGATCACACCATCGTGATTATCTGGGTCATGAAGATCTTTTTTGTACAGTTCTTCTGTGTATTCTTGCCACCTCTTCTTAATATCTTCTACTTCTGTTAGGTCCATACTGTTTCTGTCCTTTATCAAGCCCATCTTTGCATGAAATGTTCCCTTGGTATCTCTAATTTTCTTGAAGAGATCTCTAGTCTTTCCCATTCTGTTGTTTTCCTCTATTTCTTTGCATTGATTGCTGAAGTCCGTCTAATCAAGGTCTGTCTAGTCAAGGCTATGGTTTTTCCCGTGGTCATGTATGGATGTGAGAGTTGGACTGTGAAGAAGGCTAAGCACCGAAGAATTGATGCTTTTGAACTGTGGTGTTGGAGAAGACTCTTGAGGGTCCCTTGGACTGCAAGAAGATCCAACCAGTCCATTCTGAAGGAGATCAGCCCTGGGATCTCTTTGGAAGGAATGATGCTAAAACTGAAACTCCAGTACTTTGGCCACCTCATGTGAAGAGTTGACTCATTGGAAAAGATTCTGATGCTGGGAGGGATTGGGGTCAGGAGGAGAAGGGGACGACAGAGGATGAGATGGCTGGATGGCATCACCGACTCGATGGACGTGAGTCTAAGTGAACTCCGGGAGTTGGTGATGGACAGGGAGGCCTGGCGTGCTGTGATTCACGGGGTCGCAAAGAGTAGGACAGGACTGAGCCACTGAACTGAACTGAACTGAACCATTATAATATATATAATTGTGTTCTGAAATTTTGACTATGGAATCAACATGTGAAATTTAATCTTCTTTCCTTTGACTTTCATCACAAGAGAGAATATATGCCCATATGTGAAACACACCAACTATTGCAGAGTTGAAAATTTCTGTTGTGAAAGATTTTGGGAGTATGGACTTGCATCTTAGGAGGTACTTTAAGCCACAGGACTTACTTTTATTTAGATGCCTCATATTTTTCACTCTAGGGTAAGATCTTTGAAATAGATACCCCAGCTTTATCTTATTTTATGAGCCACAGAGTTTTCCATGTACTAAACACTCAAAAACTTTTCAAAGAATAGTATACAACCTTATTTTGTTGAAGAAAGGTAAAAATATTTGGAAGACTATCCCAATTTAGGTAAAGCCAATCACTGGACCCATCTTTCACTTCACTTATTTCCCCTTCAAGCAACGTTCTGAGATTTAGGAAGCAGAGGAACTCGTGGTGGAGCTCCAAGCATTGAACCACAAGACTGGGCATGAAACGCTGGAGGAAGCACTCAAGCCTGTCTGTCCACTGCCTGAGTGGAACCTAAGTGCACTTCTTGGTGGGCATTCAGCTATGACATATGAACTTAATGAATGAATCAAAGGTGGCTAGGAGAGAATTTAAACTGCAGAAAACCATCCTTACATAAAGAGGGCTGGTTAGAATCTGGATTTTTATTAAGATTTAAGATACGCTCAATAGCTCTGCTGATTCAATCAGGATTTATTTCTCAGTGCTGGACCCTTTTTGTGTGTGTTAGTCACTCAGTCGTGTCCAACTCTTTGCAACCCCATGGACTGTATGTAGCCCACCAGGCTCCTCTGTCCATGGGATTCTCCAAGCAAGAATACTGGAGTGCGTTGCCGTTCCCTTCTCCAGGGGATCTTCCTGACCCAGGGATCAAACTGGGATCTCTCACACTGGAGGCAGATTCTTTGCCATTGAGCCACCAGGGAAGCCCGGATCCTTCTTGAGCCCTAACGTAAGGGGGGTGATGTTGATAAAAATGCTGAGACAACAGACAAAACCAGGAATTTTTAACAAACCAGGGCTGTCCCAGGCAAACCAAGATCTAAAGTTTCTTCAACTATTGCCCAACTGTAAATCCAACCTTCAGCTCTTTTTCCCAATAAAATGCTTACATATGGAAACATGTCCTTACATAATTAACGGGTTGGGGAAAAATAAACCCTCTCTAGAAATTGTAGTTTTAAGAAAGTTTATATCCAAGATAGAGTGGTGATTTCTGAGTGTTAAGATTTGGGGATGAGGAGTGGCTTCTCTGTATTTTATTTCCTTTTCCCCCTTCTGCAATAAATATTAACAATGAATGGGCTACTTTAAATTATTGCTCTTTAAAATTAAAATATCCATACATTTTAGAAGTGTGTTAGTAAATTAGCTTTTCTATAGAGCATTACTGGAGATATCTTAGTATCCTTGTTTCTAGAAAATTGCAACAAAAAGGTACAAAATGATTTCTCCCTACTAAGTGGCTCAGTAATCATCAGAAAAGAGTATTTGAAAATAGTAACAATATTTTGATAATATGTAATATGAGCTTCCCTGGTGGCTCAGTGGTAGAGAATCTGTCTGCCAATGCAGAGGCCTTGAGTTCAGTCCCTGGTCCAGGAAGATCCCCTGGAGAAGGAAATGGCAACCCACTCCAGTATTCTTGCCTAGAAAATCCCATGGACAGAGGAGCCAGGCAGGCTACAGTACATGGGGTCACAAAGAGTCAGGCACAACTTAGCAACTGAATAACAATAACAACAACAATATGATAGCTAGTTCTTAATATCTGGAATTATTAATTTCTGTTTACATGTTGTATTAACTCAAATCTGTAAATGTAAAGATTCCCAGAAGTGTAGTAACTCGGAGTTTTTATCTGCTGGTGAGATATCTCAGAATTTGCCAGGCTTGCCAATTGTGATAAATCTCTTTCTATCCCCTCAGTGCAAAATTTATACCTGTTTCCAGTACAGTGGATCATAAGATGTTGAGTTCCACATTTCTATAGAAGTCTACATGGACTGTGTCCTTATTTTGGAATTGACTCATGCAAAAATATTTCTAAAACAAAGCCGTTTAGATCATCTTTGCTGTTTGACTAACCGTGTTATGATGAAATGCATAATTTCTTCAAAGCTTACTAGATTTTTTTTTCCTTTCAAAAGCAGCATAAAAGATGTCGAAGCCCAGTAGTTATGAGTCATTGGCTGGCTGGCTGCCTTCAGCAACCTGTGGGACAGGAATAAGTCAAAAGTACAAAAATTGGGCATCTCCCAAAGGGACCTCAGTATCAGAGGTGACCTAAAATTGGCAGGAAGAAACACTCATTGTAGCAAATGTGAAATTGTCAACATTCATTCAGTATCTTCAAATGGAACGCCTGAAGTGCATAGTTTAAAGGTATTAAACTCTGTGCTCTGCAGTCTTTTGCTCTGAATGAGAATAATAATGAATGAAGTGGGTGAAGTGGAGGGAAGAAGACTCCCATCCAGTGTCAGCATGTAGTTATCACTCTGGCTGATCTCATGTCATGAGTCAGATCATTCCCTAACCTCAGGGTACCCTTTTTCTTGACAACCTTGTGTATTAGGTATTTAAATCTCTTCTTACTGCTCTCTAGATGGGATGACAATAGACTGAAATATATAATACGTAGTGCTATCAAGGGACAAGTGCTCTTAGGATAGGGAGTGATCTGCTTGTGTTTTTCCCAGATAATGGTTGCATCTGCAGTGAAAAAATGGCTCTTTTCACGTCTTTTTAACATCCGTTTATAGTGATGTGGACCCCTCGCCCTCCTGGAGCTGAGTCTTGTCTTGGGGTTCCCAGTGTAGTCCGTTGTGGCTGTCCTCTCATCTGACCTGCCTGACCAGTCGGTAGTTCCTTGTTTACTTAAGTGATTCTTCCTGTTCGTGTCCTGCAGCTGTGCTGAGTCCTGAGCACTCAGCATTTTCCTCTACATTCTGTGTCTTCCGTAAAAAAATCATACACCGATAATGGCCTCAGCTTTTAACAGTGCACAGCTATTTCTGCACTTAAGTCTCTTTCTCTCTAACCTTTTCCTGACCTCCTGTCTAGTACTTAAAATGATCGTACTTATTTTCACATCAATGTGGATGATATTTCATTTAGTTTCCACAGCAGAATGATCCCTTCTCTTTTTTCTCTTACTTTTATGGGCTCTAAGTCAATTTTCCCTTTTCGTCATCATCAACCCTGTTCTTTGGTCACCTATCACTGTCCAAACAATTAAAATGAACACATAGAATTATTAACAAATACCTGAATGCTAAATTTTGGAGGACTGTTGAAAAGGCAATTTAAAGGATTCTGACCAAAAACTGTGTTGAAAAGTTCTTACTGTGTTTTTTGTTTGTTTTTAATTCTTGGCTGTGCTAGATGTCCGTTGCTGCGTGGGCTTTCTCTCAGTTCAGTTCAGTCGATCAGTCGTGTCCGACTCTTTTCACCCTGTGGACTGCAGCACACCACGCCTGCCTGTCCATCACCAACTCCCGGAGTTTACCCAAACTCATCCATTGAGTCGGTGATGCCATCCAACATCTCATCCTCTGTCGTCCCTTTCTCCTCCCGCCTTCAACCTTTCCCAGCATCAGGGTCTTTTTCAATGCGTCAGTTCTTCGTATCAGGTGGCCAAAGTATTGGAGTTTCAGCTTCAACATCAGTCCTTCCAATGTATATTCAGGACTGATTTCCTTTAGGATGGACTGCTTGGATCTCCTTGCTCTCTAAGGGATTCTCAAGAGTCTTCTCCAACACCACAGTTCAAAAGCATCAGTTCTTTGGCGCTCAGCTTTCTTTATAGTCCAGCTCTCACATCCATACATGACTACTGGAAAAACTATAGCTTTGACTAGACAGATCTTTGTTGGCAAAGTACTGTCTCTGCTTTTTAATATGCTGTCTAGGTTGGTCATGACTGTGGCAAATAGGGATTACTCTTCATTGCAGCGCTCAGGCTTTTCATTGAAGTGGTTCCTCTTGTTTCAGAGCACAGGCTCTAGAACATTCAGGCTTCAGTAGTTCAGCTTCCAGGCTCCAGAGCTGGCCCAGTAGTTTTGGCGCACAGACTTAGTTGCTCCATGGCATGTGGAATCTCCCCAAATCAGGGATTGAATTTGTACCCCTGCATTGGCAGGCAAATTCTTATCCACTGTGCCACCAGGGAAGTCCTCTTACAGTGTTAAGGATGGCTTTTTCATTTATAAATGTTAGGAAAAGTAGAAAGGAGAATAATATTTTATGACCTGGGAAAATTGTATGAGACAAATTTCAGTGTAGTTTCAACAGAGACCATATGCCCTTCTAAGTCTACAATATTTACTATGTGACTGCCTTCAGGAAAAGTTTGTTGACCCCTTGGTTTAAAAGATAAGCGTTCACTTTATTAAAACAGCAAATTCAAAACCCTATTTTGTTCTTCAGCCTTTAAAAAACCAGGTGGTTACACACTCATGAAACCACAGTCAAGACAGAGAACATTTCCATCTCCCCCCAAAGATTCCCCAGGCCGCTCTGCAGACCATCCTTCCCTTTGCTCCGATAGCCAGGGAGCCACTGATCTGCTTTCTGTCACTGTATAGTAATTTGTGGTTTCTAGAATTTTGTATAAATAGAATCATACAGTGGGCACTTCTTTATGACTGACGTTTTTATCCAGCATGCTGATTTTGAGATTCATTCATGTCGTTATACGTATCAGTGATTTGTCCTATTCGCTACTATAGGCTTTTCTCAGCTTTGTTTAGCTATAATTGACAAATAAAACAGTAAGATATTTAAAGTGTTCATCTTGGTGATTTGCCATGTGTGTGATTTGCTCTAAGCGTACAAATGGACCGATTTTTCTGGACTCGCTACAGACTTTACTATTAGACAAGACTATTAATAATAAACTTTTGCATAATCTGTTCTGCATAGAAAAACCACCCCAGAGACAAGGAAACAACTCACTCACTTTAACTATTTTATTATTGTCATTGTTGTTATTATTAATAATAATAGTATTTTAGTCTACAGATTCTGGGTATTTCCAGTTCCCTATGGCAGAGATTTCTCAAAGTAAACCAAAATAATTTCAAACTATGTTTTAAGGTTCTAGTAAATATAACAGTGTTTAAATAGTCATGGTAAAGTTTGGCAATTTTTGTAATTTCAGTTAAAACTATTTTTCATGTTCAAAGCTTAATCCAACTGGAATCTCTTCTCCACTTTCTATTAAAACCTTTAAAAATTACCCTCAGATTCCAGACCTCTCCTCCACTCTTTAGTTCCATCTCAGTACTCTTACGATCACTTTCAGCCTTGTCTGTTCTCAGTCCTGCCACCCAACTCAGTATGTCCTTCTGAACATGTTCTTATCTGGGAACTCTCAAAGCAGGGTGTTGGTGGGGTCAGGGGTTTGTGGTGTTGTAACTTGACAGAAAAAAACAACTTTAATTTTCAGTCCCTTCTATCTTGTCAGAAAGAGTCCTGCTCCTGATAAGTAGTATCACAACTGATTAGCATGCCATGCTTTGAAACTTAACAGAAGCATAAAGAACATTGAGAGTCTCTGCGATAAAGTCCTGTAGGACAAGGTTCAAGAGGAAAAACTGAAGGACGTGGACCATGCCATCTGCAGATGAAATTGCTGAGGCATAACTGAATAATTGTCCTCTGATTCATGAGTATACATCCCAAAAAAGACTGACCAAATGTTTCTCCTGCCCATAAGTGACATACAGAAAAAAGGGTTCTTAAATTGCAGATAGAAACTTTAGTTGTATAAAACAAAAGGTATCTTATCTATAATCTGGATATTTGTAGTTAAAAAAAAAATTATTGCTCCTAGAATTTACAAAATTTAGAATAGACATCGGTCTAAGCCTCAACCTTGAAAGTAAAGCCATGCTACCCAGATAATTTAGTTACAAACATCTCTGAAGCCAGCAGACTAAGCTAACTGAACTTCCATTGACTCTCTTTGCTCTGAATGCTGCTGCTGCTGGTAAGTCGCTTCAGTCGTGTCCGACTCTGTGCAACCCTATAGTCGGCAGCCCACCAGGCTCCCCCATCCCTGGGATTCTCCAGGCAAGAACACTGGAGTGGGTTGCCATTTCCTTCTCCAATGCATTGAAGTGAAAAGTGAAAGTGAAGTCGCTCAGTGGTGTCCGACCCTCAGCGACCCCATGGACTGCAGCCTTCCAGGCTCCTCCGTCCATGGGATTTTCCAGGCAAGAGTACTGGAGCGGGGTGCCATTGCCTTCTCCTTGTTCTGAATAGCAGCCCTTAAATTAGTAAGGAATTTTAGAAGAACTTGATAGAACCCATGGTGAACACTAGGTAATTACTGATCCCATCCAAATATTTTTAGGAGCATTTGGGTGATAGTTGTTCCCAAAGCATTCTAAATGTTTCAATTGCACTGAGAGCCGGTGGCCATCAAGATAACTCACTCATTTTCCTTTTCTCTGTATATTTAATACACACATCAGATTGAAGAATCTAATTGTAAATAAGAAAATTAACAAAAGCAAGTTAAAATCCAAAAAAGAGCTGTTGAAAAAAATGTGAATCAGTGACAGATGAAATTCCTAGTTTTCTCACACCTGAAGAAAATGTACAGATGCATAAATACAGTATTGGTCTTTTCAATTCTGTCGTTGGTACGAAATCCGTTGTCTCTGCTGCTAAGTCACGTGGTGATACAAAACAGCAGTAGGTCAGCAGCTCTGTGTGACGCCAGAAGCAAGAAACCACGGAGACTTCACAGGGGTGTCTGCCAAGCGGAGAGCAAAAGCAGAAGCTGTGAAGCCCTCTAAGGAGAAGCAGTCACAGGAAAAGGCAGCAGCAATATGCAAACTCAGGCCCCGAAGAGAAGCCAGACACAGCCAGGAAGTCACCTGGAGGTTCACGGCCAAGCAAGCCCACCACCAAAGGGGCACAGATCCAGAAGAGCAGAGACCAGCCATTAGTGGGTGTTCATTCTCCTGCAAGAGAGTCTTGGCACATGTAATGTGAGAAACACAAAGACTGAGCCAAAGCGAATTTTTATTGAGCAACTCCCAAATTACCTAACTATAGTGAGAAAATGAGAGGACTCGAACCAACACCTGCCTGTCCCCACCCCATCCTACTCTCTGTCACTAATGAAAATTAAAAACCAGAATCTCTTATTTAACAAATAATTCTTAAGCTCCTTCTGGGTGCCAAGAACCTATGAACTAAAAATTACATCAGTGAACTAACTGGACATAATGTCTTGCTTTCTAGGATGTTACCATTGAATCAAAGATACTCTTTTTTTGTAATCCCAAATTTGTAATTTTTGAGTTGAAAAAATATAGCCTAATTTTATTGAAGATTTCATTCTTCTAAGTTCTTTATGCTGCATTGTTCTGTGTTCTTTCTTAAGCTATCCAAAAGATAGGTGGTTTTGATTAGGCCACTTGTAGGACTGTACTGCCTATTTCTTAACTATTTTTCATAACAGAATTAACATATACCTGGAGATTTTGAAATTTTACATTTTCCTTAGGTCTCCAAAACCATTTATTCCTATTATTTTAATATTGTTGTGCTTCAAAGTTTTAAAAACAGAAAAAAAAAAGCAGTATTAATAAATGGTCCTTGTGTCTATATACTCTTTATCTACATAAAGATAAAAATAAAAGATATTGTTAAAAAACTTGATCACTACTAATATATTGACAAATTTGCTTAGACTATTTTTTAATCATTATTCTTAGAAAAATGATAAAGATTTATTATAGGAATTGAAACAAATAATAAAAATATAAAGATTAAAAACTTTTAAAGTCACTTCAAACTTCATCCATAAGTAATCTTCATAAATATTAAGTGACTATTATGATGTCCAGGAATTTTCCAAGTTTATTAGCACAAACCACAAATCCAAATTGCTTAGAGAACCCCAAGCAAAGAAAAGTATCCTTAGGCATATCATAGTCAAATTCTTGAAAATCTGAATAGCAGATCGTGAGGGCAGCTTGGGGAAGTGAAGGGAACATTGTATTCAAGAAAATCATAATAGAAGTTAATACTATTCTCATCAGAAACTGGAAACTAGAAGACAATGGAATGACCCCTTTAAAGTCCTGTAACAAACAAACAAAACCTGTTAACCTGCAAATCTATATCCAGTGACAATATCCTTCTAATAGCAAGGTACAATAAAAACACTTTCAGGCAAAAGCTGAAAGAATTTATTTCCAAAAAATCTGAGCATCGGGAAATGCTAAAAAGAAGTTATACAGACTGAAGGGAAAGGGAAATGATGGGAGAGAAATCTAATTCTATGAAAATTAATGGAGAACACTGAAAAGAGCAAGTAAGTCATTACATATAAAGGTTTATTTAACAAAGCATTCCTACTTTATTTATTATATGTCATTTTGTCACAGACTGTTGACTATTTTAAAGTAAAAATCACATTTAAAATAAAAAAGTGATGTTCATATCTGAACATCATTTCAGATATCTTTCTAGACATACTAAATATGATTGGATGCCTACTTATAAATGTTTTAAATATGTGACCATATTATAGTTTCCGTAATATACAAAATTTAATTTCAATGTATTTGAATTTGTCTTGAGAAAAGCTAAAATGGAAGAGAAATAACTGTTAAATATCAAAAAATGCTTCTATACCACAAAATATATTCTAATCATCACAAGAAATATAAAAGGTGTATCTTAAGTCAAGAAATTATAAATACAGTAAAGGATTGGAATCACTGTTTTTTATAACCTAGGTATTTCAATTTTATAGTATCAACTTGAATACATACTGTAAAAGATGGACTAAATAGACATTTCTCCAAAGAAGTCATACAGATGGCTAACAAACACATGAAAAGATGCTCAACATCACTCATTATCAGAGAAATGCAAATCAAAACCACTATGAGGTACCATTTCACACCAGTCAGAATAGCTGCGATCCAAAAGTCTACAAGTAATAAATGCTGGAGAGGGTGTGGAGAAAAGGGAACCCTCTTACACTGTTGGTGGGAATGCAAACTAGTACAGCCACTATGGAGAACAGTGTGGAGATTCCTGAAAAACCTGGAAATAGAACTGCCTTATGATCCAGCAATCCCACTGCTGGGCATACACACTGAGGAAACCAGAAGGGAAAGAGACACGTGTACCCCAATGTTCATCGCAGCACTGTTTATAATAGCCAGGACATGGAAGCAACCTAGATGTCCATCAGCAGATGAATGGATAAGAAAGCAGTAGTACATATACACAATGGAGTATTACTCAGCCATTAAAAAGAATACATTTGAATCAGTTCTAATGAGATGGATGAAACTGGAGCCTATTATACAGAGTGAAGTAAGCCAGAAAGAAAAACACCAATACAGTATACTAACGCATATATATGGAATTTAGAAAGATGGTAACCATAACCCTGTGTACGAGACAGCAAAAGAGACACTGATGTATAGAACAGTCTTATGGACTCTGAGAGAGAGGGAGAGGGTGGGAAGATTTGGGAGAATGGCATTGAAACATGTAAAATATCATGTATGAAACGAGTTGCCAGTCCAGGTTCGATGCACGATACTGGATGCTTGGGGCTGGTGCACTGGGACGACCCAGAGGGATGGAATGGGGAGGGAGGAGGGAGGAGGGTTCAGGATGGGGAACACATGTATACCTGTGGCGGATTCATTTTGATATTTGGCAAAACTAATACAATTATGTAAAGTTTAAAAATAAAATTAAAAAAAAAAAAGATGATGAAATCATCAATACTCAGGTCTCCTCCCATTCACTCTTCCGAACATTAGGTGTGTGTGTATGTGTGTGTGTGTATGTATATATATATAAAATATATATATACACATGTGTATGTGTATATATATACACATGTGTGTATATATATATATACACACACACACACATATACATAGGGGAATATATATATATATATGGGGTTAATATTCTATGTTTTACTTTGTCTAGGCTTAACGTTTACGTATGAATCTATAAATATAATTCTTATAATTGTAAGATAATTCCAGCATCTAAATGCATAGATGGTAGTACCTTTTACATGATTGTTCTGCCATCATCATTACTGAATTCTGTTTTTTCATTGGTATGGACAGTTCCTCTCTTTATTAGTTATATTTTATTATCATGTAGTTTGTTTTTTTTTAACTCAAGAAAATTTATGAATGCTGCATTCCCAGCATTGTCTTTATGTTTGATAATTTCAAATGCTATATTGGCTGAATATAATATTCTTTCTCCCACAGAACTAAATAAATATTGCTCCATTATCTTTTAACACTAAAAGTTGATATAAAGACATCTGAAGGCAGCCTAAAATTTACCATTTATTAACAGACTGGCTTGTTTTCTTTTGGAATCTCTTAAAGTTTAACACCTAATAAGGCTATGATGTGGTATCAAGGAATCTATATCAGTTTCCCTGGTACATGGTATTATAGTTAATACTTTCAATCTGTGGATTAAAGTTTTTGGTTTTTTTCCAGGAACCTTTTCTTGTGTTAATATTATATATTTTCATTCATCTTCAGTTACATTCATTGAATTCCCTTTTTCACGGATAGTAATTACCAATTCTTGAGTATTTTTCTTACCGATTAGCTTCTTTTATTCCTTTAATCGGTCTTTTTTTATCTTAATCCACTGGAATTTTATATTAGCCAAACCTCTTCCTGTATTTTCAAATTCTCTGAGTCATGATATGCCTCATCCATAATCAGTTCCAGCTACTGATAGCTCAGTTGTTCATCAACTCTCATGGCATCCATGAGATCTGTGGTGTCTATAAGTCCAATCTTTCATTGCCTATAGGTGTCCAGCTTTTTATTCCTCAAATATCTAAGTGCTATAATTTAAATTTATATTTTAATATAAAACACATATTTATAAAATTTACATTTTAATATAAAATATGTATTTTATATTATAAAATTAATATAAACAATAATTTAATATTGCAAGAGGAGTCTACCATCTGACCCACCAGAAAAGCCCTGTTTTTTAATATGAGTCAGTTCTTTGTGTTTTAATGGCTTGCTAGGTACTGTCACAGAGAAGGCAATGGCACCCCACTCCGGTACTCTTGCCTGGAAAATCCCATGGATGGAGGAGCCTGGAAGGCTGCAGTCCATGGGGTCGCTGAGGGTCGGACACCACTGAGCGACTTCACTTTCACTTTTCACTTCCATGCATTGGAGAAGGAAATGGCAACCCACTCCAGTGTTCTTGCCTGGAGAATCCCAGGGACGGGGGAGCCTGGTGGGCTGCCATCTATGGGGTCGCACAGAGTCGGACACGACTGAAGTGACTTAGCAGCAGCGGGTACTGTCACTGGTATATTTTTATCATATATAATAGCCTTTTGCCAGAGACTGAAATAAATATTAGAAATAGAGGCCACATGGAATCAGTATGTTAGGATGCGGGACACATGTAGCTCAGGATTGCTGAGAGCTCTTGCTGTGTGGGTGTGTCCATGCTCACAGGTGGAGGACGTAGCATGGGGTTTGTCACACTCGCTCCAACTGGCTGTGCATGCAGGCCAGCATTCAGAACGCAGACAAAATTATGAACTTATGTGTCACATTATTTAGAGACAAATAAAATTAAAGGTATGAGCTTGGGCAGCTGTTAAGTGGGTTGGTTCATTTACTTGATTTTCTTTGCTTTTTTATGGGAATACAGTTGCTTTACAATGTTGTATTAGTTTCTGCTGTATCACATCGTGAATCAGTCATATATATACATGTATACTCTCCCTTTTGAGCCTCCCTCCCACCCTCCTATTCCACCCCTCTAGGCCATCACAGAGAACAGAGCTGAGCTCCCTGTGCTATCCACAGCAGCTTCCTGCTATCTATTAATATTTCACTCTTTGCAGTATGTATATCTCAATGCTACTCTCTCAATGCATCCCACCCTCTCCTTCCCCAACACGCTGTGTCTGAAAGTCTGTTTCCTATGTCTGCACCTCCATTCCTGCCCTGCAAATAGGCTCATCAGTACCATTTTTCTAGATTCTGTACATATGTGTGAGTATACAACATTTGTTTTTCTCTTTCTTACTTACTTCACTCTGTATGACAGGCTCTAGTTTCATCCACATCACTTCAACTGACTCGATTTTGTTCCTTTGTATGGCTGAGTAATATTCCATTGTATGTATGAACCACATCTTCCTTACCATTCATCTGTCAACCGACATCTAGGCTGCTTTCATGACCAGGCTATTGTAAATAGTGCTACAGTGAAGACTGGGATACATGTGTCTGTTTTGAGTTCTGGTGTTCTCAGGGTACACGCCCAGTAGTGGATGCTGGGTCATATGGCAGTTCTATTTTTAGCTTTTTAAGCAACCTCCATACTGGTCTCCACAATTTACATTCTCACCAACAGTGTAAGAGGGTTCCCTTTTCTCCACACCCTCTCCAGCGATTATTGTTTGTAGATTTTTTGATGATGCCATTGTGGCCGGTGTTAGGTGGTACCTCATTGTAGGTTTGACTTGCATTTCTCCAATAATGAGCAATGTTGAGCATCTTTTCACATGCCTCTTGGCCATCTAACCACTTTTTTTGTAACCTGAAGAAATTATGGGATGAGAAAGGCAGAGACAAAAAGGACTGCTGACTAAGACAGCGTGCCTTTAGTTATGGCTTGATACCTGGTGTGATCCTCCTGAGATCTTTGTTTTCCCCCATTTATTTGTTTATTTTTGGCTGTGCTGGGTCTCTGTTGCTGTGCGGGCTTTTCTCTAGATGTGGTACATGGGCTTCCCATTGCGGTGGCTTCTCTTCTTGTGGAGCACAGGCTCTAGGGCTTCAGTATTTGTGTCTCCTGGGCTCTGGAGCACAGTCTCAGCAGACTTAGATGCTCTGCGCCATGGGGGAGCAACATGTAGGACTTCCTGGATCAGGGATCAAACCCGTGTCTCCTGCCTCTTCTTTACCACTGAGCCACCAGGGCGGAGAAGGTGATGGCACCCCACTCCAGTACTCTTGCCTGCAAAATCCCATGGACAGAGGAGCCTGATAGGCTGCAGTCCATGGGGTCGCGAAGAGTCAGACACAACTGAGCGACTTCACTTTCACTTTTCACTTTCATGCATTGGAGAAGGAAATGGCAACCCACTCCAGTGTTCTTGCCTGGGAATCCCAGGGACGGGGGAGCCTGGTGGGCTGCCGTCTATGGGGTCGCACAGAGTCGGACACAACTGAAGCGACTTAGCAGCAGCAGCAGCAGAGCCACCGGGGAAACCCTCCTCTGAGATCTTTTTACAAGCTTTTAAAAGCTTAACTGTTCTTAGCTGAGGGCTGCATCTTAGGCCTCAGAGGGGACACTTAGATGAGGTTTCCGAATCAGTATGAAACCCTGAGACTTCACTTCCTTCAGAGACAAGCAGCTTAGTCAACTTCCTGTTTCCCCACTTCTCTGCCACCGCTTCTTGGGTGAATTTGTTAAATGGCAATGTTGATTCTTTCCCATCTTGTGTGGAACTGACATAAATTACTGAGATAAGCAGCCAAAATCTCCTGTACTTATTTGCTCCCTGATGATGTTAAGAGTGTTTATTAACTCCTTTAGAGCAGGGGTAACCTTCAGGATCTAATGCCTAATGATTGAAGCTGGAGCTGATGTAATAATAATAGGAATGAATGCACAATAAATGTAATTCACTTGAATCATCCCCAAACCATCCCCCCGGCCCCAGTCTGTGGAAAAATTGTCTTCCACAAAACTGGTCCATGGTGCCAGAAAGGTTGGGGACTGCTGCTTCAGACCATTATGGTCTCCTTTGTGTCTCACTGAGCACTTGCTAATAAGTTTAAATTCCTGCATCAAAATAAATTCAGAGCTGGCCAATCCAGATGTAATCCAACTAAAGATTTTTTGAAAGCATTTTTTCATCATTGTAGTAGGAAATCCAGCAAAATAATCAAAACAGCAATACACAGAAAGAATCTCCTTCTCTGTAAGCTTTCCCTAAATAAAGACTAGGAAGGACAGATGAATTATATATATCCTGCTTCAGAAACAGTTAACCTATCATTTAGTAGATTATTAGCAACTTGTTAGCAACTTGGAGTAGGAGCCAAATGTTCTATCCTTGCATCTCATTGCCTGGCAGTGTACATAGGGTAGTCAACACATTGGATGGAGTAACTGGGATTCTAGATGCTCTCATAAAATTCTTTTACAGAATGCCATACAGCAGAGGGGTGAGGAATCTGCTGCCAATGCAGAGAATGCAGGAGACGTGGGTTCAATCCCTGGATTGGGAAGATCCCCTGGAATAGGAAATGGCACCCCACTCCAGGATTCTTGCCTGGAGAATCCCATGGATAGAGGAGCCTGGGAGGCTACAGTCCATGGGGTCGCAAAGAGTCAGACATGACTGCGTGGCTGAGCACGCGCTCACACACACATACACACACACACACACACACACACACACACACACACACTCAAAGGAGAACCTGAGATTTAACATACAGCTTTTGAAATAGGGACTTGTTTTTACTCTGAGGTCAGAAACCTCCACAGCTGAGTACTTTGGATAATGAAAGTCCTTTTTCTATATTTGCCCAGCCTGAACTGGACACAGGCAAATGTCATACAATCTGCATTTAAACATTCTTTTCTTTCCATTTTAACAGTGTTTATATTTCCTGATACACATCTAAAAGGTTCAGAGTATTTACTGTATATGTAAATACGCTTTTAAGAAAAAAAAAAAAAAACACAGCATATGCAGTTTTCACATGCAAGTTATTTTCAGCAGATAGTTCCTCCTCTGAAGCACAAAAGGCTTGATATAAAAACAAACAAGAGAGAATGTGCTGTTTTAACAAATGGGTCCTTGGAGATCAATTTTTAGGACATTTTTTTTTTCCAATCTAGCTTTTACCCCATCACTTAGTCTCACTTAGAGAAATCCTGAAATAAATCAGTGACATTCTCACAATTCTCAAGGCTGACAGTTTATTTTTTTTTTCCTGTTTTGTCTATTGCTGTGGCCAATATAGTTAAGTCATACCCATGTGAAAAATTACTTGTACAATAAAAATGTTGGACGTGTGTGTTTTCAGGAAGATTTGTTTCTGCTAATGTGCATGACATCATTTGCACGTGAAGCTAATTCGCTTACCCTACGTAATTTAGAATATTAATGTTGTTGCCAAAAAAACAAAACAAGCCCAATTCAAAAGGAAATTAATGTTTCAGTTACTAATTTTGCATTATGGTTAGAGTAATTGCGTTTTAAAATATTTTAGCAGATAAACCACTGATTTCAAAACAGAGTTGTTAATTATATAGACTGGATGCCAACTCAGGATGGGGTTATTTCAGTACAAAAAGGAGAAAATCCTAATTTATAACAATATTCCAGAAATGGCAACAGAGATCAAATGTTAATATTCCTACCTTTCAGACTGTCCTCTAATTTCATTTTCCATTAAAGGTTAGTTGTGATTCTTGTGCCTTGAGGATTTTCTAATAGACTTTTTACTATTTATTCCAGCAGGTACAAGTCTTAAGTCCACAATATTGTTTGCTTTCCTGCTTCCACACTGCCAGAAATATTAGGGGCCATGGGAGAATGCAGACCTCAAAACTGACCATACTTAACTTGTGTTTTATGAAGTTTTGACATTAACTCCTTTTTTTTCTTTAACAGGCTGTGTGTCTTACTTTCATTTTTATGGATTAATATAAGAATTTTAGTAACTAAGGAGATTCTTATTTGCTTCCAAAACTTAAACATCAGTATTAATAGACACAAAAGGCACAATTTAACATATTTTATTGGCTGAGTGTAAAGGTCAAAATTACCAAGCTTTATAGAAGCATGATTAGAAGTATACAGTAGACCCCTTGTAGAAATCATGAAGGAAAGCCAGTGTAGGCAATGTCTGGAACACAATTGCAAAATGTGAGTTGCTCCCTGTGACGGAAGCAGAGCAATTGTCGAGTTTGACTAGATTGCAAAAGAATTTAAAGGGGCAGCAGATGTTTAAGAAGGCATGAGATAGCTTTGTCGTCCTCATGTAATGTTTGCTGAGAAACATGCTAAGTATTAAGCAATCCATACTGAATCCCTATGCAGTGATTTTATTTCCACCTGAGATACGTAGGTGAGATAGATAAACAAAAGCAGAAGGCTTAATTAGTCCTGCCCTTGCCTCAGTCTCTAAGGTGGCTGGAGCATTACTCACCATTTTGCTGAGAAAAAAATTAAAGAAGAGAGTGCAATAGGTGCGGGAAGAAATAAAACAGTAATTTAGGCAAGAGATTGCCCTGTAAAACAAAAGGTACACAGTGAATCAGACAGACACATTTCTCTGCAGGTCTGTATTCAGGTATTAGTAGAGCTAGATTTCAGAGTTCTGATGTTTTAACTAAGAAAAAAATGACTTGTTAGCGAGAAGGCAGTTTTCTCAAATGACATTGAAGAACCTTTGTGCCATTCAAAATTTGCAACGGCCTCCTGCTTCAAACACGTTTTGTCATTCCCAGCTTTGAGGAGAATTTGGAGAATACTTGTAGAAAGGCAGCTGTGCTTGCAATCATGTTTATTCTTTAGCTCCGGTCGCAGGCTTCCCTTTAACATGCTAGTATTCTCTTCTTTTGCAGGGACTTTATGTTTTTGTGGTCTATTTCATTCTACACAACCAGACGTGCTGCCCTATGAAGGCCAGCTACACAGTGGAAATGAATGGGCACCCAGGACCTAGCACCGCCTTCTTCACCCCCGGGAGTGGAATGCCTGCTGCTGGGGGCGAGATCAGCAAGTCCACTCAGAATCTTATCAGTGCTATGGAGGAGGTGCCTCTCCTTGCCCTTTCCCCTTCTCCGTCTGTCTGTCTGTCTGTCTGTCTCATACACAACCTTTCCATTTTATAGAGTACGAGTTAAAAGGTGCCACGTAACTTTCAGATCCTTTTCCTACTGACATTCTCTGATATCTGATATTTGCTGTGCTTCCTGCCGTACCATGTCTGTTATCTAATTCTTTTTCCTCTGTGCTTTGTGAGCTCTGCTCACCAGTGGTTTGTACTGGGAAGTCAGCATGTGATTTGTCATTTCTTTTTTCAGAAGCTTCCTAATTTGACCTTTGTGTGTAGTCACTCAGTTGTGTCCGACTCTTTGTGACCCCATGGACTGCAGCCCGCCGGGCTCCTCTGTCCTTGCAGTGACTAAATCTGCTTCAGAAATGGTGTTT
Source organism: Bubalus kerabau (assembly GCF_029407905.1). NCBI lineage: Eukaryota > Metazoa > Chordata > Mammalia > Artiodactyla > Bovidae > Bubalus > Bubalus kerabau. The sequence continues at coordinate 260,279,555 of NC_073624.1, forward strand.
CAAATACTGCTCCCGCATGAAAACATTTTCACGGCTCTCTTCCTTTGCCCATCCCAATTCACCATTCAATCCCAGCAAACAAACAAACCTCCCACTGTTCCTGACCACATCGTTTTGGGTTCCTGTGTCTAAATCATGTTGCCACCAACCCATCAATAGTGCCAGCCACAGCACTGGCACCACTGCTCGTATTTTAAAACGTACCTGAAGTTATTTGTGGAGGAAGACATGGTCAGGAGGGTTACCCTGACAATTTCTGCAGTGCCTAAGATGTGCCTGCCTACCATTCCTTACAGAGCTTAGATCAGTGTCTCTATATTAAAGAGCCAAGGGAAACAGTATTTGTGTTTGTGTCCTGAAAAAATCAAGAAATCAAAGTACATATATCTGAAAAGAAAACAGGTAATAGGTGGGTAGATAAATAGATAATCTGCCTGTTCAATGATATGTTTTGTTGTCTTTCATGTTAAATTTTGAAAGCAATTTTATTCATGTTAGGTGAAAATTAAGGTAAGTGAGCACAAATAAAGTATCATATTTAAAGACTGGGATATATGTTTAGTACCCTTCAATGTTTAGCAACCTAGTACCATTTCTATATCCCAGAAGTTCTTAAAACTGAATTATTTTCACATCACAGCTGATAACAATAGAAACAAATATTGCCAGAATCAGCAGTGCAGGAGTAAATCTTTAAAAAAAGTTTTTTTGTCTCTTTGATTGGTTACCCAGTTTAGATCTGTCTAGATCTGAACTATACAATACACTAGCTATTAACCATGTATGACTGCTTAAATTTAAACTAGCCAAATTTAAGTAACAGTAAAAATTCAATTCATCCATCACCCTGGCCACGTCCAAGTGCTCAGTAGCCATCGTAATGGAGAGTAAAGATATAAAATGTTTGTAGCCTCACAGGGCTCCACCAAACCATACTGAACCATCACCGTCCTGAAGAGTGCTAGTCCAGATGTTCTGCTGCTTCAGGAAATTTTTTAAGGTTTCCTCTTCTCTCAGATTGACTTATCCCTCCCTCAGATCACTCTCCCCAGTTGCGAGGCATCCTGTAGTCCCTCAGAGCACCTTGTATTGGGAGGCAGCCTTTGTGACGGTTCAGTTCCTGGCCTGGGCCGCTGCTTGAATGTTCGTCGCGGGTGTAGCACAAAGCCATACCCTCAAGTGCGCCCTGCATTCCTCAGAAGCTTGGAATTGGCCTTGCTCCAGCTGTCAGCGAGGGACTGGCGGAGACATTCTGAAAAGCCAGGCAGAGAAGGGAAAGCATTAGGAAAGGAAGGATTAAGGGATTTTTTTTTTAAGCAGTAACCAAAAAGGAAGCAAATATATTTACTCACTTCAAGATAGAACTATCTTTTTCATCATTTAAATTTTAAAAAGGAGGACTTTAGAATTCTATCAAAGAGCTTTTCTTCTCAATTCAGTATATCCTTGTAGATAGCTACTATATTTAAAATTCTATTTTTTATCTTAAAGATTAGGAGAGTTCTTTTCCAGTTCTTATACTTTTAACAGCCTTTTTTTTGTACATATTCTGTGAAAAACAATTAATGTATGGATTGGGTTAAAAGATACTTCTCTTTCTCCACACATGACAGCATAGAAATCTACAAGTAATTCTCATAGAGAAATTGTTTAGTGTCACCAGGTTAGAGTGTGTCATGAAAAGACGTACTTTTCTGAGGAACAGGTAAAATTAAATGTCTTACATCTATAAACAGTTCAGCTTCCCCTTCTCTTGGTCTTTGTAATGAGGTATAGAGATAAATAGCTCAGATAGATTTCAGGATAAATATATATGTACTCATATTATGGTTTCCTTTTCTTCCCATTCCAAAGGTGCCACCTGACTGGGAGAGAGCATCCTTCCAGCAAGCCAGTCAGGCCAGCCCTGACTTAAAGCCAAGCCCACAAAATGGCGCCACATTCCCTTCCTCTGGAGGATATGGCCAGGGGTCACTAATAGCCGATGAGGAGTCCCAGGAGTTTGATGACTTGATATTTGCATTAAAAACTGGTATGTGAACCCATAAACCCATTAGAAGGAAGCACTCTTGCTATGCTATGATTTATATATTCTTCCCATGAAGTTTCAGAAGTACAATGTCACCCTTAGCGCATTCCAATTCCCATGACCCATTCCTAATCCCAGCCGAATTCTAGGATATTTTGTTCTTGGCACCAAATATGAGACAACCTAAAAATAATTGACAATTTGCTTCTAAGAAAAAGGCATATTTTAACTTGATGTAAATATCTATGCACTGAAATCTTGCTGGATAGAACACCAATTGAGATAAATTCAGCACTGTAAGAATCTGGTAGCAACCTGCCTGAGAGAGTTCTGCCTCTGACCTGCCAAAGAGAATTTCTTATGGAGTAGCTCTGAGGCAGAAACTTTCAAAGGCAACATAACATGTCTCTCGTACAGTTCTACAGTTTTTAAAGTGCCATCATATATAGTATTTCATTGGATCTTCCTATATATTCAGCTTCACCAGTCTGTGACCTCCATGGAGAGTTGTTTTCCAATCAAATATGCAACTTCTTTCTTTTCTTTTTTTTTTTTCTCAGAAAAATGTTGATCTGTCACTGCTACCAAAAGTTCAGTGAACTTTCACATTTCCAGATGTACAAACATTCAAGAAGATATGTCTGTGCTCAGATGAATTTATTGAAACAGTTATTCGAAAGTATATTCTATTATATATATTCCTGTGTTCAGATCCATGCTTGGCAGTTGGTAAACCTTTTGTAGATGTTGTTGGAAAATGAATGAATGAGAGAGAAAAAAAAAGAAAGGGAAGGAGGAAGAAAAGAAAGAAAGGTGAAATTTAAGAGTTTGCTAGGCGGAATAGACATTCACACAAACATGACATTAAGAGTAAGATAAGTAGTGGAAAGAGTTATTAATTATTGAGGATTCAAGGAAATTTTTTAAAAAATCTGATCCATTGTGTCTTGAAGAATATGTAGAGTTTATGTAAGTAAAGCATAGAGGAAAGGCATTACAGGCTCAGGGAATAGAATTAGCCAAAGCCCAGGGCTGCAGGGGATGGGGAGTGGGGTGAGTGAAGTCAGGCAGCAGGAGAAAAGCCTGGAAAGCAGTCTACCTGCTTTGTTTTTCAATCACTGTAGTTCCTCAGCTGGGTTTCAGCTGGCACCCTGTTTGGGATATTCACAGACATGCTCAGTGAAAAGATCCCCCTGACCAGATATACTTGGGAAACTGCAGAGATTCAATATTCAGTTGAGCATTTTAGCAGATCTAAAAAGTCCTAAAGAAACCCACTTCATTCACCTGTGGCTTCCAGAACACAGTTAGCTACAGATTCATCTGAGGAAGCGAACACTTACTGACACTCTGCATGATAGAAAATTCTCTTCAGATGCCACGCTAAGGGGTGGGGTTTTTATAGAACTCAGTAAGCCATGGAGGTTTTTGAGGAGGAGAACGACATGTTCCCACTGGTTTTGAGGCAAAGTAACTCTTAGGGAAGTCTGAAGAATAAATTTAGAAGCAAAATCAGAAAAACTGAGAGGTAATTCCCATAGCCCCAAGAAACATGATTTAAACCTCAAATCTGGGAGGTGGCAAGAAAAAGGACAAGGGGAATGCTTAGGAAACACGAAGATGACAGTCAGCAAAGACTCATGCTTCTCACCTAGGAGACTGGGGAATCTTACATAGAGCATTCGCTCGTTTATTTGCTCTCAAGGGGACACTGGTGAGTTCAGACTTGGATCATTTGATCATTCAGCCTGGTGGCTCTTATATATTCAAGTTGGGATCTTTGGTGAGAGATCAAGGTTAGAGGTGATGATCTTGAATGGCATCATGCAGAGTTACATGTGAAACTATGGGGAGAAATGAGTTTACTCTGGAAGAGTGGAAGCTAAGAGATGAGATGGAAAGAGGTGAGGAAGGAAACAGAGAGGGAAGAACGGAAGACATGATGAGAAAGGAAAGGAAACAAGAACATCCAAGATAATACTTATGCTTAAGAGTGAATAGAAGAGGGTCCTACAAAGGACACTGTAGCAAGGTCAGCACGAGAACTAGAGAGAAGAGAGTTCCATGAAGGAGGAAGGGGCAAGTGTGTAAAATGCTCCTCCGAGTTAGGATGAGTTAGGGGGCGTTCAGGTTACAAATAATTCTCAGGGTAGATTATGTGCCCGGCATTGCAAAGCAGACAGTTGCTGTTATGACACGTGAAGCATGAAATGAATTCCTACAACATAATTAAATTAGATCTGGGTCCTATATATATAACAAGTATTAAATGCATTCCGTTGAGGAATGCATGGAATGACTTGCTTACTTATAGACTGAGTTTAGCATTCCTTAGAGTTCACGAAACTCTTTTAGGAAGTAAATGCTTAAAAAGACCAAAATAGCAGTCTCTCACACTGGCTCCCTCTGTTTTTAGAAAAGCTACTATAATAAAGTCCTACCCCATAGATACTTTCCATCATAGAATATGGTCAAATCAAAGGGGCAGTCCACCTGCCATTCTATCCACAGTGGAATTCACAGTTGACACACAGGCCAGGTTTGGCTTAACCAGGAGTTTCATTTGAACCTCATTGCACTTTTAACATTTTTTGGAGCCAAAATTTTAAAATGTAGAGATATCCCATAAAAATCCAGAATTTCTTCATTAAACAAAAAAAATCTACCAATAAAGTGCTTAAAATCATTGCTTGATTGGAGCCGAGTAATGGCTGCTCTTCCAGTAGGATGTGAGCTCTTCAGTTTGTCCAGTGTCCACCAGCCCTGTGTCACAGATTCATGCGAGCCTCCCTTGCAAGTGTGATGTTTGAGTTTGTAAACCTTGACCTTAACTGTGGGCCACTCAAAGTCAAGTACTGGAAACAGTGGATCTTCCAAGTCTTTCTCATTGGAACCCCTAAACAACTTTGAAAAACTGTGTTACTGTTTGCATATATCTAAATAAGCATCTAAAGGTGTCATCATGAGTTTAAATAGTATCAAACAATATTATTTCTATTGTTATAAATTTTAGGGTTTAAGGGTTTAAGTACCAGAGCAATTTGATGCCCACTGTTATTCATTTTATTTCAAATATATACAAGCAATCTTTTCCTTTACAGTTGGAGATTTTACACCATTCTCTTTTCTCTTTTAACTTGTATTGCCATTCTACTCACAACACAGAATTTTATCCTAATTTAATATATTTTATGTTTGAAATTCATTTGATTGGTATAAAATACAAGCCCTGGCCCCCAAAGCAGTCATGGACTTGTTTTTCCATTTAAATTTTAACCATATTGAATTTATTTATTTTTTTCATTATATTTTTAATGGAATAAATTGGCATGAAAAGGTAGGAAAACCAATTACATTTATGGTTTTAAAGTGAAAGTGAAGTCGCTCAGTCGTGCCCAACTCTTTGCAACCCCATGGATAGTAGCCTGCACCAAGCTCCTCCGCCCATGGGATTTTCAAGGCAAGAGTACTGGAGTGGGTTGCCATTTCCTTCTCCATGAATTTATTTTTTAAAAAAGAACACAAAGAAAAAGAAAACACAATTGACCATTTTCATTTTTTAAATAAATTATTTGTCCCTGTATGAGAAATTCAGATTTCACTCTAAAAAGAGGACATAGCATCTTTCAATGAGTTGTTCTCGAAATACATCAGCCTCGGGACTTTCCTGGCAGGCTAGTGGATAAGACGCCAAGTTTCCACTGTAGTGGGTACAGGTTTGATCCCTGCTTGGGGAACTAAGATCCCAGCATGCCACACTGCACAACCAAAATGAGGAAGAAGAAAAAAGAAATCCATCAGGCTCTTCACAGGCAAATGAGACACTCGTGCATTCGGCTTTGAAACAGGGTGTTTTTTCACTGGGGTTTCTCCCAGAGGGACTAATCTGACTCCCCATCTTCCTTAGTCCGTTAACTCCCTTCTTTTACCTCAGACCAGTGACACTAATGTCATGGTAGATGTTTCCTTACTGGAAACCTTTAAATGATTTCGTTTTCAGTCAGAAGAAAATAAATACCAAGTCCTTGAACACAAATGAAAACATTCAGAATCAAGGTCCAAATTCATGAACTCCTCAAAGAACCCATTAATAAATTTTTCTTTCAGAGGCATCACATAAAACTACAATGACTTATTTAACTCCAAGAACTTAGGCATTCCAGTGTACTAAGCAAAGTTAGATGGAGATCAAAGTGGAAAAGTAGAATTTGAAAAGATTTTGATTTCTTTGCCTCAGAAGCCAATTGAAGGAGTGCGACCTTTGTATCACTGCCACATTTCAAAAGGCCATAGAAAATAAGAATGGGCTTTGAGTTCAGAGACGTTTGTGTTGAGATCCTAGCTCTTCAGTCTTCTGTCTGTATGACTTTCAGTAGGGAGCTCAACCTTTCGGTTTCCTCATTTATCACATAAGGATTCTCATTGTTAGTTTTCGTGAAGTTTAGAGATTGTCTATGTGAAGAGTCTACTGTAGTGTCTGGCAGAATTAAAATTCAGTATGTGGTATAAATTATTTGTTATTATGCTTAAAAACAGCTTTAAATGTTTATAATGTATTCTGTAACACCTGAGTGTTTGCTGACTCATAACTCTTGAAAACAGTGAGGTAGGTTGGTGCCTGAATATCTGCCAAGTAGTTTGAAATCTATTCTATAAACAGATGTGTGAACACTTGAAACCTGGGGGACAAAGAAGTCACACAGTTAGAGCTGACCCCATAAGAGACCATTAGTTCAGTTCAGCCCCTCAGTCATGTCCGACTCTTTGCAACCCCATGAACCGCAGCACTCCAGGCCTCCCTGTCCGTCACCAACTCCTGGAGTTCACCCAAACTCATGTCCATCAAGTCGGTGATGCCATCCAGCCATCTCATCCTCTGTCGTCCCCTTCTCCTCCTGCCCCCAATCCCTCCCAGCATCAGGGTCTTTTCCAAGGAGTCAGCCCTTTGCGTGAGGTAGCCAGAGTATTGGAGTTTCAGCTTCAACATCAGTCCTTCGAATGAACACCCAGGACTGATCTCCTTCAGAATGGACTGGTTGGATCTCCTTGCAGTCCAAGGGACTCTCAAGAGTCTTCAACACCACAGTTCAAAAGCATCAATTCTTCGGTGCTCAGCTTTCTTTATAGTCCAACTCTCACATCCATACATGACTACTGGAAAAACCATAGCCTTGACTAGACGGACCTTTGTTGACAAAGTAATGTCTCTGCTTTTTAATATAAGAGACCATAGGATGTATTAAAAGACAACACCCTACATTTGGTGTCAGAAGTCCAGTTGGAGGGACTTCCCTGCTGGTCTAGTGACTAAGACTCTGTACTTCTAATGCAGGGAGCCCACCTTCAATCCCTGGTCAGGGGACTAGATCCCACATACTGCAACAAAGATTGAAAATCTCACATGACACAACTTAGATCCAGCATAGCCAAATAAATGAATATATATATATATATATATATATATATTTTTTTTTTTTTTTTTAATAGAGAATTCCCTGGCAGTTCAGTGGCCAGGGGCTTTCACTGCCATGGACCTGGATTCAGTCCCTGGTCAGAGAACTAAGATCCCACAAGCAGCATGACATGGCCAAAAACAAAGTAAAATTTTAAAAAATAAGTCCAGTTGTATATCTTCATTCTAGAATTTCCCTGCTATATAACGTGGGCCACTCAGTGAACACCTCTGATCCCCACTCAATCTCTGTGTCTATAAAACAGGGCTACTGTCATGCTTTCTAAAGTATGTTGAAATGTCGAGGAGAGACTCTAGATAAATTTGAATTGTTCTTTGTAGTTCCTTTGACATCGCCTGTTCAGTCTACCAAGAGGGAGAGTTAACTATCATCACACTTACTGGATTTTTCATAAAGTTTTAGCTTAAAATGTAAGCATGAAAATGCTTTTCAGAATATCAGGATGCCTATTGCCAAATACCTTCCTAGACCACTGAATGAATTACAAAGAGACAAGAAACCTGGGCAGTGTTCCCAGTTCTGCTGTGTTACACTTGTGTGGAGGATGTGTTCTGTCTTGACTCTCGGCGCGGGATCAGGATTTGGGTATTGTGCATTTACGTCAACTGGGAGGAGCCTGAAAAAGGAGGACGAGGTGGCTCACACAGATGTGGTGACTCAGGCAAGGCTATATCGAGAACTTGCTGACATTGTTCAGGGCTCCACGCTACTGGACGAGGAGGCAACAGCCAGTCACTTATATAGCTGCACCCATGTTCAGCCGCTCAGCCCCGTGTACCCTGACCCTCACAGTCTGCTCAGCAGGGTCTCAGTTCACAAGCTTCTTTCTAGCATGCTTTGTCGCCATGCTGGGCAGATGCTTATACATTCCTAGTGTCATTTAGAGGGGCTTCCCAGGTGACTCGGCGGTGAAGAATCCACCTGCAGTGGGGAGACGTGGGTTCCATCCCTGGGTCGGGAAGATCCCCTGGGGAGAAAATGGCAACCCACTCCAGTGTTCTTGCTGGAAAAATCCAACAGACAGAGGAGCCTGGTGAACTACAGTCCATGGAGTCGCAAAGAGCTGGATGGGACTGAACACACTCAATGACATTTAGAGCAGGCCACCTTTGAAATCAGAGGGAGCTGGTGCTCGATTGTTACATTAAGCCCCACTTTCCCCTGGTACTAATGCTGAGGTCCTTTCTGTTTCTCTGGAGTTAATCCCATATTGGGCAACTGAACCCTTGAGTTACTCAGATCAAGCTGCTATAGGCCTCAGGGCCTCAGTCACTACTTTATAAAATGCCAGTGTGTCACTGATCCAGTGGGAGGTTCTTCTGTTATAAGTTGGGCAGTTCCTCTGCTTCCCTGGCAGAGAAACATGGGCCCTTTGTCCAAAGACAGTGTGGCAAACTCAAATATTACTTAAAACGTAGGGCCAAACACCATAAGGGATTCAAGAAGACTGATAACAACAGCAGCAAAAGACTAGAATATGTCTATTTGGTAAAGTCCAGCCGGGTTAGTATCTTGAAAGTTCCAATGCAGCAAGTTCCAGGCTTGCAGTTTACATTAGGAACTAATGTTTGTTCTTGAGAAGGCAGTGGAATGCAGAATGGATCAGAGGGACATTCTGATGAACTGGTGATAAAAATTAAAGAGGCATTTTTAAGAACTAAGATGCAGAGCACAATTTATTACTATACTCAACAAATATTTACTGAATACACGCAGTGGCTGGGCACTGTCCTGTGACCTGGGGACATACTCCAGTGGAAGAACTAGAAATTTTTAAAGAGAATCAACATGTTGTCACGGGTAGCACAGGAGATGCTACCTGAGTTGCTATTTATAGGAAGAGTGAAAGCAACCAAGCAGAAGGGTTGAGGGGCAGAGAAAGAGCCTTCTAGGCAGAAGTGCTGATTAATGACATGGTGGGGAAAGGAAGTGACCAGTGGCTCTAGTGAGACATTTAGGCTAGAGAGCAGGCCAGAGTCAGATGGATCAGCCTTGAAGCTGGGCTGAAGACAAGCCCTCCAGAGGTCAGACAGCAGGAGGAGATGCAAAAGAAAGCAGAAGAGCTTTGAAAAGGGTCCACAGGATAAGATGGGCCAGTGTGGTGTCACAGAACCAAAGCCAGGCAGTGGGGTTTCAACAGCAGCCTTTAAAAGAGAGAGAGTGGGAAGGACAGAGACCCAAAGAGGGAGGGTTTGGCTAGAAGGAGAACCTTAGCAGGCTTCTGCTTCCATCTCCAACTAGGTTGAGAAGAAGCTAATCCACTGTCTTCCCATAGCTACCAGCCCTGCAAAACTGCCTTTCCTACATCCCAGGTAGAAAGAGAAGTATGAGCTGCCCGGGCAGCTGGCTTTTCTCTTTCCTTCTTGTTGGCAGTCTTGTGCCCAGCAGAGGGGGTGGGGCTGGGAGCTGTAATCTCTGATGATTCAGCCAACAGCACACCCTGTGACCATATCCCTATTGTGTCTGTGTCTGTGTGTGTGTGTCTGTGTAAGAGAGAAAGAGAGAGAGTTTGTGTGTTTACACATTACAGAAGAAAACAGCAAGGTGTTAGTCTAGCCTTGTGTCAGGTTTTCTGAATCATTCTGAGTTGGGAAAAAAGTAGTAAATAGTGGCACTTCCTCAATACAAAGATTCTGGGTGCTATCTGCAATCAACAGCTAGCTTTGTGGGATTCCTATGCAGATCTGATTTTGGCACTGTGTTACATAATTATTTTTATCTTGGGATCAGATCTGAGTCATTCAGAGCCAGTGTCTTCTGGGCACTGATACTATACCATGTGTTAATGCACGGTTTTCTCAGGTCCCTGCCCCTCACTGAGGGTCAGCTGAGGGACCTACTAGGTTCAGTAGATGTAGGGTTGGAGGATATATGTTTTCTAACAGCAAATCCTACCCCCCAGCCCCCACGCTGAAAAGTTCTAATTAACTTGCCTGATTTCTTTTGTACTTTAATAAACCCCCAATTAAGAAATGGTGTTCTTCGGAGTAAGTTATGCCTGTCAACCATGTAAAAACAGGAAAAAAAGATTGAGAACACAAATCCATGTCTTTAGAAATTAATCTGTACTTATAGAAACTACCAAAAGGAATTTAAAATACAGTTTAATAGTTGTTAGGTGTCAATAATATGTATTCTAAGTGTATAGCTCACTTTTTACTAAGAGAGTGGAAATAGATGTGTGATGACTTAATGGAACTTGACTGTTAATTTGCTGGACTAATAGGTGGGAGTTTCGTGTTTATTCTTTTTCTGCTGCAGGTGCTGGTCTCAGTGTCAGTGATAATGAATCCGGACAAGGCAGCCAGGAGGGAGGCACCTTGACTGACTCCCAGATTGTGGAACTCAGAAGGATCCCCATCGCCGACACCCACCTCTAGCACCTCAGTAATCATTAGAACGAGGATACTTTCATATTTGTATTGGCTCTGTGCTAAAATGTTCTATAATAGGATTCTGTGAATTGTACTGGATGATGAAGCCAGAAGTGATTGTTGTGTTCGGAATATAAATTACTTACCTTTGTGCACCCTGAAAATTAACTGCTTACAGTGAAAGCCTGGATCGATTTCTATCAGTTAATAGGATTGATTTATATCAGTTAATAGAATGTACATATTCCAAGAGTATTCGTTGTTTTTTAATAATGCTAACATTGTTTAATAAAAGTAATAACAATCAATAAAAACCATAGAATCCATTTGGCATCACCCAAGCTTGTTGTTTATGAGAAAATATTGTGCCCAAGCAAAGAAGCAAATTCTGTCTAGCAGTGTGCATCACCCTGTTTCTTCCCACATTGATACAAGTGATCCAGATTTAAGACTTCACCTTTATTCCTAAAAACTGTAAAATGTATTGTCTGCTGATTTTGCACTCAAGTATTGATGGAGTACTGTAGTTTACATAGTCTTTCATCAAAAGTATTTATTTCTGCTCATTATAAAATTAGGGAACTGAACATCTTCCAGAATGAATGTTCTGTTCCCAGTTAAAAATAACTTCCCCAAGCATTTTAACACAGCTAAGAAGAGGATCATCCAAACAGTGCAGAGTTGTTTGGGAGAAGTTATTTCTTGGTTTGGATTTTTCAGTCTTTGTCTTGGAATGAGAAATCAGAAAGTCTGTCCTAGAACAAACACTATTGTGTTCAAGATGATTTCATTGACTATAGTTCCAGAAGAATCCTTTAAGGACAGAACAAGTTTGTTCTAAGAAAGACTTTTTGGCCTTTTATTTTTAAATTCTCAAGTATTTGGGGAAAAATCAGTAGTCATTTTAAGAAAAAATTAAAATTAAAAAAAAAAAACCAAAACCCACCTAAGGGAAATTTTGTTGTTAATAATTTCCCTTAAAACCGTAATTAAATCACTCAACTGTTCTATTATCACCGTGAAAAAATGGCTTTATTTTTTATAAAGCCTGAGGTGGTGGTATTGATCTTGATGGATTATAAAATGACTCTCCTTTCTGCTCCCTGTTGGTACTCCCCTACTTCCATCTCATATTATATTGTTTTGAACAGAATCAAACAGCGTAAAAAACAAAAACATTATTGGCAGAGTCACAATCCTTTTTAGGAAGTTTAGAAATGGTGGTAATACAATTGAAATATACATTAAATGACAAATGAATTTGTTGTCTCTCTCAATCTACAGCATTGCACTGTAGTGTCTTCCAAAATAGGGTAGAAGCAGTTGATGAAATTGGTTATAAAGTAAAAATTTAGCATGAAAATTTTGAAATGGGTAATAACCATTTTAAAAATGTTAATAGGCTTTAATGAATTTGAGGCTTAGATGATGATTGTAGAAATGTGAGATTTCATGGTGTGGAATCCATGAGTCATAATTACTGTAACATTTTTTGGCAGATAATTCAATTCTTATTTGTCACTTAAGGTGAAGTTAGCTTATTGTCAGCATTTTTAAAGCTCCTAAAAGGATTATAACTCCACCATGATGAATAACAAAGGCAACTGTCAATATCTATTTTCATTTCTACTTGTCAGAATTGGGAAAAATCTGGCCAAAACCACTATCAATCAGGGACAGCTTTCTTACTTCAGCTCGCTGAGTTTCTATTGCCATCTCACTAAAGAATCAGCAGAACCTCCTGCCACTGATCAGCATGATTCGTTAAATATTAAAAGGAAAGGCATGATTTTGAGAAGCTACAGTGCTAAAACAAATAAGCTTTGTATTCCAACAACGGCAATGTTTTGCCATTCAGTTTCCTCTCAATGTAGAATAAAATGGGACATCAGCCAGGGAAGGACATAGGAGGAAGCAAATCAAATCATAATCTTGAAAATTCAAAAACTAGAAGTGTGACACTTTGTGATCTTTCTTTTCCAGGTTTGTTACTCCTCCATGACATTTAAAAAATAGAATTATTAAGATAGATTATTATTATAATTATTAAGATATTCACATTCAATACAACTCACCCATTTAAAATATGCAATTCAGTAGTATTTGACTATATGATATTCTTGGGGTTTTTCATTTTTGTTGGAGTATAGTTCCTTTACCATGTTAATTTCTGCTGTACAACAGAGAGAATCAGTTATATGTATACATGTATTCCCTCTTCTTTAGATTTCTTTCCCATTTAGGTCATGACAGAGCATTGAATAGAGTTCCCAGTGTTACACAGTTCTCATTTGGTGTTTTTTTGTTTTTTTTTTTTTTAATTGTAAAATATGTGTAACACCAAAATTTGCCATTTTAGCCATTTTTAAATTCAGTGATATTAATTATCCTCACAATGTTGAATATTCATTACCTTTACTTGCAAAACATTTTTATCACCCTCAGAAACTCTGTATTCACCCCATCACCTTGATATTTCTTCCCTCTGTCAGTAGACATCTAATTTAATTTCTTTGGGAAATATCTCTGCTTCTGCATTTTGTGATTATTTAAAATTTGTGTTTCTTGTTGATTTAGTTCTTTCTCAAGTTTTTTTAGAATTTTTTTTTTTTAAATAGGATTTTCCTAATTTGGATGCAAGTGCAGACAGGTATGGGGCTTCCCAGGGGGCTTAGTGGGTAAGGAATCCACCCGCCAGGCAGAAGACACAGGTTCAGTCCCTGGGTCAGGAAGATCCCCTGGAGAAAGAAATGACAACCCACTCCAGTATTCTTGCCTGGGAAATCCCATGGATGGAGAAGCCTGGCAGGCTACAGTTCATGGGGTTACACAGAGTTGGACACAACTTAATGACCAAACAGCAGCAGCAGCAGCCAACAGGTATGCACTTGAGATATGGAGTAGCAATAGAGCCAGGAGAATTCAACTAAGAGGGGAGAACAGGCAAATGAAAATCTTAGTAAGCAAAACACAGAAGGCATTTCACCCTGGAACTGGATCTTTGAGTTGGTTTTTAGTCTCTTGAGGTGTTTTAGGGTTTAATTAGTACTTTCCGTGGTTCCTAAATCTGACCAGAGAAGTTTAAACATGTAATGGGGCTGTGACTGGAAAAAAAAATGCCGCTCAGGAAGCTAGCTCCCAAACAACTTGGTCTTGTGTTTACCAGCACTTAAGATCCACTCTGAGTTTAGCCTTAAGTGCCCCGGGTAGATCTGTTTGAGGGTAGATCTCAATCAGAGAAGAGAATGTTGAATTTTAAAAGCAGCTGGGTGGCAGAATGGATCACCTCTAGGCAGCCTGACCTTAATTGGGAACAGAGAAAGCAACGAGGGAAATCCTGTGCTTCATGTGGTTTTTGTTAATGGCAAAACCCAGCTCTCCAGAACTGCTCTGCTGCTGCTGCTAAGTTGCTTCAGTCGTGTCCGACTTGTCTGGCAGCCCAACAGGCTCTGCCGTCCCTGGGATTCTCCAGGCAAGAACACTGGAGTGGGTTGCCATTTCCTTCTCCACCAGGACTGCTCTAGGAGGATGTAAGTCAGAGGACCACATTGCCTGTAACATTTAAAGAATGGACCAAGCAACAGAGGCTTCGAACTCTTCCATAACCTTGAATCTCTTCTAGTTTCATTGCCCAACTAGTGAAATAAAGGTGAGTGATTTTCATAAGACTTAGTTGGTACTTTGATGTTATTATTCAATACATCTCACCTACCCAAACTTTTCTCTTATTAAAATAATTTCAACAGTATAATAGAAAACCAAACTCAACTTTGCAAAAATTTAGAATACCCCAGATGCTTAATTAAACTGTAATCCATACTGCCTAGCTCATATGATGAATACATGTGCAGTATTTTTAAGAAATAATAGTCCTGAGCTGGGGGAAACATTATTTCTATTGTGGTCTGTATTCACATCAACCTGACAAGTTTAGCAACTGCCTAAATTAAAATCTTTTACTTAAGAAACTTACATGGTTTCAGGAAAAGAAGCAAATAGAGATTAACTTTGTTTCCCATCATCTATAACAGTGAGATGCAGTTATCAAACACTGTTGTCATGGTCCTTGGGAGTGTCAGCTACAAATTGGCACTTTCCATGGGCACTTGCCATCTCCCTCTACAAGGATTAAATCATATGCTGCTGTAGCTGCTGATTTTCACACCCCTTGAAAGGAGTTCAGGGTGGAGAGCAGAAATGAGGCACTCTGTGCTCCAGGAAAAACTGGCAAAGCAGGTCCTCAGATAAGGTATTTTCAGGAGCTGATTTTATGAGCCCAATTCTCGTATCCCCTCATATCTAGAAAAGTACTAAAATCCTTCCTGGTGACAGCTGTTCCACGTGACTAGCAGAGACTTTCTGCAGAAAATATGTCCTTGATTGCATGTATTCTCCCTTCACCAAAATCACATTATGCTTCCTCCCTGCATCTTCAGAGCAGTTTCTCAGAGCTATCTGAAATGCTGTCTCCTGGGCTACAGTCCTCCCTTTGCCCCAGGTAAGATACTCAGAAGGCTCATGTTGGGCTTTTTGCCTTTTTAAATAAGTCAGCAGGAGTACTATGGGATGCTTCATTTCAGTTTCCAGCCTACCCCTCCAGAGACTCAGCATTGGGACCCAACAACTTAGGCTGTGCCATGAGCCCCGAGGTTAAGAGCTGAACCCCTAGAAGAGACTCAGCTCAAGGAAATTGCTAGCAGTTTCAGAGCATGAAATGGTATATTAGTCCAGTGAGAAAGACAAGTACTCATTGTTTTCTAACAGATAAAACGATTCCAACAAGGTGAGTGAAGTGAAAGTCATTCAGTCGTGTCTGACTCTGAGACCCCATGGACTATACAGTCCCTGGAATTCTCCAAGCCAGAATACTGGAGTAGCTTTTCCCTTCTCCAGGGGATCTTCCCAACCCAGGGATCCAACAAAGTAAGCTATGCTTTTTACTGTGATTAGCCTTTAGGAGTCTTATGAACAAAATCATAAATTTAATATGTTTTTTAAATTCAGGAATGTTAACAAGAATGAAGGGGAAAGACAATGCAAATAATTTCAACATTACCTTATTTGATTATATTTATTTCAAAGGTAAGTCTTCCCTAGTGACTCAGTGGTAAAGAATCTGCCTGAAATGCAGGAGAAGCGGTTTTAATCCCTGGGTCAAGAAGATCCCCTGGAGAAGGAAATGGCAATCCACTCCAGTATTCTTGCCTGGGAAATCCCATGGACAGAGGAGCCTAGTGGGCTACAGTCCATGAGGTCACAAAAGAGACACGACTTAGTGACTCTTTCAATAATTTCTCTTAGTGACTCTTTCAATAATTTCAAAGGTAAGGGTGTATACATACTCACAAGAAAGAAAAACAGAGAAAGGAAGGAAGTGAAAGAGAGATTGAAAAAAAGAATAAAAGAGTTCTGAGAAGTCAAAGCTTCTGAGCGTGAAGAATTGCTGCTTTTGAACTGGAGTGTTGGAAAAGACTCTTGAAAGTCTCTTGGGCTGCAAGGAGATCCAACCAGTCCATCCTAAAGGAGATGCTTGGAAGGACTGATGCTGAAGCTGAAACTCCAATACTTTGGCCACCTGATTCGAAGAACTGACTCATTGGAAAAGACCCTGATGCTGGGAGAGATTGAAGGTGGGAGAAGGGTACCACAGAGGATGAGATGGCTGGATGGTATCACCAAGTCGATGGACATGAGTCTGGGTAAACTCTGGGTTTTGGTGATGGACAGGGGGGCCTGGTGTGCTGCAGTCCATGGGGTTTCAAAGAGTCGAACACAACTGAGCAACTGAACTGAACTGAGAAAAAAGCAAGG
This sequence comes from Bubalus kerabau, assembly GCF_029407905.1. Taxonomy (NCBI): domain Eukaryota; kingdom Metazoa; phylum Chordata; class Mammalia; order Artiodactyla; family Bovidae; genus Bubalus; species Bubalus kerabau. The sequence continues at coordinate 260,296,243 of NC_073624.1, forward strand.
AAAATCTTGATAATAAGTTTTTATTACACTTTACAATATACAATAAAGAGATATTTTTAAAAGCTGATTCATGAAGCATGTGACAATGTTGATCATCCTGCCCCAGAGTATATACCCATAGTCTGTTCATTCATCAAAGTCATTTTGAAAACTTTTGCCACGTTACAGGAGGGAAGTAGTAATCATGTAATAAAAAACATGCATGAGGTTAGAACACTAAAACAAATTAGAAAGGTACTCAAGAACCACCAGGGGCTTTACGTTTCCTTAACGTTCTATCCTATCTAATAGCACACAGGTTCAGTTCAGTTCAGTCGCTCAGTCATGTCTGACTCTTTGTGACCCCATGAATCGCAGCATGCCAGGCCTCCCTGTCCATCACCAAATCCCAGAATTCACTCAAACTCACATCCATTGAGTCAGTGATGCCATCCAGCCATCTCATCCTCTGTCGTCCCCTTTTCTTCCTGCGCCCAATCCCTCCCAGCATCAGAGTCTTTTCCAATGAGTCAACTCTTCGCATGAGGTGGCCAAAGTACTGGAGCTTCAGCTTTAGCATCATTCCCTCCAAAGAACATCCAGGGCTGATCTCCTTCAGAATGGACTGGTCGGATCTCCTTGCAGTCCAAGGGACTCTCAAGAGTCTTCTCCAACACCACAGTTCAAAAGCATCAATTCTTCATCACTCAGCTTTCTTCACAGTCCAACTCTCACATCCTATACGTGACCACTGGAAAAACCATACCGTTACAAATAGCTGTGAAAAGAAGAGAAGCGAAAAGCAAAGGAGAAAAAGAAAGATATAAGCATCTGAATGCAGAGTTCCAAAGAATAGCAAGAAGAGATAAGAAAGCCTTCCTCAGTGATCAGTGCAAAGAAATAGAGGAAAACAACAGAATGGGAAAGACTAGAGATCTCTTCAAGAAAATTAGAGATACCAAGGGAACATTTCATGCAAAGATGGACTCGATAAAGGACAGAAATGGTATGGACCTAACAGAAGCAGAAGATATTAAGAAGAGGTGACAAGAATACACAGAAGAACTGTACAAAATAAGATCTTCATGACCAAGATAATCACGATGGTGTGATCACTCACCTAGAGCCAGACATCCTGGAATGTGAAGTCAAGTGGGCCTTAGAAAGCATCACTACGAACAAAGCACACTGGTAGTATGTAGTAAATGAGTGGTTTCTTCTTTTAAACGATCATCTGTATCCTAAGGGTTCATCCACGTGGTCATGTATTGCAGAATTTCCTTCTTCTTTTAAGGCTGAATGGTATGTCATTGTTTGTGGACACCACATGTTCTTTATCTGTTCATCTCTTTTTTTTTTTTTAATTTTATTTTATTTTTAAACTTTACATAATTGTATTAGTTTTGCCAAATATCAAAATGAATCTGCCACAGGTATACATGTGTTCCCCATCCTGAACCCTCCTCCCTCCTCCCTCCCCATTCCATCCCTCTGGGTCGTCCCAGTGCACCAGCCCCAAGCATCCAGTATCGTGCATCGAACCTGGACTGGCAACTCGTTTCATACATGATATTTTACATGTTTCAATGCCATTCTCCCAAATCTTCCCACCCTCTCCCTCTCTCACAGAGTCCATAAGACTGTTCTATACATCAGTGTCTCTTTTGCTGTCTCGTACACAGGGTTATTGTTACCATCTTTCTAAATTCCATATATATGCGTTAGTATACTGTATTGGTGTTTTTCTTTCTGGCTTACTTCACTCTGTATAATAGGCTCCAGTTTCATCCACCTCATTAGAACTGATTCAAATGTATTCTTTTTAATGGCTGAATAATACTCCATTGTGTATATGTACCATAGCTTTCTTATCCATTCATTTGCTGATGGGCATCTAGGTTGCTTCCATGTCCTGGCTATTATAAACAGTGCTGCGATGAACATTGGGGTACACGTGTCTCTTTCCCTTCTGGTTTCCTCAGTGTGTATGCCCAGCAGTGGGATTGCTGGATCATAAGGCAGGTCTATTTCCAGTTTTTAAAGGAATCTCCACACTGTTCTCCATAGTGGCTGTACTAGTTTGCATTCCCACCAACAGTGTAAGAGGGTTCCCTTTTCTCCACACCCTCTCCAGCATTTATTACTTGTAGACTTTTGGATCGCAGCCATTCTGACTGGTGTGAAATGGTACCTCATAGTGGTTTTGATTTGCATTTCTCTGATAATGAGTGATGTTGAGCATCTTTTCATGTGTTTGTTAGCCATCTGTATGTCTTCTTTGGAGAAATGTCTATTTAGTTCTTTGGCCCATTTTTTGATTGGGTCATTTATTTTTCTGGAGTTGAGCTGTAGGAGTTGCTTGTATATTCTCGAGATGAGTTGTTTGTCAGTTGCTTCATTTGCTATTATCTTCTCCCATTCTGAAGGCTGTCTTTTCACCTTGCTAATAGTTTCCTTTGATGTGCAGAAGCTTTTAAGGTTAATTAGGTCCCATTTGTTTATTTTTGCTTTTATTTCCAATATTCTGGGAGGTGGGTCATAGAGGATCCTGCTGTGATGTATGTCAGAGAGTGTTTTGCCTATGTTCTCCTCTAGGAGTTTTATAGTTTCTGGTCTTAGGTTTAGATCTTTAATCCATTTTGAGTTTATTTTTGTGTATGGTGTTAAAAAGTGTTCTAGTTTCATTCTTTTACAAGTGGTTGACCAGATTTCCCAGCACCACTTGTTAAAGAGATTGTCTTTAATCCATTGTATATTATTGCCTCCTTTGTCAAAGATAAGGTGTCCATCTGTTCATCTCTTGATGGACATTTGGGTTGTTTCCATGTCTTGGCTATTATGGATAATGCTGCAATGAACATGAGAGGGTGGTATCTTCAAGACACTGGTTTCAGTCCTTTTTCATAAATACCCAGCAGTGAGATTGCTGGATCATTTTAAAGGTTTTTGAGGCGCCTGCATACTTGTTTCCATAGCAGCTGTGCTATTCTGCATCCCCACTAACAGCCACCAGCATTCTTGTTTTTTGTCTTTTTTTCATGTTAGCCATCCTGACAGGTAATATTTCATTGTGGTCTTGATTTGCATTTTCCTGATGACTAGTGACACTGAGCGTTTTGCATATACCTGTTGGCCGTTTGTGTATCTTCTTTAGGGAAATGTATTTTTAAGTCCTTAGCCCATTTTTAAATTAGGTAATTAGTTATTTTCCTGTTGAGTTACAGAAGTTTCATATAAAGATTAATTTCTTAGCAGATTTGTGGTTTATAGATATTTTCTCCCATTCCACTGGTTGCCTTTTCACTTTCTTGATAGGTGAAAATAATCCAGTGACAGAAAAACAAATTCTGCATGATTCCACTTATAAGGTATCTAAACTAGTCAAATTCATAGAATCAAAATGTGGAATGGTGGTTGCCTGGGGCTGAAGGCAGGGAGAAGTGGAAGTCCGTGGACATAAAGCTTCAGTTAACAAGATGAGTAAGTTCTAGAGAGCTACTCTTCAGTATTGTATTTACAGGCAACAACACTGTCATATACATTTAAAATTTTGTCAGAAGGGTAGAACACATGTTCAGTGTCCTTACCCCAATAAAATAAAACAATATTTTAAATTGTTAACAAGATTGTTTGGTCACTGTTCTCCACTGCAAATGTTAGCATTGCATGGAGAAGGAAGTTCAAACAATTTTTTAAATGTTTTCCAGTCTCTTCTGGAACTCCTAGTTCACCTCTCACAGAGCCCCTAATGACATCTGCAGAACCCCCAAAAAGAAACCCACATGTGACCATAAGCTCCTGAAGAGTAAGAACTATGTCCTTTTGTTTTGGTTTCCTGAGCGCCTAGCACAATGTCTGGAACAAAATTGATGACCAATAAGTATTTGTCCACCCCCCCAAAAAAGATCTCTATCCTACTAGGATAGCTAATTAGAGCATAATCTTTGTTGATCTTTTATAGTTTTAGTTACAGATGTTTTGCCTTTAAGAATCCAAATGAATGGCAGTTATTGCACAAACCAGATGCCGTATCATCTCCACATTACCAGTCGCTTTCATTTCCAAAGCTATAATTCGTTGAATTATATATATGTAATTCATTCTGCTTCCTAGTCATCCATGGAGTCTTGAAAACCACCGAAGACATGTGAAAAAGTTGTTATTTTCATTTTGGCAGTAGTCTATATAAGTTTCAAACTAGATAGTTGTGTTTTTTTTTAAGGATTACTGGGCAAGAAGGAGGCCAAGCCAAAAGTAAATAGACAACAAGAGGTGATATTTACTCCTCACATCTCATTAGTATTCCATGACCTGCTCGTCATAAGGGCTTTGTGTGGGAAATTGCATATGCATGAATATTTTGTAACCAAAGGGTTATAATCTGCAGTCTTTCTCATGCTTATCTGGTTCCACAGTAGGAAGTCAAAGAAGTATATATGTGTCATTTCATGGCTGATTCATTATGCCGGTACTAAATATATTTGAAATAACAGTCTGCATTGTAACACTCAAACCTAGATAATGTATAATTTCTAATCTTAGTGAGCCAAGGGAATAAGACTAATTGTACTCTGAAGCTAAGAAGTCATTGTCTATTAGATTAATTGTTAGTGTTCAAGCTCCGAACACACTATCATCTTCATAACTGAGTGATGTGTCTACTCCGTGCTGTTAGGAACTAATTACGGACAAGAGTCAAGATCTCCCATGTCCAGCTATTTTGTGATTTCTCAAGACAACCCAAAAGATTATGGATCAAAAGTCATTGTTTCCTGTTATTCTCCAAGATAAAGACTGAACTGTGGAGAAGAGACTTTCTTTCTGGCAAAGGACCAAAAATATGTTTGAAAAAGCAACAAATTTTTTAAATAAACATTTTAGAGTCAGTCAAAAATAATTGATAAATTGCTCAAAAATCACAGTTTGCCTGTGTAGATGCTATAGAATATACAGCAGGATTGCCAGATTGGAAGGATGAACAGAAAGAGGAACAGATCAGTCCAAGTATTTTAAAACTCTATCAACTAGAACAGTATAAAACTATTTCTTAAATTAATTTTTTATTGAAGGATAATTGCTTTACAGAATTTTGCTGCTTTCAGTCAAACCTCAACATGAATCAGCCATAGGTATACATATATTCCCTCCCGTTTGAAACTCCCTCCCATCTCCCTAAACCATTTTGAAAGAGAGAAAACACATTTGTTTAATTCTACAAAATCTCCCTTTCTGTCTTACCATGTAAGACTGCTCACATAGTAGGAAAGGTTTTGGATCTTTACCCTTTGTCTTCCTATTGACCATTTCCCCTTTTCCTCATACAGGCATGCTTATTTTATATGAGAAAGAATCTCTGAAAATTTATATTAAAATAAGGTACATAAAGTAGATCACATTTTTCACCCTGTGAGAAAGTTTGATTATAAATAAGGATTCTGAAGGATAAAGTCCCAATGTATAGCACAGAGAACTATATTCAGTGGAAAATAATATAAAAAAGAATGTGTAAATGTATATAACTGAGTCACTTTGCTGCACAGCAGAGATTGGCACAACATTGTAAATCAACTATACTTCAATTTTAAAAAAGAAAAATAAAAATAAGGATTCTGATCAAAGTTTGGCTTGTATTAAGATGAAGCGCATCTACCTGCTCATTCATTACAAGAGAAACAGGCAAAAAATGGAGATGTGTGATGTTCAGTCAGTTCTCCTAGGGCCTCAGTCCCCAGATGATAATAATTCAGCTGCTGGAGGTGGTCTAAAGGCTCAGGTGACAAGGCATGGATCAGAGACTAGACAGAGCCAGACAGGGAGGACGGAGCAGTAAACAGTAGGTTTCTCTTGGTGTTTTTATCTTATCATCAGGGTTTGTTTAAGGCTGATAGTAGCTCTAAACTATTGCAGTTGCTCCCTAACACAGAGATGTTGACCCTGAGATTGGAATAGCCGCTGGATTAGAAGCCCTGTTAGAATATTCAGCCGTAGTAACCTTCACTTCACGGCAAGTCCTCTGTCCACAGAGAACAGATTGAGGTTGGAGCTCCGCAGTCCACAGTGAGAATCTCTCACCTCCACTGCCCCCAGGCCAGCACCTGCATTTGTGCCTCCTGTGGTTGGGGATGTTCAGAGCCAGAAAGGTTTCTGAGTGCTGATCCCGGTCAGAACAAGTAACAGACCCACATGGTTAGCATATTCTTCTCACTCACGTCACTTCCGCTTTGTAGCTGGAAATATCAGATAATTTTTTTTCCTCACACAATTCCCATCTATCTCCTCCCCAATGAGTGTTGAAACACAGGTTATATAATCAACACTGGATTTTTAAAAACTTCTATTTAACAAATACCTGCTCCGCTACTGTCTTCAGGGAAACGGGAAGCAGTTGATATTTTCTCCCTTCTGGTATTATCATCAACAAAGTAAATGTGGTTTCAACGTAGATAAGGTAGAAAGACACTCAACTGTAAGTGTTCTCCTTGCAATTTGTGGTTTTGGCAAAGACAGGAAAGTTTTTTTTTTTTTCTCTCTCTCTGTTTGTGGGTGAATTATTTTGGTATAAGATGTAGACAGGGGCTTCCCTGGTGGCTCAGTGGTAAAGAATCCGCTTGAAATGCAGACATGTGGGTTTGATCCCTGGGTTGAAAGATGCCCTGGAGAAGGAAATGGCAACCCACTCCTGTAACCTTGCCTAGAAAATCCCATAGACAGAGGAGCCTGGCGGGCTGCAGTCCATGGGATCAGAAGAGCCGGACAAAACTGAGCAACTAAACAGCAATAACTACAAACACAGGTATAGGTAAGAGGGAAGATGGGATGAACCTTTTGGCTCTCTCCTCAGCAAAGGAGGAGGTTTTGTGACACTGCCCTCCCCTCCCTTTCTCCTCCTTCCTCTTCTTCATCTTTGGCTTCTCCTTTCTCTCTCTCTCTCACACACACATATATATACAAAACGTAAAAACCTTAGACAGTAAGATGTAGTTGTTAAGAGTTAAGTTACCAAATATAAAAAACTGCTAATGGTTTAACTTTAAGAATACTTTATTTACACAATGATCAGTTCCCTTATGACATTCACACTAGAAGACTCTCTGCTTGTCAAGGACTAGGAAATCCTTTAAGAAAATTACTTTCCTGGATATGAAAGGAACTTATACAAATCAGATCAGATCAGTCACTCAGTCATGTCCGACTCTTTGCAACCCCATGAATCGCAGCACGCCAGGCCTCTCTGTCCATCACCAACTCCCGGAGTTCACTGAGACTCACATCCATTGAGTCAGTAATGCCATCCAGCCATCTCATCCTCTGTCGTCCCCTTCTCCTCTTGCCCCCAATCCCTCCCAGCTTCAGGGTCTTTTCCAATGAGTCAACTCTTCACATGAGGTGGCCAAAGTACTGGAGTTTCAGCTTTAGCATCATTCCTTCCAAAGAGATCCCAGGGCCGATCTCCTTCAGAATGGACTGGTTGGATCTCCTTGCAGTCCAAGGGACTCTCAAGAGTCTTTTCCAACACCACAGTTCAAAAGCATCAGTTCTTCGGCACTCAGCCTTCTTCACAGTCCAACTCTCACATCCATACATGACCACAGGAAAAACCATAGCCTTGACTAGACGGACCTTTGTTGGCAAAGTAATATCTCTGCTTTTGAATATGCCATCTAGGTTGGTCATAACTTTCCTTCCAAGGAGTAAGCGTCTTTTAATTTCATGGCTGCAGTCACCATCTGCAGTGATTTTGGAGCCCCAAAAAATAAAGTCTGACACTGTTTCCACTGTTTCCCAATCTATTTCCCATGAAGTGATGGGACCGGATGCCATGATCTTTGTTTTCTAAATGTTGAGCTTTAAGCCAACTTTTTCACTCTCCACTTTCACTTTCATCAAGAGGCTTTTTAGTTCCTCTTCATTTTCTGCCATAAGGGTAGTGTCCTCTGCATATCTGAGGTTATTGATATTTCTCCCGCAATCTTGATTCCAGCCTGTGTTTCTTCCAGCCCAGCATTTCTCATGATGTACTCTGCATATAAGTTAAATAAACAGGGTGACAATATACAGCCTTGACGTACTCCTTTTCCTATTTGGAACCAGTCTGTTGTTCCATGTCCAGTTCTAACTGTTGCTTCCTGACCTGCATCCAAACTTCTCAAGAGGCAGATCAGGTGGTCTGGTATTCCCATCTCTTTCAGAATTTTCCACAGTTTATTGTGATCCACACAGTCAAAGGCTTTGGCATAGTCAATAAAGCAGAAATAGATGTTTTTCTGGAACTCTCTTGCTTTTTCCATGATCCAGCGGATGTTGGCAATTTGATCTCTAATACAACCAATTCTATACAACTAAAGAAAAATGTATATAACAATATACTGGAATTTCATAATGAAGCAAACCACAAAAGCAATGGATGAAAACTTTAAGACCAAACAACAAAAGGAATGAAACTCAGTCAGGTGGAGGACTGTGTTTTTTCACGTGTCACAAGTAGATGCAGTTATTAGAAATAAATCAAGAACTGAACATGCTTTAAAGGTGAGATAGATTTTATTTCTTTTGCAATACAAATTCAAGCATTGTAAAATACTGGACAAACTTGGAGCACAAAAGATTTACTAAAAAGTTGGAAAATGGTACAACTCTAAACTAATGTCTGCCTATTTTACTTAAAGGTGGTCTTACTAAGAAACAGAATTATTCACTAAATGATTATTCTGAAAAGTTTTCTTTGCAAACACCCAACAAAATCACTGCAGATGGTGACTGCAGCCATGAAATTAAAAGACGCTTACTCCTTGGAAGGAAAGTTATGACCAACCTAGAGAGCATATTCAAAAGCAGAGACATTACTTTGCCAACAAAGATCCATCTGGTCAAGGCTATGGTTTTTCCAGTAGTCATGTATGGATGTGAGAGTTGGACTATAAAGAAAGCTGAGCGCCAAAGAATTGATGCTTTTGAACTGTGGTGTTGGAGGAGACTCTTGAGAGTCCCTTGGACTGCAAGGAGATCCAACCAGTCCATTCTGAAGGAGATCAGCCCTGGGATTTCTTTGGAAGGACTGATGCTGAAACTGAAACTCCAATACTTTGGCCACCTCATGTGAAGAGTTGACTCATTGGAAAAGCCCCTGATGCTGGGAGGGATTGGGGGCAGGAGGAGAAGGGGACGACAGGGGATGAGATGGCTGGATGGTATCACCAACTCAATGGACGTGAGTCTGAGTGAACTCTGGGAGTTGGTGATGGACAGGGAGGCCTGGCGTGCTGTGATTCATGGGGTCACAAAGAGTCGGACACGACTGAGCGACTGAACTGAACTGAACATTTTCTGAAACTACTGGATTTAGCATGCCATGATCCATGTAAGTAAACTCAGATGCTGCTTTATTTCAACAGAGAGTAGTTTATATTTTCTATTAAAACACATAACAACTGCATACTTTTCTTGCTTTCATGGTTCCAGACTTGAGATTATATACTCCTATCTCATCCAACCAATAGAGGTTTACAGGCAAAATTCAGAGGATTTTGTATTTTGCTCAAATACTATACAATATAAGGTTGTCCATTTGGAATGAAAAGATTCCTTCACTTTCAGGCATTTAAACTATTTGATTTTTGCTCTCCTTGGTGGACAACCAGTCTTTGCAGGTTTTAGATCACAATAAATAACTGAGACCACAAACTAGAAACTCTCTAAAGATGACAAGCCTTTTAACTTCAGTGATTTGTACTGCTCTCTGCATCCACACCTTCTCTGAAGCAAAGTTTCTGAAGACCAAGACCTTGTGACTGGAAAAATGCCCATCAGACATATAATAAATGTCATACATTTCATCAGCTCAATTCCAGTTGTCATGTGGTACGATCTGTAGAAACCAAGGCCCTATATGGCTCTTGGAATCCACAACAGTTGCTTTCTCTTTTAGGACTAAGCTGTCATGTGAAGCATCGTGGGAAATTGCTCACACTCTGCCTGCTTCAAGGCAAAGTAAAAATTAAGCTCAGCGTGTCATCACATACTTACAAGTGACTTATGTGAGCATTCTTTATAAATAGATTTTGACACTGCCAAGGTTTCCAGTGAAATAAGAAGCCATTAAAATGGTTTATCGTTTATCACTTTCATTACGGGAAAAACAGAGACCCCTGACTCCCCTCAGGCAATAACTGACCCTTCAAGGACTGTAAAAGAATCATAGGCAATGGCACAAACTATTCATTTCCCGATAGGTCGACTTTCAAAAATCCGGCCTCTGCAGTGACCACCATGGCAGTACGTATGCTCACAGCATGTGAAGAAGTCCACGTAAAGAAAGGTTTATAAGCTTCCTTTTGGTGATGTTGGTGACTTGTAGTTCACAGTCTTCCCTAATAACTCTAAAACTTCGTTTCCTAGCAGGGACTATCATTTGTTTTAAAGAAAAGTGTTAACAGTGGTAAGATTAGAAATCTACAGGAGGGTTCAGGGTGGGGAACACGTGTACACCCGTGGCGGATGCATGTTGATGTATGGGAAAACCAATACAATATTGTAAAGTAAAAAAAAATAATAATAAAAAAATAAAAGAAATTTACACAGTATACATGCCCTTCTATGGTACAAATTTTGGGGAGAATGACATAAGTATTGCAAGAAAACTCTTGTGAAGTCACTTAAGAGATTATTTTTAGAATGTCTTAAAAACATTCATTAATGTTTTTAAGAAAACTGTTCTAAAGTGTATAGCTGACAAAGTTATATACAATAAAATTCCTCAATAGGAAAATATATAAATATGAAATTATATTTATATATTATATGTATGTAAATATATAACATATACATTTATATATTACATTTACAATAGTAGTATATTTTTACACACCTCTTCACAGACACATAAATGCACACATAATATGTATATAACAAGTTAATAGTATTCAGAGATATTCTTTGGTTTTTGTGAATTTTTCAAGTTTTCTACAAAGAACATCTTTGAAATCAGAAAAAAATATATAGCTTTTTGGAAATTATTTCAGCCCTGAATTTAGCACAGGTGGTGTTTAAAAAGACGCCACTTTTTTTTTTTTTTTTTTTTTTGCTCAATTTCTAGTGAAACAATTATAGCTAGTGAGATCTTTTTAAAGACAATTTTAAGAGCAGTTTTAGGTTCACAGTAAAATTGAGAGGCAAGAACAGAGATTTCCCATATACCATCTGCCCTGACGCTTGCATCGCCTCCACCATTATCAACATCCCCCAAAATGGTACATTTGTTAAGACTGATGAACCTACACTGACACATCATAATCATCCAATATCCAGAGTTTACCTTAGGGTTCACTCTTGATGTTGTAATTCTCTGGGTTTGAATAAATAGGTAATGATGTAATACATCACTATTATATCATACACAGTATTTTCACTGCCCTAAAACTCTTCCGTGCTGTACCTCCTTCTCTCTTCCACACCCATCGCTACCTCTGGGTGGTGAGATTTTTAGAGTTTAAGGACCCCAAACACCCTGTTCCTTGGGGGAAATGACATGCTTTTATAATCTGCCTCATAGATTCTTCTCTCATAGCTCAGTCGGTAAAGAATCTGCCTGCAATGCAGAAGACCTGGGTTCAATTCCTGGGTCAAGAAGATCCCCTGGAGAAGGAAATGGTATTCCATTCTGTATTCTTGTCTGGAAAATCCCATGGATAGAGGAGCCTAGCAGGCTACAGTCTATGGGGTTGCAAAGGGTCGGACACGATTTAGCGACTAAACCACCATAGATGTTATTAGATGATCACAGTAATTGACTCACAGAGACCTCCATGAGCCGCAGACCACTGGAGCCATGGGCACTAGAGCCTTGGGAATCTCTAATAAGAAACTCTCAGACTTCCTAAGTCAGACAGAGAAAGAGAAATATCATATGACATCCCTTATATGTGGAATCTTGAAATAATACAAATGAACTTACTAACAAAACAGAGACTCAGGAAGGAAGGGATAGTTAGGGAGTTTGGGATGGACATGTACAGACTGCTTTATTCAAAGTGAATAACCAACAAGATCCCACTGTATAGCACAGGAACTCTGCTCAATGTTATGTGGCAGCCTGGGTGGGAGGGGAGTTTGGGGAGAATGAATACAAGCGTATGTATGGCTGAGTCCCTTCTCTGTTCACCTCAAACTGTCACAACATTATTTGTTAATTGGCTATACTCCAAAACAAAATTTTAAAGTTTTTAAAAAAGGAAAACAACAACAAAAAGAAACTCTTAGACTTCCCACTCAGGCTAAGGAAATCTCGAATTCTGGTGTGGAAAAGAAGGGGGAAAAGAAAAGGAAAGCCCCAAGCTGCAGGAAAGGTCTGTGACTGGCAGTTTATAGACAGAACAAAGGAGTGCTTTTATCACAATCAGTGGGTGCCACAATGTTAGCATACTTTAAAGATAATGACATATATTTGGTGGTTAATCACTGAAGAGTGAACATTTGGGGTGTTATTTCAGATGTTTGGATTTCTTCTCTGTTTCAGAAAAAAAAAAAAACCTGCTATATTTCAAAGGAAATGTTAGTTCTAATTTTTTACACTTCAGACGTTTGGAAACTTCAAATAACTGTTCCAAATCTGATCACTAAATATTTCTTTTGTTGCATAGAAACTGACTTTTAGGTCACTGTATTTACTAAAAAGCAAAAGGAAAAGCTGGTCCTCTCCAGCCACATTCTCTGGGCTCCCAGGCTCAGCATGCTTCATATTTAATTGCACACAATCCAAACATTCTCTACATACAGTTCTCATCCTCACAGCACCTTCCATTCAGCAAGCTCAGAGCTTCTGGCCTCTCCTATTTTGAAATTCATGTAGCAAACCTCAGCATTTTTGAAAAATTTTTATATTTAAGAACTTTATAGCACTTTGATTTTTTTTTCCTGTCTTGTATTTTTAAACACACTTAATGTATTGTGCTTCATTTACAGTTGTATGAAATAGATATTCCTTTAATTATAGTTATTAAAAATATATCAGTCTACTTTGACACGAATTAAGGTCCATTGAGAGGTGTCCTGCTCAGTTCTGAAGTTAGATCAGTACATCCACAGAACGTTTTCTATCTCTAGAGGCCCTCCATGCCCAAATGCCATCTGTTTTCTGCCTTTCATCCCACCCACCTCCTTGAGTTGGGTATTCTCTCAGAGGAGTCTCTCTGTACTCTCTGCAGAGAATACTCTCTCTCTGGGTAATATTTTTTCTGCTTCTTTATTCCTTCTTTTATTCTCTTACTGTACCAATATCAAAGACAATATCATAACCAAAGAGATACTATGTTAGTCGGGATAACTGATGCTAGCTACTGTAAAAAACAAATAGCAACTTCCAGTGACATACTTTATTTCTTGTTTTGCAAAATCTAATATACCTCCCCTCCAAACAATGACTCAAGAGTTCCAGTTCCTTCTCTCCTGTGGTTGCATATTTCAGACCCTTGGAATCCTTCATTTTTAGCAGAGTGGCCTGGGAAAAAAGAGAGTGGAAATCTACTTGAAATATATCATGGTCAGCACTAGAAGTTCATTGGCCAGAGCTCAGTCACATGACTGATACAAGAGGGGCCAGGAAATACTTGAACTGGAGCACTGTGAAGGAACACATGTAGGTAAGTACCAAGAGCCTGTACCACACAGAGCCTCTCCATTTTTTCCATGTACAGATTGGTCCTGGGTGTTCACTGGAAGGACTGATGTTGAAGCTGAAACTCCAATACTTTGGCCACTGGATGCGAAGAGCTGACTCATTTGAAAAGACCCTGATGCTGGGAAAGATTGGGGGCAGGAGGAGAAGGGGACGACAGAGGATGAGATGGTTGGATGGCATCACCGACTCGATGGACATGGGTTTGGGGAAACTCCAGGAGTTGGTGATGGACAGGGAGGCCTGGCGTGCTGCGGTTCATGGGGTTGCAAAGAGTTGGACACAACTGAGTGACTGAACTGAACTGAACATCTTAGGTGACCAACCCTTATTTCAGGCATGTGTTTTATGTACACCCTCCTCTTACCATCCCAGCCACCATGTTGCCCTCTCTGTCTTCACTCTCTGGCAGTATCATTTTGACTCACCCAGAGCTTTTCTTTGCACAGTTCCAGTAAGTTACTCCCTGCCAACACGTCCCACTGTATTTCAAGTTCCAGGGAAGAAGCAAACATTTTCAAAGCTGATATCCTTGCCTCAGTTGTGTTGATCCCTTCAATTTTTGCAAGCAATGAAAACATAAGGGAGAAATAAGTCAATAGAATCACCAGCCACCATAGGAAACTATTAATAAGAGTAAGAAGCAATAAAAATGGCTATGATGAAAATTCTAGAAAAGAAAGGAGCTGAAATAAGAACTTGGAGGTTTTCATAAAAGACGCACACAATAATGCTTGATACTGTGATACAAGTTTACACTCTTTCAAAATCCCCTGAGATGAAAAGGTAAATCCTTAGTGCTAGAATAGAATGCCTGGGGGTAGAAACTAGAGTTATGAAAGACAAGTGTCCCAAAGAACAAGCTGCATGAGGAAATATCTTGCAGTTTTCAGACCTGAGGTCAGTAACCCAAAGATGAGTCGAAATATTCTGAAAAACAATCTCTTACAGCAGACGTCACTACAAAACCAGATATTTTTCTTCACCGGAAACAAAAGAAAAAAAAATAATAATGAAAAGACCTCACAGCAATTCTGGAATTCAAAACCATCCAAACACTGCCAGGAAAATAAATAGAGGGCGATACTGTGAGATTTCTTAGCCTTTTGCCTGTAGCCGTCAAATTAATCATATACAGTAAAATTTAAAAGTTACTATTTAACTTAATTATAATAATGTTATATTTTCTTTCTAGGCATGTTACAGTTTTTCAAATTTTGTTTAGCTTTATCTTATTAATTTCTTCATCTGTATCTCTTCAATGATTAATGGGAGTATAACAATTCTTCTGATTTAAATTGCCTTTCTGTTGGAGAAGACTCTTGAGAGTCCCTTGGACAGCAAGGGCATCAACCCAGTCAATCCTAAAGGAAATCAACATGGAATAGTCATTGGTAGGACTGATGCTGAAGCTGAAGCTCCAATAATTTGGCCACCTGATGTGAAGAGCTGACTCATTGGAAAAGATCCTGATGCTGGGAAAGATTGAGGGCAGTAGGAGAAGAGGGTGACAGAGGATGAGATGGTTGGATGGCATCACCTACTCAATGAACATGAGTTTGAGCAAACTCCAGGAGATAGTGAAAGGGCAAGGAAGCCTGGTAAGCTGCAGTCCCTGGATTCACAGAGATAGACACAATTTAGCAACTAAACAACAACAAATTGTTGCTGTTGAAACTTTTTTTTTAATCTAAATTATTCTAAAGCTTTACACAAAGTCAGGCTTTTCTTGACTGAATGTAAGCTACTAATAGTAGCTATAATTAAAAGTGAAGAAACAACTTAGATCAAAATAAAAAAATTTCCCTGGCTCTTTTACTTACAGGAAATCATAGATTATTCTTTTCTAAAGGGTAAAAAAATAATCTTGGGTGAGTAATAAGACAAATTTTTACACAAATAACCAATAACATGAGCTAGACAGATGTTGTTTATAAATTCTTTCACTTGTGCCATTTCTCTGGGAAGTTATTCAATTTAGGAAAAAGAAAATCATTTAAAGTGCAAGAGAATAGATGCTTTGCTATTCAAACTTTGTTATAATACCAATAGACAAAGTTTGAATCATTTTTAATGTTAGTTTATCTAAATTATAAAATAGTGAACACGAATAGTGTGACAGGTCCTTTTGGTTGCAGAAAGATCCACGTGTAACCAGCTGCCATGATACGAGGAAATTGACAATTTATTACAAAATTACAGGTCATTGTATGAAGCTGTCTTCTCTACTTCTCTCCCTGCCTTTAGGTGAGATTTCTGTGCTTGGCAGGTAGATATGGAAGAAAATGTGGCTGACATCATGTACCAACCTATCCTCCATTTAAGAGAATACTTCAATCCAGTCCCAATTCTTAATTCTTACAAATGAATCTCAGGTTATTCTAGTTTGAATCAAGGTTGGACCTCTGATTCAGTCAACTTTGGTAGGGGCTGGGTCATTTCATACAAATGGGGATTTAAAGTCCACTGCCGGTACAGTTCAAGGAAAACACGATATACGGTGATAAACAACGGCAAGAACACTGTAAGTGTTAAAGCCTGGAAAAGTAAGCTTGAAAGTGAAACTCGCTCAGCCATGAGACTCGCTCAACCCCATGGATTGTAGCCCACCAGGCTCTTCTGTCCATGAGATTTCCCAGGAAAGAACACTGGAGTGGATTACCATTTCCTTCCCCAGGGGAATCTTCCCAGCCCAGGGATCAAACCCGCATCTCCTGCATTTCCAGCAGATTCAGGCTAAGTTTCCTGAATCTGCATTTGAAGCCCCTTCAGTTATATTATCAACTGAAGCATGACAAATTACACACACAAAAAACTTAGCATCTTGAAACAAAACGTATTTATTACCTCACACAATTTCTGTCAGCAATCTGGGAACAGCTTAGCTAGGAGCTTCTGGCTCAAGAGATCTCAAGGGGTTGCAGTCAAGCTGTCAGCCAGAGCTGCACCTTCATGAGGAGTCAGCTGATGGGCTGACCACCATTAGAGGCTCCACTTCCAAAATGGCTTCCTCAGATGACTGCGGGCAGAGGCCTCAGTTCATCAACTTCTCAGGGTTTCTCAGGGGTGGGCTTCTCAGGGGTGCCTGAGTGTCCTGACCCATCTCAACTGTTCTGCCCACAGTGAAAGATGAGCTCTCATGAGAGGGAGAGAGCACCACGGGGCCTTTTTATGACTTTCATCTCCAAAGTCACACACCACAACTTCTGCTTTATACGGTTGGTTAGAAGCAATTTATTAAATCCATCCTCAAGGAGAGGGAAATTAGGTTCCACCTCACAAAGGAAACAAAACCCTGTAACTCAGATCGGGCTATGAACCCACCGCAGCCTTTTAACTGAGATTACACCTGGTCTCAGGACCTAATAAGGTTCAGGTTCATGATGTCTTATCATAGAAAGAATTCAATGACAAAGTGGTAGGTAAGAAGTGGGTTTATTTAAAGAGAAACACACTCCACAGACTGAGTGTGGGCCAGCGCAGAAGGAAAGAAGCCCCAGGGTATGGTGGTGTGAGTTCTTATAGGGATTGGTAGTATCATAAGCTAGTGAATGGGAGGATTCCAGCTTTTGGGGGGAAGGGGAAGTGATTTCCTTCCAGGAGTTGGGCCACTGCCTCCTTTTTCACCTTTATGTTGGCCTTGGAACCGTCATGGTGCTTGTGGATGTGTCATTTAGCTTACTGATGTGTTACAATGGTGCCCGTGTGGCTCAGACGGTAAAGAATCTGTCTGCAATGCAGGAGACCAAGATTCAATACCTGCTGGGAAAATTTCCTGGAGGATGGTACGCTACCCACTCCAGTTTTCTTGCCTGGAGAATTCCATGGCCAGGTACAACTCATGGGGTCACAAAGAGTCAGACACAACTGAGCAGTTAACATAGATGTGCTACAATGAGGGTCAAGTGGAAGTCAACTCGTCTGCCATCTTGGACCCATTTGGTTCTAATCAGTTTATGTTGTGTCCAGTGACTATGTCATTCTTTTAAAAGTCGTGCCCTACTCGCTTCCCTCCTGTTTCAGAAGGACTATCATAGAGCTTGTGAACGTGTTTTTAAAGCTGCCATTGATTTTTCAGTGACATCTTCTGAGTTAACCTTTGAGCCAGGGCTGCTGCTGCTGCGAAGTCACTCCAGTTGTGTCTGACTCTGTGCGACCCCTGAGACGGCAGCCCACCAGGCTCCCCCGTCCCTGGGATTCTCCAGGCAAGAACACTGGAGTGGGTTGCCATTTCCTTCTCCAATGCATGAAAGTTAGAGTGAAGCTGCTCAGTCGTGTCCGACTCTTCGCAACCCCATGGACAGCAGCCTATCAGGCTCCTCCGCCCCTGGGATTTTCCAGGCAAGAGTACTGGAGTGGGGTGCCATTGCCTTTGTTTGAGCCAGTACTCAATTTTTTTTTTTTTTTTGATTGATTGCATTGTACAATTCACCAAAGTGAGGTGGAGGTGGTATTATGATTTACAATAAGAAATATGTTTGGGGTCTTCATCCCGTTTCTGGCATAGAGTTCCTTTAGTGGTGAGAGTGACAAAGGTGTTTTCTGTTAATTGGGTGACGAGCCCCCTGCCCACCCCCCTCCCCCACCTAAGGCAGGGAAGTCATTCTCTAATGGCCAATGACTTAGTCAATCTTGCCTTGTAATTAAGCTTCCTTAAAAAACCCAAAAGGAGAAGATTCGCAGAGCTCCGGGGTTGCTGGACACAGGGAGAGTCATGGGGAGAGTGCAGAGCTCTGCTCCCTCTCCCAGGCCAGCACTGGGAGTCTCTCCATTCGGCTTTTCCTGTATTATATCCTTTCACAGTAAACCTGTGATCCAGTAAGTAAAATGTTTCTCTGCATTCTGTGAGCCACTCTAGCAAGTTTTTTTACCCAAGGAAAGAGGGGATCACTGGAACCTCCAGTGGGTAGCCAGCTGGTCTGAACCATAGATGACAGCCTGGCGTTGCTGTAGTGTCTGAATGGAGCCTAGGGTTGGGTGGCGTGGGACACAGTCTTGTGGGACTGACTGTGTGGAATTTGGGACTATCTCTGGGTAGATAAAATGTCAAAATTGAGTTGATTTGTAGGACACTGCTCACATCCCCAGAGAATTGGTGGTGGCGAGGGGCAACCCTCCCCCCACGCCCATTATAAATTGAGTTCTCAGAAGACCAAAAGGAGTAAACCAAAATCATAGCTCAAAATACTTGCTTCCGTTTCAACTTTCTAGAAAAGTTGTTTAGTTTCTATGTATGCTATTTAATCAAATGTATTGTTTACTTATACACTTGGTAATATATTTATCCTTTCCTTTTAAATTCATTATTGAGCTCATACTCTAACCCAGAACAATTAAATCAGAGTCTCTTAGAGAAGGGCTTGGTATTGGCAGTTTTGTATAAGTCCTCTGATGATTCTAATACACAGGTGGCAACGAGAACCACTCAACCCGACAGTAATTTTGGAAGTCTTTTTCAGCTCCAATTTTCCATGATTTATTCCCTTCCATAATGATCTTCTGACTTGATAGCAGGTGCCTCCCATACGACCTGTACAAGAGTATGCATGTAGTAACGAAGGAGGTTCAAGAGACAGTACAGGGCAAGATAATAGGTATTTCACCATTTCCTGGCACATGGTGTGTCTTTAGCTATTCAGACATATGGAAAACATATTCCCATTTGATAACTCTTTCTTTAGGAGAAGGCAATGGCACCCCACTCCAGTACTCTTGCCTGGAAAATCCCATGGATGGAGGAGCCTGGTAGCTGCAGTCCATGGGGTCGCTGGGAGTCGGACACAACTGAGCGACTTCACTTTCACTTTTCACTTTCATGAATTGGAGAAGGAAATGGCAAACCACTCCAGTGTTCTTGCCTGGAGAATCCCAGGGATGGGGCAGCCTGGTGGGCTGCTGTCCATGGGGTCGCACAGAGTCGGCCATGAGTGAAGCAACTTAGCAGCAGCTCTTTCTTTAATTAAGAGGATGCCTGGGATACCACTTGCATCTGCTTCTGTTGCTACTAAATACACAGCATTTCCCTCCACTGGAGTAGGAACAGGATTCAAGAGACCAGAGAGGACCCCCTCAGAGAGCCATCCTAAGGGAGGACCTAGTATGCCTAGGATACATTTCTTGGGGTTTGCTGGCTCAACATATAATTGCCTGCTTCATATGAAGACTGCACCTGAGGGTAAAGATAGAGGCATCAGCTTCCTTCTTCCGTGTTTCTATATGCAGAGCTTTTACAAAGTCATTTCTCTTTGACTGGCTACAGACCTCTCTCCTCTGGGTGGAGCTGAGCTCACTGAAAGCAGAGTTATTTTGAAAACACCACACCTATAATTGAAAAGGATTTGTTAAGGCCTTTTATGATCTATCTTTTTTCTGTGGCCTCTTACACCATCCAAAATCAAACCAGCTGAATCCAGAACCCGGGTGGCAGCTGTTCAGGCTTGGCACCCCAAAGCCCTTGGGACTCAGGGCGTGACTCTTCAGTGAGATCAGATGTAACCCATGAGGCATCTCTGGCTACTTTCTAATTATTTCCATTGCAAAAGGCCCTGAGTTATTCGATGAATCATGTCATTTTTATTGAAAAGTAAACCAAGGGTGATAAAAGACCTATGGCCACACACGCAAGAACCATAGGTTCATAATTGGGATCCAGAGGAAGAAAATCTGTATGTACTCACTGTATATTTGGGTTCTGGGCACCAGGAATTGTGGCCAGAAGGCACATCTTCTCTACAACACATTTCAGCAAGAGTAGGGATTATGGTTTGCTTTTTTTTAGGGAGCTATTTTTAGCTAAAGATAGATTGGTACATAGGCGATTTTTAAAAATTATTCCTTATGTTCCAATTCCCTTCTTATAACCATTTAATATAATAATTATTGATTGCTAGGAATATTCTGGGCACTACTTCATGGTCTTCCTATACTTAATCTTACTGAATCCTCCCAACTTTTCTAACAGCTAATTGCTTGATTATTCCTGTGTTACAGAAGAGGAAACTGAAACCCAGAATAATTGAAATCTTTAATCAAAAATGATTTCCACCTCATCCTTCTCCTTCCCAGCCTCTTCTAGCTTTCTTTCTGTTCCACCTTAATTTCTCTGCTTTTTCTTTTTTTTTGCGGGGGTGGGGAGTAGTGGGCATGGGTGGTTTTTTTTTCTTCTTCTTCTTTCTTTTCTCTGTCACTTGCTTCTCTGGGCTTCAGGAACAAGAGTTCAATTTTAGAAGCATAAATGTTGAACTCACATAAGAGAAAACAAATACAAGCCAAGCTGAGGTGAAGCCAGGTCAACAGAGCAAGGATTTACTCACGCCCTCCCCCATCCCTGTCCTCAGAAGAGGTCTGCTCACTCACCTAACTGATGAAACAAGCTTGCTGAGGAGGGCGAAGTGAAGACTAGAGCCTGCAACAAAATCTGCCCCACCTCCCACCCACTTACTCAGAGAGCAGGAGGCTAAACATCACCTCTACTGGTGTAGCTGCAGTTTGGCTCTCAACGCTGGGGGCCAAGCATCCCAAGGTATCTGGGAGACTCAGACATGTGAAATTTGAGCCATAATGTCTTCCACTTGTATAACCTCTTTACAAGGAATATTCTCACATGTCATCTCATATAATCACTTACATATTTTATTCATTGAAGTGTATGAAGTTTGAGATTAAAGTAAGGATGCTATTCCCTCAAAATAGCTTGAGACTTTGATTTTAAACAAATCCTACCTTTATGGTCCACGTTAATAGTTTTCTGATGCAGTTTCATGAAACACAGACAGGACTTTGTGGCACAAACGAGAACTCTCTCTGAAGACATCTGTGTAAAGAGCTATGGGTAGTTCCTGCATATATGCAAGTCAGCAGTATTCCACTGAAATATTGGACTCCACTGGCTGGGTGTGAGGCCTCTCCCTGTAGCCTTGCAGAAGTCTCTACTGATTTTCTAGATAGCTCATGAATGGGAGAGGTCCTCAGGTGACAAGGACTCGGAAAGACTTTTTATGGGAAACTGGATTTAGAGAATTAACCAAGGGTTTAATTAATCTTCACAGTGAGCTTGTGACCTTTCAATATACTGATGTCTCAAGGATCTGTGAAGGGCATTGGTATGAGATTATTGCACTCCCCTTAATCCTTCCTGCTGCTTAGCTTTCTGTTCCCAGCAGCCCTACGCTTCTGCCAGCAATCCCAGCCCTTCCCAGAGGTCATTTAGAAGTGTTTTATCAATGAAAGAACAAAATGTGAATTCCTACTGGGTCTCTGCAATTTCAAGATCCACAGAGACATATCATTATATATAAAACAAGGTTGGGAAACTCCCACAACTCCTAGAAGCAACACCCATTTTGAAAGGTAAACTGGTTTGTTTCCACCCCACAGAGATACTTCAATCTGAACTCTGCTAATCAGGCAAATAAGTAAACATATAAAATGTATAATAATATAAGTAATATAAAACATTTACTTTTATAGAGTGAATGTAAAATTTATCATTTAAAGCAAGACACTTCAGGGACTTACCTGGTGGTCAGTGGCTAAGACTCCATGCTCCCAATGCAGGGGGCCTGGGTTCAATCCCTGGTCAGAGAACTGAGAGTTCACAGGCCACAGGGAAGACCTGGCACAGCCAAATAAATTTTAAAAGTAAATAAATAAAAATAAATATTAAAAATATATAAAGGATGACACTTAAGATCAAGAGGGACTGCTATGAACAGTCATAGCAGAACACCACATATAAACCTGGAATGTCCTGGGCAAAACAGGACATGTGGTCAACCCAACCATCAGTGAATATTTAAAACAGCTTTTCTCTGTTTCTCATAATGTTTTTATTACATTACAGCGTGGCAAGGATCTTCACTTTCTTTTTTATACTGAGAAGTGGATTTGTTCTACTTTCCTGAAAAATAATCTTATAGTCTTAAGTCTCAGCTAATCTGTTCTGAACTTCATTGTATAATCTACTTCTCTGAAACCGAGCTGTAGGTTTCCCACATATCTAAGTTTCTGTGAACACTTCAGAAGATTATTTTAAAATACCTACAGTCTTTCCCACGATTTCAACATTTCTTCAAAGACTTTTAGTTTTATTTTGAACAACTTCAAAGTTTATTTTGGAAGGAAAGTGTCAGTTTTTCCCTAAAATTCTCCAGGTTTTAGTAGAGCAATGGATTCACCTTTGGGAAGAACTTGGAGTACCTGACTATATCAGCAATTTACTGGCCAATATCAAATGATATAGACTAATTGTCCAGCCTCTACCCCATCAGTCACTTGCCTGCCTAATTTATATATTGACATAGATATAGAAATACAGAGACAAAAATGAAGGTTAATTGGTAGACAGATAGATACATGTGTTCTTTTGGGCCTAGGTCGGACAAACACACAGGGAATATCAATTCAAATATTCTAGATTTTAAGAGGGCTCCTTTGGCTACATTTTCAAATTTTAATTTTATTCAACTGGGCGCTATGTATTTTTCTCCTGCGGTACACATTTGTGTAAGCTTTCTCAAATTCTTTGGAATCAAAAAAAGCACCAAAAAACAATCACAAGGTTGTGGTGAAGGATGTGAAAGCTAGGGTGGGGTGGGGGTTAACCAACGGCTAGTTAGGGACAAAAATCAAATGGCATCTGCAAGGAATGAAGAGGATTCCTGCGCTTGGATCCTCCAGTTTGGATTATGAGGGGTTTTTTTAATCTATTTATTTAACTTGGCTGCTCCAGATCTTAGTTGCAGCATTGGGAGTCCTTTGTTGTAGCATGTGGGATCTAATTCTCTGACCAGGGATCAAACCAGGCCCCCCTTCATTGGCAGCAGAGAGTCATAGCCACTGGGCCACTAGGGAAGTCCTGAGGCATTTTTAATTTACCATTTTCTCCCCTGTATTAGCATCCAAATATTAGTTGCCACTTTTGCAGTAGCTGATATAGTCACTCAAGGTAAGGACACTATTCTAAGGGATTTCCAAAATACCTGTTTTCCAATAAAATGATCAGGTATTTATGAACATTCTAAAATGTAATGTGTTGGCATTGGGAAGCTATTCTGGATTATTTTGAGTGATAAAATATGCTTTAGAAAGATTGGGCAATGAATAAAATAACATTTACACAGTGCTTGCTCTGAACTGAGCACCAAGTAGTTCATGTTGATTATATCACTGAATTTTCCAAGCAATATATGTAAAGTAGATACTTTTATAACGCCCACTTTCCAGGTGAAAAAAACAAGATCTGTTTGTATTGAAATAACTTGTGCAAGTTCATCTAACTATAAAAAGGTGGAGATGAGCCAAATGTCTGCTGCTGCTGCTGCTGCTAAGTCGCTTCAGTCGTGCCAAAGTCTGTACGACCCCATAGACGGCAACCCACCAGGCTTCCCTGTCCCTGGGATTCTCCAGACAGGAATACTGGAGTGGGTTGCCATTTCCTTCTCCAGTGCATGAAAGTGAAAAGTAAAAGTGAAGTCACTCAGTCGTGTCCGACTCTTAGCAACCCCATGGACTGCAGCCCACTAGGCTCCTCCGTCCATGGGATTTTCCAGGCAAAAGTACTGGAGTGGGGTGCCATTGCCTTCTCCAATACAGACTAGATTGACTAGAATAAAACACTGAAAGCAGGAAAAGGATGTAACTAACTCCTGCAGTAGTCCAGACACAAGAGGATGAAGCAAAGGGAAGGGGTTGGGAGGTCAGGAAGATGTTACAAAGGGAGAAACAATAGGAATGCGATACTTTTGTGGGTTTGCCAGGTTGTAAAGAAGGCACTAGATAGGACTCTCTTGATTAATAGTGACTCATCAACACTGATAAACTGGTCAACACTGGCAAAAGAATAGAGGTTTTGTTGGGTGAGGGAATAGCTCCTCTTTGAACATTTTTGAATTAAAGGATATCTAGAATCAACAAATGTGATATATTGATATAATTTGCAAAGGCAAACAAAATACCCAAATGAATGTTTGCTGGATTTCTCTACAGTGTTCCACCTCACTAAGAAAAGAAATATTTTGGTAGGACATACAGGATGTCTAACAAGAGTCATATAAGGGAAGCTCAAGAGAGAGGGAGATATATACCTAGTTATGACTGGTTCTTGTTATTGTATGATAGAAACCAACAATTATCCTCCAGTAAAAAAAAAGGGACCATAAAAAGGACATATTATAACTTTGTTGCTGAAATATCAGGCTCTTAAGAACTTAAATAACTTGTAAAAACAACCAAACATTTTGTGTTTCTTTGATGATCAATAATAAGTTAGAATACTTACCACTGGTGACGATTTTTCAGTCCCAGGAGAGCCCAAAGTGTGAAGAGGGTGCAGGAAGGAATGAGCAAATGACAGACTGGTGAATGAATGCTTGGTATGCAAATTTAAGAAGAAATAAATGCTCTCCACTTGGAATTTACTTTTCCTGCTTTTCCACTAACCCCTGCAGTTTGTTTTCTTTAAAATATTACTCAAAATTTAGCCTTCATTTCTTAAAGCTTTCTAAGTGGGAAATTATTTGCCTCTAATCCCTTTGCTGTTGTTCAGCAGCCCTTCGTACACCTAAGTGTAATCTCAAGATATTTCTGCTTAGAGACTATGTCGATGTTGGGCTTACTGTCCTTGAGGAAATACTGCTGTCCCAAAGGACTGGGCAGCAACTTTCAGTCTTTCCTTTTTCAGAAGTTCGTGCTAGGCCATATTTTGTGGTTGACTGGGCAAACATAACTTGGGCACTGACTGTATCTCTGCATGTGTTTGCAGGCTCGCTTCTTGCCTTTTGACTTTTAAAGCACTAGTTGGGGGAACAGGTTTCTTTCTGCTAACTGAATCTTGACAGATGAACTCCTCCTTGTTTGGACGTATTTTAATCCTTGCCAAATTAATTTACCTAGTTGATTGACTGGAGTTAAAATTCAACTGCAAAATGAGAGCAGAGTGTTCTCTTCCTTGCGACAGATTCATGTCCGTTGGAGTACCTCATCTTCAACAAATATGACCAACGCAGGAGGTGACTCTGAGGATTAACAAGGCTTGGCCATGTTTATATAACTTTTTAAGCTCTTATTGGAAAAGTGCTTTGGGGACCGTAAAAGGTTGATCTTAATCTGTGTACACTTAGAATCAGAATTGCCTTCCATAAGTTCAACTTTTTCTCCAAAGGCAGTGGGGATTAGTAAATCGTGTTTCCAGAAAGTTCAACCTATATTTGAGACCAGTTTAAATGATAGCTGATGTGAATTCAGTTGTTCCTTAGAACAGAGATCCTCCAACTTTAGGATGTCTCGAATCACCTGGAGGGCTGGCCCGGGGCCCCAGAACTTTGGAGGCAGCAGGTCTGGGATGAAGACCAAGACCGGATATTTCTGTCAAGTTCCGAGGCGAAGTGGGTTTTCCTGGCACTTTGAGAACCACTGCCCTGGGAATTGTACACTCTGACCAGTGGAACTGAGAGTGAAAACATCCAAGGGAAGTTGTGTAAACTTCTCCAGAGAGGTTCAGATGTGGTCATTTTAAATTAGATCTGGTTTTTGTTTGTTTTCTTATCTTTTGTATATTGTTTTGGAAGGGAGTTATTAAGGGGGAAAAAGATGGCTTCTAATACTCATGTCTAGATCTAGTATTATTTGACTGAGTGTCTATCAATGCCTGCTTCTAAATCCAACAGCTCCCCTCACACCTTCTCTGTCCATCCAGAACAACAACAACAACAACAAAAATGAAGCAAAAATCCAAACTGAATGTTGTCTCCTACCAGCACTTAAAAAGTTAACAACAGCACCAAACAGAATCGCTCAGGTCAGTGGAGGGTAAAACCAGCATTTGGAAATGCTGTGAGAACACAAATAGTTTAAACTGTAGAAGAGGCCCGAGGAAATTACAGAGGGAAAACTTTCCGTCCAAGGTTCCAGTTGCCAAGGAGTTTGTGTAGGTTGCTGGAGACCTCACCCCTCCATGGCTCCTCTGTGACTCACTGTGTCCCTGGGAAGCCTCAGATTCAGCAACCGGAGAGAATTCAAACTGGGCCTTTGATCTCACTGGGATGAAATGCACCAGAGAACTTGGCTTCTAAAACATGGATGTTTCTAATCAAATAGCTGATACTCTGGTTCCTAGAAATCAGTCCGGTTCTGTCCCAGGTGCAGAGGTTGAGATCAGTGAAAGCTGTGTCATGGGCCCCCTTGCAGCTGCAGGAGAGAGCAGGGCAGGTTAGACACACTTGGGCCCAGTTGAGATGTCTGGTCGGTTTGGTACATCAAAGTTACTCTTGTTATGTTCTTGGAATCCAGCTCCCAGATTCCCCTGTTTTGAAGTTGGATGGCTGCCTACAGGTAGAAACTCCCAGCCATGAAGTAACTTTTCTTTCTGGATACCATCTTACTCTTTGCAGTTGTACATTTTGCCCTTGCTGGTCCAAATCCAATACTAGCCGGAAACAGATATTTTCATTTTCCTTTCCATAACAATGAGGAGAATACAACCTAATGCTGCAGCGCTTAATCAGACTTTCCCTGGGTTTGGATCAGTGCCTCTGACGCTTTAGTGTGCATGTAAATTATCTGAGCATCTTGTAAAAAAAAGTAGAATCTGATTCAGTAGGTCCGGATCGGGGCCTGGGCGTCTGCCTTTCCAACAAACTCCCAAGTGCTGAGCCTGCTGTTCTGAAGAGCAAGCTTGGAGTAGCAAGGGGATTCTTTCTCAACTTGGGCTTCTTAATTCTATCACCCTGAGAGGGCTGAGTGTTTGCTCTTGTTTTTGAGACCAATACCCGGATGCCCAGGGATTTTGATTTGATTAGTCTGGAGGTGGGGAGCAAGTAGTTTAAAGAACTTCCTAGGTGCTTTATTATGCAACCAGGATAGCGAAAACAAATTCAAACAAATATTTCTCGAACTATGGGTAGCAATCCTAAGTGGGTCACAATCAGAAATAACGTTAGAAATACTGTCTGATTATAACGTGATCTACTATGTTCTGCTCAGTTCTAAAAATTTATGTTGCAGCTATTTAACCTTGCTTTTATAGTGTGAAAGACATTGATAACATGCAAATGAATGGACATCATTGTGTGAAATTTGTATTTCATACTAATTTTACATATCACAAATTATTTTCTAGTGTGTTTTTTAATCATTTAAGTATATAAAATCATTATTAGCCCATGATCCCTGTGTACATTGTCTACCCAGATTGAGATATCCTCTTGGTTCTGACTCTCAACTTGATGCAATCTGTCCTAACCAATTGCTTGAAACTTGGTCCCAGAATATCTCCTATTATGGTTGGCTACTTCATATTGTTTTGATTAAAAACACCTGCATTTAGACGTGCGGGCTTTTGTGGTTGTAGTAATAATAATTGTTGTTGTTAAAACAAAATAGTATTTTGGACTTTAAAAGTCTATGTCAAAGCCCTGTTACATATGGCAAAGTAGTGCTGGCGAAGAACTGAATCGCTGGGTAGAAGACACATGTGTTCATACTTTGTGTAGCATCATTTCACTCTGATAGTGAAATCCCAATGCCTCCCTTAATAAATTGGCAGTTTATCACTATAAGGAATAGATCTTAAAGGTGTGCTTTGCAAATTAACAATTGATGACAAATAATTACTCAATGCAAGTAAGTTCCTTAACAGAAAACATGATTCTTCCATACTGTTTACAGGAAACTTTTGTTCTTGAACAGAAAAGGAAGCAATTTCAATATAAGTCATGATTGAAACACCCCTCCCTTCTCTGTTACTTGGTATATTGTATATTTTGTAGTAATCTGTTATTGAACTTTATTTTAAGCCATCCAAGAGACCAGAGGTAAAAGTCCATTGGGTACTTTTTGGGGTTGGGGAGAGTGTTTCACTTATTTTGGCTATAACAATAAATAATGAATGCCCACTGTATACCTAGTATTCAGCTCAACCCTTGAGGATACAGCAGATGAGGTCTGTTATTTTTAACATGTTTCCATGACTTCTGAATTCATAGAGCTTACCATCTATCTCATGGCAGAAGCAGCTCTTGGGCAGCTACAAATAAATCTGTATTATCAACCATGATAAAGCTAAATGTAAGTGCTGCAAAGAGAGTGCATTAGGGAGAATCAGTTGTGATGAGCTGTTTCATGGGAGGCATCTTTGAAGAGTGCCATTTAGTCAAGGCCTAAAAGAAGCAGTGGTTCCTCGAAGATGAGAGTGAATTTTTCCTAGGCAGAGAAGATCCTATGTGAAAACTCTGAAGGGAGAGGCCAGTGGCAGTTTCAAAGGGCTGTGAGACTGTTGCAACCAGAACCCAGAGAGGCTGGAGGAGAGTTATACAAGCTGAAACGGTAAAAGTAGCAGAACCAGACCACAGAGGGCCTGGTGGCTGGGTAAGGATATTGCCCTTTATTCAAAGGGCAAATGGGAACAAATCTTTAAACACTTTTATAGGGTGGTTACATGAACAGATTTTCATTTTTAATCTCCAAGGGAGACAAAACTCATGTTGAGTTTATTCATCTTCAAGGCCAACAGAGTAGCATGTAATTGAACCAAATACCCATTCACTGCTGCTATGAAATACCCAGCATCACTCAGGCTACTGCTTAGAATATAGTTGGGAAGATGTGCCAAGAAGGAAAGTGGAAGATCTGTTGTCAGATGCTGTGTTCCAGGCCAGAGGCAATGGCATTTTTGGACAAGGATGTGTGCTGTGCTTAGTCACTCAGTCATGTCTGACTCTGTGACCCCCACAGACTACAGCCTGCCAGGCTCCTCTGTCCATGGAATTCTCCAGGCAAGAGTACTGTAGCAGGAGTGGGTAGCTGTTCCCTTCTCCAGGGCATCTTCCCTGGATAGAACCCAGGT
Organism: Bubalus kerabau; assembly: GCF_029407905.1. Lineage (NCBI taxonomy): Eukaryota > Metazoa > Chordata > Mammalia > Artiodactyla > Bovidae > Bubalus > Bubalus kerabau. The sequence continues at coordinate 260,325,732 of NC_073624.1, forward strand.
CTCCCACATTGCAGGTGGATTCTTTACCATCTGAGCCACTAGGGAAAACCTTGGACAAGAATAACAGTGGTAGAAATGGAGCAAAGAGGATACATTCATGATATGTTTTAGAGCTCAAATAAGATGATTGCTTATTGACTGGATGTAAGGAGCAGAGGGAGAAGGAGAAATGAAAGGTGACTTCCAGATGTTGCTTGAGCCTTTCTATTCAGGGAACATGGGCAAAGACTTTGGTTTCATGGGATAGATTAATCAATTTGGAAACTTGTAATCTGAGATGTCTATGAAATAGTCAAGTGAGACAATGTATGTGCAAGCTATTGGCATGTACATCGTATTTAATTTAGGTTTTGTCATAAATGCTTAGTACCTACCACATGCCAGGCAGTATTCTAGTCACTGAGACTATAAAGAGAAACAAAACAAAAACAAAGTTTCATATATGAAGTCCTCTCAAGGCACAGTGCTTACATTAACCAGAATATACGGTCAGAGAGAATTAGAGCAAGAGGAGTGCCTCAAGGTGACAATTAAGAAGGGAAAGATGAAGATAGGAAACAAGCCATGAAAGAGCTAGAAAAGTGGGCTCCAGACCAGGTAGTCAGCAATTGTGGATCCCTGAAGGAGAAGCGAGTCAATGTGCATCGGTTCAGTTCAGTTCAATCGCTCAGTTGTGTCCGACTCTTTGCGACTCCATGAATTGCAGAACGCCAGGCCTCCCTGTCCATTAGCAACTCCTGGAGTTCATTCAGACTCATGTCCATTGAGTCAGTGATGCCATCCAACCATCTCATCCTCTGTCATCCCCTTCTCCTCCTGCCTTCAATCTTTCCCAGCATCAGGGTCTTTACCAATGAGTCAGCTCTTTGCATGGGTATGAGGAGTGATACGGAGAAGGCAATGGCACCCCACTCCAGTCCTCTTGCCTGGAAAATCCCATGGACAGAGGAGCCTGGTGGGCCCAGTCCATGGGGTCGCTAAGAGTTGGGCATGACTGAGCGACTTCACTTTCACTTTTCCCTTTCATGCATTGGAGAAGGAAATGGCAACCCACTCCAGAACTCTTCCCTGGAGAATCCCAGGGACAGGGGAGCCTGGTGGGCTGCCATCTATGGGGTCGCACAGAGTTGGACATGACTGAAGCGACTTAGCAGCAGCAAGAGGAGTGATAAAAGACTTGGTGTGGCCGGTGAGCTGAACAACAAGGAAATGCAAGAAGGAAGAGGGTCTGAATCTACGGAAATTTGTAGTCCACGGAACATTGGTTTCTAAACATGGTTGGATGTCACTGGAGGATTTTTGAACGGTGGAGTGATGTTATCCAATTTGTATTTTTCAAAAATCGATCTCTGAGGATAGATTATAGGGTCTGGTGAGGAACTGGGAGATTCATTAGAAAACGGGTAGAGTCCTCCTACTCGTGTATTATATTAGTGATTTGAGTTGAATTGTGTCTTGCCTGGAATCAATATGTTGAAGCCTTAACCCCGAGTCTGATGGTATTTGGTGATGGGCCTTTGGGTGGTAATTAGGTATGGACCTAACAGAAGCAGAAGATATTAAGAAGAGGTGGCAAGAATACACAGAAGAACTGTACAAAAAAGAGCTTCACGACCAAGATAATCATGAAGGTGTGATCACTCACCTAGAGCTAGACATCCTGGAATGTGAAGTCAAGTGGGCCTTAGAAAGCATCACTACAAACAAAGCTAGTGGAGGTGATGGAATTCCAATTGAGCTATTTCAAATCCTGGAAGATGATGCTGTGAAAGTGCTGCACTCAATATGGCAGCAAATTTGGAAAACTCAGCAGTGGCCACAGGACTGGAAAAGGTCAGTTTTCATTCCAATCCCAAGAAAGGCAATGCCAAAGAAGGCTCAAACTACCACACAATTGCACTCATCTCACACGCTAGTAAAGTAATGCTCAAAAATCTCCAAGCCAGGCTTCAGCAATATGTGAACCGTGAACTTCCTGATGTTCAAGCTGGTTTTAGAAAAGGCAGAGGAACCAGAGATCAAATTGCCAACATCTGCTGGATCATGGAAAAAGCAAGAGAGTTCCAGAAAAACATCTATTTCTGCTTTATTGACTATGCCAAAGCCTTTGACTGTGTGGATCACAATAGACTGGAAAATTCTGAAAGAGATGGGAATACCAGACCACCAGACCTGCCTCTTGAGAAACCTATATGCAGGTCAGGAAGCAACAGAACTGGACATGGAACAACAGACTGGTTCCAAATAGGAAAAGGAGTACATCAAGACTATATATTGTCACCCTGCTTATTTAACGTCTATGCAGAGTACATCATGAGAAACACTGGGCTGAAAGAAGCACAGGCTGGAATCAAGATTGCCAGGAGAAATATCAATCACCTCAGATATGCAGATGACACCACCCTTATGGCAGAAAGTGAAGAGGAACTAAAAAGCCTCTTGATGAAAGTGAAAGAGGAGAGTGAAAAAGTTGGCTTAAAGCTCAACATTCAGAAAACGAAGATCATGGCATCTGGTCCCATCACTTCATGGGAAATAGATGGGGAAACAGTGGAAACAGTGTCAGATTTTATTTTGGGGGGCTCCAAAATCACTGCAGATGCTGATTGCAGCCATGAAATTAAAAGACGCTTACTCCTTGGAAGGAAAGTTATGACCAACCTAAATAGCATATTGAAAAGCATCTAAGTTGGTCATAACTTTCCTTCCAAGGAAAAAGCAGAGATATTACTTTGCCAACAAAGGTCCATCTAGTCAAGGCTATGGTTTTTCCAGTGGTCGTGTATGGATGTGAGAGTTGGACCATAAAGAAAGCTGAGCGCTGAAGAATTAATGCTTTTGAACTGTGGTGTTGGAGAAGACTCTTGAGGGTCCCTCGGACTGCAAAAAGATCCAACCAATCCATTCTAAAGGAGATCAGTCCTGGGTGTTCATTGGAAGGACTGATGCTAAAGCTGAAACTCCAGTACTTTGGCCATCTCATGCTAAGAGTTGACTCATTGGAAAAGACCCTGATGCTGGGAGGGATTGGGGGCAGGAGGAGAAGGGGATGACAGAGGATGAGATGGCTGGATGGCATCACCGACTCGATGGATGTGAGTTTGAGTGAACTCCGGGAGCTGGTGATGGACAAGGAGGCCTGGCGTGCTGTGATTCATGGGGTCGCAAAGAGTCGGACACAACTGGGCAACTGAACTGAACTAGGTTTGGATGAGATCATGAGGGTGGGGCCCTTAAGAGAATTCGGAATTAGATGCCTCAGAAGAATAGACACTGGAGAGCTTGCTTTGTGTCTCTCCCTCTGTCCTGTGAAGACACAGCCAGAAGGCAACCATTCACAAGGCAGGGCGAGGGCCCTCGCGTGCAACCCTGGTCATGCTGGTACTCTGACCTCAGACTTCAGCCTCTAGAGCTGTGAGAAAAGAAACTCCTGTTGTTTAAGCCAACCAGTCTATGGTATTTGTTATGGCAGCCTGAGTAGTCTGATAGGACTAACCAGAAAGGGAGAAATGATCTGATGAGGGTAATTAGGTTTGGATGAGAGGGAGGGTCCAGGAATGTCCACTTACTGACTTTAGCTCATCAAGGTACTGTGCAGAGTTCTCATTTCCAGTGTAAACAAAAGCAGTGGGTGTGCCTGGCATGGGAAAGAAATTACTATGGTTTGGATGGATCTTATTAGATCCATCTCCCGAAGAGTATGGACAATAGAGGAGCGTCTCAGCTCTGGCAACTAGTTTGCCTTCTGTCTCCCTGTCACATTCATTTTCTGTCTCTGAAAAAGGCCAAACCTTTAAATGTAAAGAGAGCACTTCTACAGGTTGTAGGATTAATCAGCTCTCCAGAGGAGACTCAGAACTTCATCTGCCACAATTTATTAGATCCCTGTGAACCACACAAGTCTATTGATGAGTAGTAGCCAATGAAACGCCATTGCAACAATGGAGATAATGTAATAGCCATGTCATAAAACGATTACTATCATCATGGTTACATTTGAATTGTTTCTCAACGCTCTGAGTGCATGAAAGGGTTGTGTTTCTACCTGCTAAATGGAATTCAGTGCTGGAGCTCCTCAGAGACACCTGCTGTGAGTGAGAGGTAATATCGTGAAGATTATTTCTGCCTGGAGAGTGATTGGACATATATGTGCCAGCTGCCTGTCCCAGTGCCTGACCGTGTAACAGAGTGATTTAAATCCAACTGAAAATCAAATCAGTTGAAAGATTTAAATCTCCCAATAAAGCAAAATTGCAGGTAGGCTGACTTCACCTGTCTAATTTTGTGGCCCTACTTTGGCAACAGGATGTAGTGAGGCTTCCATGAAGCATCAGTTCAGTTGCTCAGTCATGTCCGACTCTTTGCGACCCCATGGACTGTAGCACTCGAGGCCTCCCTGTCCATCACCAACTCCCGGAGTTTACCCAAATTCATGTCCATTGAGTTGGTGATGCCATCCAACCATCTCATCCTCTGTCATCCCCTTCTCCTCCTGCCTTCAATCTTTCTCAGCTTCAGGGTCTTTTCAAATGAGTCAGTTCTTCCCATCAGGTGGCCAAAATATTGGAGCTTCAGCTTCAGTATCAGTCCTTCCAATAAATATTCAGGACTGATTTCCTTTAGGATGGACTGCTTGGATCTCCTTGCAGTCCAAGGGACTCTCAAGAGTCTTCTCCAACACCACAGTTCAAAAGCAACAATTATTCAGTGCTCAGCTTTCTTTACAGTCCAGCTCTCACATCCATGCATCACTACAGGAAAAACCATAGCTTTAACTAGACAAACCTTTGTTGGCAAAGTAATGTCTCTGCTTTTTAATATGCTGTCTAGGTTTGTCATAGCTTTTCTTCCAAGGAGCAAGTGTCTTTTAATTTCATGGCTGCAGTCACCACCTGCAGTGATTTTGGAGTGAGGCCTAGATATATTATTATTCTAGACTCTTCCTAGGATACCTGCTTCACAGTAGGTCATTCCATATCTGTTTTTCCTTCTGAGGAGCAGAGAGGCCTGAAAAAAGGATCTCATTTTTGGTCAAATATTTGAATCTGTCCAGTTCTTTCTCAGTTCAGAGAAAGAATTATCTGAGAAAAAATTCTTTCTCAATTCAGATTAATGAAGAAAATTGTCCTACCCCTACAATTATGAAATGAATGACAACTGAAATCTAGTCACTTTCCCAGGGCTTTTCAAACAATCCTTTGACCTTAAGAATGAGGGACTGTCAAAGCTGCAGCTTAGATTCATGGGCTAATTGATCATGGGTTCAGGAGAGCTGAGAAGCCAATCCTGGCACCAAATCTAGGGTTCTACCCCAGCCTTTGCTCTCTTAGTGCCATCTCCACAGAACCCGAAGGAACCCTAAAATGCAGAGCTCCAGATGTGATTCACACAGTCATCACCCATGACTGTACCCCACCCCACTGTGTCTATTATTTCCTGTAGCTTTTATTTTTGAGTGGTGGTTTTTAAACTGAAGTATGGCTAATTTCGGAGAAGGCAATGGCAACTCACTCCAGTGTTTTTGCCTGGAGAATCCCAGGGACGGGGGAGCCTGGTGGGCTGCCGTCTATGGGGTCGCACAGAGTCGGACATGACTGAAGCGACTTAGCAGCAGCAGCATGGTTAATTTACAAAGGTGTATTAGCTTCAGGTGCGTAGCACAGTGATCCAGCTAAATACAGGTATTCTTTTTCAGATGCTTTCCCTTCTAGGTTATTACAAAGCACTAAGTATAGTCCTCTGTGCTATGTAGTAGGTCCTGTTGGTTATTTTGCATGTAGTAGTATATAAATATTAATCCCAAACTTCTGATTTATCCCTCCTCCACCCTTTCCCCTTTGGTAAACATAAATTTGCTTTCTATGTGTGTGGGTCTATTTCTGTTTTGTTTAAATTCCACATATAAGTGATATCATATGATATTTGTCTTTGGCTTATTTCACTTAGTATGATAATCTCTAGGTCCATCCCTGTTGCTACAAATGGCATTATTTCATTCTTTTTTATGGCTCAGTAATATTCTGTTGTGTACGTATGGTATACCACATCTTCTTCATGCAGTCATCTATCAGTGGACATCTAGGTTACCTCCACTGCTGGTGGGAATATAAATTGGAATAGCCACTATAAGCAATGGTATGGAGAGTCCTTATAAACTAAAGAGCTAATATATGACCCAGCAATCCCATGCCTAGGTATATATCTGGAGAAAACTATAATTTGAAAAGATACACTCACCTCAGTGTTCATTGCAGTCAAATAGTCCATTTGACTATTTACAGTAGTCAAAGCAAGGAAGCAATCTCCACAGCTTTTGCTCAAGAAACCTATGAAGATGAAACTGCTACACTGAGAAAATTGCTAAGATTTTTCTCAGCTTAGCTAAAAAAAATTGATGTTTGGGCTTGAGATTATAGGGCTCGTAAATATCCACATGCTGTCTGCATTCCCCAGGGTCCCTGACGGTATCTGGATCATGTGACTAGCTCACTGGTACCAACATTTCACTCCGAAAGATAGAGACTGTTTGTTCAAATCTCACTTTCCTTTTATTTGCCCAGATAGCAACAATCCCTGTGGTGAACTTCAAAGGAAGTTTTCTTAAAGCTCACTTCACTTTGCTGGGTGATTTTTGCTGTTTACCTAATTAAATAGACATTATCTGTAGAAATGAGGTCATTTCATGTTGGTTAAGGGTATTATCCCACTGGTCTCTTAGAAGTCCAAGTTAGCTTGTATTTGTATGGACCCTTTTCACAGATATCTCACAATTGTCCAGTAAGGACATTTATTCTTCCTATGATGCAGACAGGGAAGCTCTGCACATTTAGTGTAAGAGAGAGCTAGGTCTCCAGCTTGACTTTTCTGACTCTTGATCCCTTGTCAGTTCTTGTTCTATGAAGCACTCAAAACTAGAATGAAACTATCTTATTCTCTATGTTAGTAGAGCAGATAAGAAGCAGTAACTTATTAGAAGCATAGAGAAGTAGAAACAAAAAGGAAAAATTTTTTATTGATTTGACCGAAATGACACAAAATTAGTGGCATTGAAATACAAAATATTTTATTTTCTTTAAATGATGGACTAGAGTAAAAAATTCTTTGAAAAACAGTTGAAAAGTAGGAACGAGGCAACATGTATCCATAGATTATCTAAAATCTAATTGTTTTTCCCATGAGAAATGGCTTCTTTTCTCCACCATTAATTCACAAAATAAAAAAGCAAATCAAGTGCCCTTGGTTTGTACCTCATATACCCATCCTTTGGGATTTGAGAGAATTAAAAAAAACTGAAACAATGAAATATCAACAGCAAAAAAATCACTGTGCTATTTGTCCTCTAAAACAATCCTTTCAAAATTAATTTCTCTTCACTAAACTCACTTAGCTTCAAACTTCTGATATGGTGTTTCTTTTCAGACGAAACAGGTATATCCAGTAAATCAATGTTTAATGTGTATATTGAGTTTACAGCTCTCTCTTTGGTGACGTCTCCTCTCAGTTTTATGCCGGTGGTCCCACTGGATCTGAAGATTACAGAATGGTTAGTGCGGAAGGGACTTTCTCTATGGAATCCTTCATGAGAAATGGTTTCGTCTGAGAGCCAAAGTGCTAGAAGCTACCAAAATGATTCTGAGCAATGGAAAGAGAGGCCTCACATCATCTCCTGGCTCATTTAAGAGTTTGCCCCTTATCCCCAGACTTTTTCATCTTCAGTGTCCTTGCCTTTGTGGCAACCACCCCTCATTCATACAGATGTTTTCAAATGTTTCTTCTTCCTAAGAGAATCTTTCCTCTGTTATACATTTCTTTCAATCTGCAGGCATTTTGCAAAATTTCCAGACAGAACCCTAACATTTCATGCTTCCACATCTTTATTTCCCTCTCAGTCACTGTAATCTGGCTTTCTTCCATTCTACTACACTTTCCCCCAAAAGGTCTCCAAGGGCTTTTGTCGTAAGTATGGAAGCCTCTGGTCCTTCTTGTAGCATTTCAAGTGTTTGCCATGACTGCACTATGTGGCACTTGAAGGCTGGCATCAGAGTTGCCTTCCTCTTCCTCCCTTAGTTTCTCCTTTGATTTAGTTGGGTATTGAAATGTAAGTGGCTCCTAAACCTCCACACTTGGCCCTCCTTTCTTTCAGCTCATGCTGGACAATCTCCCTTGCTTTATTTCATTCTTAAGTGAGAAAAAATAATCTGCATCTAAACAACTGGAGATGACACTGCAGGAGGTCTGTTCTAGACCTTATCCTTTGACAGTTGATGCCAGTATCAACCCTCACACATATCAAGCAAATTATTTGATCTATCCTCATGTATTACTGTTGTCATAAATATGGTGGTTTTCAAATCTACCATCCTGTTTGGTTTGGGATGCCATGTATTAATTAGGGAACTGCTAGCTATTGCAGAAATATTGTAGCAAGAAGATCAAACCAGTCAATCCTAAGGAAAACAATCCTAAATGTTCATCGGAAGGACTGATGCTGAAGCTGAAGCTCCAGTACTTTGGCCACCTGATGCAAAGACCTGACTCAGTGGAAAAGCCCCTAATGCTGGGAATGATTGAGGGCAGGAGGAGAAGGGGATGACAGAGGATGAGATGGTTAGTTGGCATCACCAACTCAATGGACATGAGTTTGAACAAACTCCAGGAGACAGTGAAGGACAGAAAAGCCTGGTGTACTGCAATCCATGGGGTCGCAAAGAGCTGGACACAACTTAGTGACTGAACAACAGAAAGCTGTTGTAGGAGATAAACACCTACATCTAAGTAGTTTAATGCAATAGACATTTATTTCTTGCCCATAAGGAGTCCAAAACAGATGTTGCTAATTGTCAAGGGTGGCTGTACTCCAAGCAGAAGTCGGGGTCTCAAGTTCTATCTTGTGGCTCAGCCAGTTTCAATACCTGTTTACTTTGAGAAAGGGGAAGGAAGTGTTATGGGTCAGGCCCGCTAGTGCCACACACGACTAGCGCCCACAAGCCACGGGGCTCCCGCACACAGCCACACCTAATTAGCAGGACTGGGAAAAGTAGTCTAGTTGCACGCCCAGGAAGAAATGACTTGGGTAACAGTCATCCAGGCTCTGCTTGAGTTAGACACCGCTTTTCATGTCTCTTGTCAGTGCCTGGCATAAGCCTGACAATAGGAGTTGGATGAGTGAATGGAAGGTAATAGAGCTTCCAGTTCTCAGCCCTGAGCTCACTAGTACAATAATCCATAAGTAGAAGTTCATGGAGAGTCTGGAAAGATTCACAGAAGAACCAGGAGAGATTACTAAAGTAATCAGAAAATAGATATCTGTGAAAAAAGGAAGAGTTCTGGACTGTTCTTCATGGAATAAAATAGCCCAAGAAAAAAATTCATCATGTTCCTACAAGTTATCAAAGTCTAATAACAGTAGTTCAAATATTATAATTAATCATTCTATACCACCAAGCTTTGTTTGTTGGTTGTTGAAGGCTTTTGGGAGGTATAACTAGGATTTCTAATAAGAAGTAATATCATTGGTAATTTTTTTTAAATGTTCATGTTATGTAAGATTTGCTAAAAGGAAAATCATGATGTATAAATCTCAGGTATACATCATGACCTTCATGACCTATGGATCTTTGGAAATGCCAGGCAGGGACATACTCATCTTTTTTTTTTTTAATTGTAGGAAAAAAATAACTCTTCAGATGAATGAAATCTGCGATAGGAATTCACTCTTTTATTGCTATATAATAATTATTTTTTCTCCTTGCTTCTACTGTGTGCAGTAAATAGCAAAAAAAAGTTAGGTGTAATGAACTAGGGTAGAATTTTTGTGTGATTTTCTTCTCCCTAGCAGTTCTCTCTCTGGCATGAGAGATGGGGGCACGGGGAATGAAGAGAGTGATGATATTTTAGTTGATTTAAAGTTTGGAAGATTAGATCTTAGTCCAAGAAGATGTCTTTTTTAAGATCATGGTCAGGGTGTTAACCATGTGAATGACAGTTAAACATATAAGACAAAGATGTCCAACTAATTAAGGATTTTTTTTTTTTTTAATTTCTGGTGTATGTAACCTCTTTGGAGCTTCCCTGGTGGCTCAATGGTAAAGAATCCACCTGCCAATGCAAGAGACCTGGCTTAGATCCCTGGGTTGGGAAGATCCCCTGGAGAAGGAAATGGCATCTTACTCTAGTTTTCTTGCCTGGGAAATCCAATGGACAGAGGAGCCTGGTGGGTTACAGTTCATTGGGCTGCAAGAGTTGGGCACAACTTAGCGACCAAACAACAACCTCTTTAATCACAGAGCCCGGTAATATTGCTTTAGTTTATGTCACAACTAAAATGTATGTGAATAAGCTCTATAACTGGAAGTATCATAATATAACCGGGGAATAATTGGGATGGAAATCAGGACTTCTGAATTCTTCTCCCAGATCTGGAACAAACAGCGTAATCCTGAGACAGATCAGTGGGCCCCAGGCTGAACGGTTTCTCCCCTGTGGACAGAAACTCCATAAAAGCAGGATGATCGAGGAGGCTGGGCCCTGCCCAGATAAGAGATAAAAGACCACATATTCCTCATTCTCGAGATCAAGGAGACCTTCCTGACTACGCATGCACAGAAAGGCTCCTTGGAGGTCCAAAGAGAGGGGATGTCACCTCATGGTAAGTGATGTCAGCCTACTCAGAGACAGACCTCTTTGCTAGAATCCATCTTGGCTAAGAGATGAGCATGAATACATTGGGGGGTACCCTGAGAAATATCGGATATGGACTCAGAACTGGGCAAAGCAAGATGATTGGCTGCAGGAAACCCGGAAGAAATGCCGCATAAAAAAGATTCAAACTACCACAAGGACACGACTCTCTGGGCCCACCTGTGTGTCTAGCCACAGGTACTGTTTTCCTCCTAATAAACACTACACTTGCTTCACTGCTTTCCGTCTCTATGTGGAAATGCCTTTCCACAGCTGACCGTCCAGGGCCTTGTCACTGGCCACTGGTCCCTGGTAGTCTCGTGGCCAGGATTCAGCACCCTCAATGCCGCGGCCAGATCTCAGTCTCTGGCAGAAAACCAAAACCCTGCTTTAAGCTGCTGCAGGCCAAGGGCACCTGAGATGAACCTGAATAAGTGTAAAATTGAATTCATCAGTATAATGGATATAAGTCCTATGTATTTGAACACTAGGTGATATAGGGCTTTTTAAAATATAAGCACTAGAACATAATGGTTAAAAATTGGGGCTTTAGAATCAAATATAATAAACTGAGTTTGCTTCCTGACTCTAACATATACTAAATGTGTGACACTGGGAAAGTTGCTTAATCTCTCCAAGCTTCAGGAAATGGGAATAATGAGTGTATAATAAAATAACCCTGGCTTCCCTGATGGCTCAGTGGTTAAAGAATCCACCTGCCAATGCAGGAGATGTGGGTTCAATCCCTGGGTCAGGAAGATCCCCTGGAGAAGGACGTGGCAACCCACTCCAGGATTCTTGCCTGGGAAATCCCATGGACAGAGGAGCCTGGCGGGCGACAGTCCATGGGGTCACACAGAGTTGGACACGACTAAGCGACTCAACAGGAGAAGGCAATGGCACCCCACTCCAGTACTCTTGCCTGGAAAATCCCATGGACAGAGGAGCCTGGTGGGCTACAGTCCATGGAGTCGCTAAGAGTCAGACACGACTAAGCGACTTCACTTTCACTTTTCACTTTCATGCATTGGAGAAGGAAATGGCAACCCACTCCAGTGTTTTTGCCTGGAGAATCCCAGGGAAGGGGGAGCCTGGTGGGCTGCCGTCTCAGGGGTTGCACAGAGTCGGACATGACTGAAGCGACTTAGCAGCAGCAAGCGACTCAACAACAATGAAATAACCCACTGCGTTGCAAACAGTTGGTTTGAGATTAAAGTTAGATGATGGATATAAAGTTTTAAATTCAGGGCCTGGATCTTTGTTGACCATCTTATTCACTGAAGATCATATGTATTAAAAAATTCTGTACTAATCTGCTGATGCTGATTTGTGGGCAAATGATTTAGCATGAAACAATCCCCAAGAATGTTACTTGATTTTGCTTTCACAAGGAAAAAGCATTTACAATGAGAAAATGGGTTATTTATATACTGAAGAATGTCTTTTGCATTGTGATTGTTAAACACTGAGAATGGTTTATTTAAATCCAAAGCTAACTTTTCAGTCATTCAGCTTTTGCTCCTATAGGAGTCTTTCTTCCATTGTCTATAGTTTTAAAGACTTCAAACCTTATGTCTGAATTGATAAAATAAGAGGACTATATAGGCAAGGGAACTCCTTAGTAAATTAGCTGTGCTAGATTGCGAAGCTATTCACACACACACCTAATTTGCTTATAGTGCAAAAATTAATATTTCTGTTACAGCCAGAAATTAAATTTCTGTTGCTACACTTGCTTCAGATAAAAGTAAAATCAGTTGTATCAACCACTAGCCAGAGAGAAACCTAAATAATTAACTTTACTCGTATATTTCAACTGATATTCGCTCATAATTTTAAACAAGAGTTTAAAATAGTAGGTCCCTGATATGTGAAATAGCTAGCTAGTGGCAAGCTGCTGTATAGCACGGGGGCTCAGCTCAGTGCTCTGTGATGCCCTAGAGGGATGGGGAGGGCTGAGAGAGAGGCTCAAGGAGGAGGGGATATATGTGTACATACGGCTAATTCACTTAGCTGTACAGAAGAAACTTAGACAACACCGTAAAGCAATTATACCCCAATAATCAAATAGGTCCCTCCAACAGTTAGAAGTATGTGGAGTATATTGCTCTAAATATTTCTTTCAAATTACAGAAGTGATCACATTTTTTTCAGCAAGTGTGGACTAAACCTTCTTTATATAGGCATTAGGTTGGTTTTGTTGTTCAGTCGCTAAGTCGTGTGCTCCTCTTTGCAACCCCATGGATTGAAACATGCCAGGGTTTTGCATAGTCATTATGCTGCTGCTGCTGCTAAGTCGCTTCAGTCGTGTCCGACGCTGTGCGACCCATAGACGGCAGCCCACCAGGCTTCCTGTCCCTGGGATTCGTAAGAAAGGCTAAAAGGAAACTTGTAACAGGCTAATATTACTCTTTAAATGTTTAGGGGGTGGAATGTAAGGAATGAAGTGGAGAGAAATTAGTATGAACTCTACTGTCACGTACATCTAGATCATTCACGTAACCTAGTTTTAATCACCTATGGAAGACACCATGCTTGGTTTAGGTCATATTATAGAGAACAAGATAGAAGCAGTCCCTCCTGTCGTGGAGTTTAAGTTAAAGCAAGAGATATGCTTTGATATGACACAATGAAATCCTTAATCATTTGTTTAACTGGAATCGTGACATGCTGGCAAAGAGTACAGAAAATTGATAGAATAAAATCACAGAGACTGTCTTGGTTTGGGAAGATCAGAGAAAGGCTTTAAATGAAGTGAAGGTTCACTGAGCAAAACTCTGAGGCATGAGCTGGAATTAACCAATAAAGGTGAGGCAGGAGAGTGCAGAGTAGGGTATATTTCAAGCAAAAAAATCTCTTTGCTCAGAGACCCAGAGAAAACCAGTATAACTGGAATCTGCTATGCTAGAGGGGGTAGGCAGCATCTGTGAGAAGAGTTTGGTCTTTATTCTAATAAAGAGCACAAAGCTTTATACAATAACCAAGAATCGGGATCCCAGCTCACTGCAAATCAAGTTCTCAATCCAGATCAGGTGGAGATACCAAATACATAGGAGGGTCGAAGTAAAGAATTGGAAAGAGTGGGAGGAATATTCATGACAAGAGTGATGTGGTGTGGACCTGGAACTGATGCAGCTCTCCTTTTCAGTCCTTGTCTGAGCTTTTCTAGTTGTTGTCATGGCAACCATCAGCTGGCATGACATTGGTGGGTGTGTCATTCAGCGTGCTAATATAATACAATGAGCGTATAATGAGGCTCAACTGGAAGTCAAATCTTCCTCCATCTTGGGCCTAGTTAGTTCTAACCAAGTCTTGTTCTTCTCTCTTTGCAGCTTCCTCTTGAAACTAAGATAAGAGTAATTGGTCTTTATTCAGGAGGGCCAGGAGTCTGATTCTGGGGCAATAGTCTGGTTACAGTTCTTTCTGACAGCTGGGAGAGAATCTCTTCCGTGCCTCTTCTCCAGTTCTGGAGATCTGCTGGCATTCTTGGGCATTCTTTGGCCTCCGCTACAGCTCCTGATCTCTGCCTGCATCTTAGCACACATTCTCCCTGTGTGCTTTTGTCCACGTTCCCCCTTTTAATAGGGACACCAGTCATATTGGATTAGGACCCACCCTACTGCCGTATCACCTCATCTTAACTAACTACATCTGCAAACAAAGACCTATTTCCCAATAAAGTCACACTCTGAGATACTAGGGGTTAGGACTTCAGCCTATGAATTTTTGAAGGACATAGTCCAACCAATACCAGTAGTATTTGTGAAGTTCAGATGGGTTAGCCTCCCAATTTATCTTTACCTTGACATAACACTTAAAAAGAATCTCTTAACCTGGATTAGACTCTTTTCTGTTAAAGAGCAAATTCAGATTCCCAAAGACCTTACTAGCTGAAGAGGGATGATGAGATAGGAAGCAAATCTGACACCACGTGCACCACAGCAATATTAAAAAATTAGCAACAATATTAAGAATTACAGCAACAACAATAAGATTTAACCTTCCCAAATCACATTCTTCCTTTGAAACAGAACTAATCAAACCTCTAAATGTCCATTGCAAGCCTGATACAAATTTCAAACTGGTCAAAGAGGTGTAAAACAGACTGAAGAACTGATACAAAACACTCTTTTTTTAATGTAGTACCATGAATTATTTCTGATGATGGATGAGTAGCTTGTAGTAATTCAAATATATCAGAAGAAAAGTTCTAGTCAGTGTAGGAAAATATGAGTTTAGCCCTTATTTAAATTTTATAATTTTGAATTATCACAGAAAATTTTTATTATTTTAATATACATGGATCTTAAAAGTACAAATAAAATAATTCTATGGCCAAAAAAAAAAGTTTTTTTTTTTTACCTTCCCAACAACTGATACTGAGCTCTTAGAAGAGACATATTGTAAACCAAGGTAGGGTACTTTGCTTTGACTGGAAAGTCAATGTCAATTGTTTTCTTATGAATATATTCTATTCCCCTAAAGTTCCATCTAAACGCAAGTACATGAGGGATCTTTTCAACAAACACATATATGAAGTGATGTCTACCAATTAAAATGGCAGCTTCAATAAAAATCTGATTTCCTACATTCTCTGGGCAAGCACGAAGTGGAGCAAAAGATATATTTTTTCTCTTCTTTAGCAGAGTTTTTCTTAAAGACTTTATAGAATTGTAGAATTAATGAACTTGAAGCAATTGTGAGATTATCAGGTCTGGGGAATTTCCAGGGTTTCTCAGCAAAACCCTTAAAGTTCATGGGCATTCCAAGGGGTGGAGGTAGCTGGGGGGTGGGGCTTGGGGGGTGGCATAGAGTGGGGGGGCTTAGGTAGAGTGGTGGGGCATTAGGTAGGGAGTCAGGAGGAAATGATTCTTGCCTTGTCAACCCAACCCCATCCCAACCGGACCTGGGGCAGTCTACTTTCATCATCTTCATAAAGCACCTATTGTGGCTTTGTTTGCAGAAAGGATTTCACACTTTATAAAATGAGAAAACTAAGACCCAGAGAAGCTGTGACTTATTCTGACTCCTCTAACCAGTGAGCCGCAGAACTGAGATAGAATTGAAGTTGTCTTCTTTGTCAGCTCACATTAAGCCACATTTCTCCCCTTCTCACACAAAAGCAGGGAGGGAGACCCGCCAAAGGCCCTTTTAAGGCAAATATGTTGTCTGCCTTGATCAGGTGAGTTTACAACTCAGCCTAAAGGTTCATAAAAATAACCCAAGCCAAAACTGGAGCATTTTTAACTCAGCCCTCCCTCGCAGCATAGTGAGGATTTTTTAGGATGTAAAATCATAAATCTTATGTATGACCTATTATATTTCAAGTTAATAACAAATCTAGACCTTTATTCCTCATCTGCAATTCTTTTTCTCTCAGTTCAATGAAGATTGTCTAATTTTTAAAGGCCAGTTAGCATGGCTGAAGCTGACTGAGCCATAGAAGTATTTCATCAAGTAAAACATCACAAAAGTTTAAATTTCAAAGACAGTAATAAGCATTTTTACTTGCTGCATGTAAATACTGTAAAGCCAGCCTGAAGCTGCTTCTTAAGTCCAGTGTACTTAACAAAGGGGTTATTTTAAATAAATATACTCCACATATTCTATTTTAGTATAAGTAGTTACATTCTTTTCTGTGCCCAAGTGGTCCTAGGAATGGCCCTCTGTTCTTTTCCTTTGCATCCTGGCTGTTTCTACTCAGGGCAGAAACGGTCAAGACTTGGAGAACAGAAGTGGTCAAAGGAAAGAAGGCCCTCTTCCTCTTTGAACGGGAGAAGAGAAGGATGTTAATAGTAGAAAAGAAAGAGCCTCAGAAGCATCAAGGAGTTGGAGAAAGAGGAAAGGAGAAAAGAAGATGGGACAGAGGAGGCAGCAGAGAGAAAAAGATACATCTCATCGTAGCTTCTCTTCTCTCAAATGCTTCGTTGTCCTATCATCAGGAGTACATTTAAATTAGCTTAAGGGAAAAAGAGGAATTGATTGGAAGGACAGAAAAGACATTTCACAGAAAACGTAGACCACTGGGAGGGACTGGCTTCTAACTGACAGAACAAATTGACAGGCTCCAGGGAAAACCTTCCCTCTATTTTTATTTTTGCTCTTTCTCTCTATCTCGTCTACTTTTTCTCCTCTCCTTCCCCACCATAATGTATGGTTCCTCATCTCTTCTTCCCTTTCTCTGTGGGTGTTTCTCATTCTATGTATGCCGGCTCACTGCTGGTCCATTCCCTTGATATGACTGACTCCCTGTAGCCCCTGGAAATCTCTTCATTTCAAGTAACCAACAGGCATTAACTTGTACAACTGTCCCCATTTGCAAACTCTCAAGTATCTGGTTTACCTACCTTAGATCAAGTATCTACCCATGGTCCCATCAGTTTTCCCTTAATTGCCAAAGTAACTACTCATGTCAGATGTGACAGCAGAGAAAGCAGTCCTTTTATTTCTACACTCCTTTTCAATCTTGTCCTGGGCTCTCTCAGCCAGTGTCCTCAATCTCCTGCCCTTATCACAGGAGTCTTCAACCTCTTATAATAGTGTTTCTCATACTTGTATCAGATTGTTCAGATCACTTGCATCAAAGTGTGTTTATAAAAAAAAAAATGCAGACAGTCAGGTCCTTACCTATTCCAGATACCCTATGTGCTAAATACACTTCGGGAACTGACATGAAAAACTCACTGTTGATAAATTCTTTGTATTGGAAATCATGCTCTGAGTTTCAAATAACCTATAGACAAAATTTCTGTTGAATTGTTCAGTCTCTAAGTCGTGTCCAACTCTCTGTGACCCCATGGACTGCAGCCCTCCAAGCTTCCCTGTCCTTCACTATCTCCCAGCATTTGCTCAAAATCATGGACATTGAGTTGGTGATGCCTTCCAACCATCTAATCCTCTGTGGTTCCCTTCTCCTCCTGCCTTCAGTCTTTCCCAGCATCAGGGTCTTTCCGGTGAATCAACTCTTCACATCAGGTGGCCAAAGTATTGGAGCTTCAGCTTCAGCATCAGTTCTTCCAGTGAATATTCAGGGAAATTAGCTTCTAGAATAAATATATTCCACATAATAAATGGAAAAGACTAGTGATATGTGTTTTAAATATTAAAAATATGTGTTTAATATTTAAATATTAAAAATATGTGATTTAAATATATCGGTGCCATATACCAAAGCATATGGTATTTTAAAAGTAAAATCCTTTAATACTTTAAATATTAAAACTTAATACTTTAACATTTCAGATGCTATCATACAAAAATTAATACGGAGAATTTTCATCTTTACCATTTTGTTCACTTCATGCATCTGTAATCATTATAAATCTACAAGGAACCTAGGAAATGCACACTGGTTTAATCACTTTCCTGCCTCTTCCCGATCCATCTTTATGACTCTCTATTTGGAGTTTATGGTCTCTTCTAGATACTAGATAATCTAGATACTTTTAACATCCCTGTCTCCTTACAACTATGCACCATATCTTATCATCAAAAGCTACTGTTCCCCTGTGAATGTCATCCGCAGCAGAACTCAGGCTAACCCTCCTTACCAGCTGATTGATCATTAATACCCATTCTTCCCTGACAAGATCCTCTCCCTCAAGTTTCTTCTGAGTTTATGCTTCTCAGATTTGAATACATATAACCCTGGGGATACACAGTTTCAGATCAGAAGCCACAAGTTAATGGTGATGCTTCTTACTGGAATATTTAGCTAAAGATTTAATAACTTATCTAGAACGCAACCTTCATGTTATTTTTGTCTTAAACATGGATAGATTACTCTTTGAAACCCCATGGACTACAGAGTCCATGGAATTCTCTAGGCCAGAATACTGGAGTGGGTGGACTTTCCCTTCTCTAGAGGATCTTCCCAATCCAGGGATCGAACCCAGATTAAAGACAAGGATACACATTTCACATTAAACTTTAAGAAAAAAGGTGAGCCTTCAAAAAATGTGAGCTATGTTTTCCAAGTTCCCAACCTCAGGCACATTATTAACTTGATAATATTTTATGGATTTAGCTGATCTTCATGAAACATGCATTCAACGGCTATGAAAATAACAGCTTAAGTAGTGAGAAAGTTTTAAAAAGCAGATCAGATCTAGCTGTCATCTCCCTTCTCTAATTCTATCTGAGCCCCAAGGGTCTCTGATTTTCAAGGGGCTAGGAGGGACCCAGGAGAAAGCAATTTCATTTTCAAGCAAGTGTATCTTTCAGCTGATCTTCAACAGAGTAAATATCCTTTGGAGCTGGTTTCATAATAGGTTCCTCTTATGAAGACTGGCTCTAACCAGTTCTTGGGAAATGTGCTTACAGACAAGGATTGCCCAACTGATCTCAGTAGACAAGAAAGAACACAGGCCAGCAGAGGTCATGCCAATGAACACACGCCCTACACACATCTTTATGGACAAACTGATCCACCCCACAATGCCATGCACTTACCTATCATTAGGATTTAGATAATACCCTCTAAAAGAGTTCAAGGTACTCTTCATAAAAATATAGAGGTAAACAATGTTGTTCATTCTTTTCCAGCTAGCAGAGTGAAAATTACCCCCACGGGGTAATCTGTACCACCATACAGATAGCTAGAGTACACAGCTGCCCACACAGTCTTTGAGAAGAGCCATAAGGTCTGACCTGTTGGAAAATAGTTTCCCCTTTGATTTCTCAGAATATAGCCTTCTTCATATTCCTGGCCTCCATTCCCACCATTAATCACCAATGAATTAGACTCTAAGTAGAAGTGTTATCTCCACGAGGTCACTGTGAAAATGTATAATTAAATAAGCTGGGAGGGGTGTTGGGTTTTTTCCCCATTTATACATTAAAATACATTACTCACTGACATGGGTTAATTTACCTGCATTAATTGTCAGCTTGGAAAACAAATATTAGGATTCTGATGACATATGATACAAAATGGTAAGTTTCTAGTGAAGGTTGAGGCATGAGTTTCATGGGCTATTGCCATGCATTAGAACTCTGGTTGGAGCCCAGCAGAGGGCACCCCAGGAAACCAGCAGGAGGAGCCTAGACACAGTAGTGGAGACAGAGTCACTGAACCTAATCATTTCCTCCGTTTTAATTTTTTGCTAAACCAGCCCTGATCACTACAAAATAAACTGGTTGAGTGGTAGTGAGTAGAGTGATCAGGGGGCAGCCAATAACTTCTGAATTCTCTAAAATGCTAAAGTGAAAGTGTTAGTCCTTCAGTCGTGTCTGACTCTTTGGGACCCCAAGGACTGTAGCCCACCAGGCTCCTCTGTCCATAGAATTCTCCAGGCAATAATACTGGAGGGGTTTGCTGTTTCCTTCTCCAGGGGATCTTCCCAACCCAGGGATCGAACCCAGGTCTCTTGCATTGCAAGCAGTTTCTTTACTGTCTGAGCCACCAGGGAAGGCCTGGTAAAATGCTTTAAGATAAAAACAGCAGTCATCATCATGGTTTTCACCATCACTCCTGTGAGCCATGTATCACTTCTCCATTGCTTCTGGTAGAATCAGTCAGTTTTATTCCTCTGGTAGATGATATAAAGTTGCAGACAGCCACAGGAAACACAAAGAAATACAGTTAGGAAGACACAGAGGGAAGTTAGGACTGATAAGCATGGTCAAGGGAAGAGTCAAAGGGTAGCCTGGGTAACATTCTCACTGACTGCTCCACAATGTAGATTGCTGGAAAGGCCATCAAATTCCTTTTCTCTTCGAGACCTGTTTGCACACACACACACCTGTACAGTCTTTATAGAAATTGACAGACGAAGCCAGATTGGTGTTTACAGAGACAAAGGATACCCCATCCACACAGCACACGAAATGGTTTCTAAGGAAAAGTATGGAGTTCACTTTAGATTCACAAAGGTGATCCTGAAATAGAACTGAGCGTGTGCTTGAACATGCCAAGGAGTGGGAAATGAACTTTGAAAAATTATCAAAACTTATCAAAGTTAATTTAAATCATCCCAATTGTAGAGTGCAAAGCACGAGAAACCAACATAACACAGCCAGTAACCATTTTCCTTGCCATTCTCCTTCCCCCAAAATTAAAATAATTTTTAAACAGTGATCTTATTTTGTGATATAGGCAAATGTAAAAGTGTTAAGCTTTGATGAGAAAAGAGGATATGGGGTGATGAAGGCCGACACGCGTCCCTGCCACTGTACTACACCTTCTGTTATCCATCTTCCGCCGCTATTCTGTAAGTTATGAGCACACAGCCAAAGTGATTTGATTTGATAAATGCTCTGCAAATATAGGGGTGACAGCCTAATTAGAGGTACTAAGAAGTCTAGTCAGACTGGTAGATCTTGATGCCCAATACGTGTGTACTTGGAGGTAACAAATGTCAGTGATATCCAGAAAGAAGTTCTGGAATATGCCAGTGGTTGAGTGACAGGAGCCCAGAAACAATAAATCTAGAAAGGGCAGCACACAAATGTACATGTGCAAGAAAAAATAAGATCAGGATAATCTGTCAGCAGGAAGCAAACTCCCAACATCAAGCTGATGTCCAGGAGAGATAGCCATTGAGAAGGCATCCAGACAAAGAAGGCAGAGGCTAAGTCCTAGAATATCAGATGATCAAGACAGGACTCTAGATATTTTAGGAATAGAAGCTTCCAAAGCTAGGGTAAACAAGAGAGGAAGTTTGGTTTCATTAGCAAGGCAAGCGATCACAACAGGTCAGCAATAGGTGTTATTGGTCCATTTTACAGACAAGGAAACTGAGGCTCAGTGAGACTAACATGTCCAAAGCCTTACAGCTAATTAGTATCTAATCCCAGGTTTAAAAATAAATCCCACCAAAGTCTAACGCTAATTATCCCTCTTTTTCTTACTTCCACCTGCAACTCTAGGAGATCAGTTACTACAACAAGTCCTAGCTTTTTAACTTGAGTTGGCTTCTCCAGACTCCTCAGAGCACTGGACTAGCACTCTTCTAATAATCCCTGAAATGATTCCAGAGCTGAAGATGGAGCTGGGTGTGCAGTAGTGTTTCTCAACTTTGCCTGCACACTGGAATTATCTAGGGTTTTAAAAATACTGATGTCTGGGTTCTGTTACCAGAGTTGATCATTTAATTGGTCTGAGGTGTGGCCTTTGTCTCAGGATTTCTAAAAAGCCTTCCAAATGATTCTAATGTTTAGCCAAGCTGGAAACTACTGGCTACAAGCAAAAGAGCCCTCAGCTGTTTGTAGAGGAGAGATATGCAGGCCAAGCTTGTACATTTCAACGAGCTAGGAAAAACACTAGAAGACTCACAGGCTTTTTTTTTTTTTTGGACAAGTCGACCATTTGCTTTTACAGTTTAACCTCTTAGAAAATATGCCAGAAGTAAACAGGTGTACGATTAACCTTGCAAATCAAAAGGTTCCGTGATTTTAGATTCTAAGCGCTAGCTGTGTGTGACCAAAGGCAAGGTTTTAGAACTGGATCTCCCAAATTGCTCATTACTATTCCATGCCTGGTTAAAACTTACATCATCCTGCAATGGAATGTGACCCAAGTCAAAGACAAAATAAAAACAGTTGCATTGCTTTCATGATTAGTAATGATATTAGAGAGGGGTTAAGGTGTCTCAAAACAGCTTGTACTTTTCCCAACCTATTCAAGACCTGATTCATGCTACAGTTTAGTAACCTTGATACTTCCAGATGATATCGCAAATGTATAATTTCTGGATGTGTACCTCTAGATGTGTAATGTGTTTGGACTAAATCCAAATCTGGAAACTCATTTTTTATTTAACGTATATTCTTAATAAAAAGCAAATACAGGCCCCTACTCCCAACTTCCATTATCAGAATTCTTGTCCACAGCTCCCTAATAGAAAGCAATGGACTATGAAACAAGCACACATTTGTCTGTGGTGACCGTGCATCCTGGTTTACCCTGACAGTCTGGGTTTATGCCTATTGTTTAAGCATAATTATTAATAGCACCCTCTCTTATTCTTAGAAATGTTTCCATCTGGGTGATAAATTATCTGGGCACCTTACATATAGCTCACTCAATCTGCATTCCCTCTACAAGTACTATAGGGAAACCTCATGATTGGAGTGTGGTCACTTTATATTTAGAATGCTCCCACAGCTACACATGAAAGTAAGCGTATTGAAATATCAACCAGCTGATCAACATCCCTTCCTTAAAAACAAAATAATAGAGATTTCTAAAGTATTTCTGTTTAACTCCATCAACACAGAGGCCCCATTAAACAAAAGTAAAAACCCTGTACTTTTCCAGCTTAAAACCTGCATTCTTTATCTGTTTCTGCTAGAAACTAACAATGTGGCCTTGAACAAGATATTTGGTTTTTTGTGATCGGGTTTTTCTCCTTTGCAAAAGAGTAGAGTAAGTGGTCTCTATCATCTTTTTGAATGACAATTCTGAAAGTCTATATTGCTACTTTCTCTAGGCATTTTACTTAACCAGTGTTTTGCCAGTTCTATCCTTCTGCACTGTCTGTTTGAAACTAAGCTCATAGATATCTAAGACCAAATCTACTGAATTCACTTTTGCAATTTTTACTTTACCATCATAATCTATATGTGTGATAATTAAGTATCCTTTAAGTTAGTCTTGATTCCAGCAATATTTATGTAATATTTACTATCTGTGAAACTCTGTCCTGGGCACATGGATCCTCTACTAGTTAAGTTTTTACTAATTAAATTTCATTTATTTGGCCACTGTTCACTGTCTGTAGCCCACCAGGCTTCTCTGTCCATAGAATTCTCCAGGCAAGAATATTGGAGGGGGTGGCCATTTCCTTCTCCAGGGGATCTTCCCAACCCAGGGATCGAACCCAGGTCTCCTGCATTGCAAGCAGTTTCTTTACTGTCTGAGGCACCAGGGAAGCCCTTGTCTATGAGATATTTGGGCTATTTTGAAAAGTACACAAAAGATTACTTTTTAAGACTTAAATAGATCACTTGTTTTAAAGCATGCATCTGCCAGTTATATATGTATTTTTAAGGACAAATGCAAAGTTTTGTGTTTAAGCTAAAAACAATATGATTAGAATTACCCATCCCTTTGTTCAATAAGTGTGTGTTTAAATATCCACTATATCCTGGAATGGAGATAAGCTCTGGGAATACAAGGGCAGATAAATCATAGTCCCTCAGGTAGTTCACAGCCTAGTACACCTGTGGAATAACCAGTCACATCAGTAACAGATGGGCTTCCCTGGTGGCTCAGAGGGTAAAGAGTCTGCCTGCAATGCGGGAGACCTGGGTTCGATCCCTGGGTCGGGAAGATCCCCTGGAGAAGGAAATGGCAACCCACTCTGGTACTCTTGCCTGGGAAATCCCATGGATGGAGAAGCCTAGCAAGCTACAGTCCATGAGGTCTCAAAGAGTTGGACACGACTGAGCGAGTTCACTTTCACTTTCAGTAATAGATAAGTGGTTCAGAAGTGCACTGGTGCAGAAGGTACAGGCAGTGCAGACTGTGGTCACCCGATTCAAGATGAAGCATAAAGTGGCCTATTGCCTCCACTTCACGTCTAAATGCAAGGATTGGTATCTTCACCCTATTGGACTGTTTGCAGATAGATGGGCCACAGTGGACAAAATGATAGTCTGTATTTCATGGTGTACACTTGTTTTCTTGTTGTTTTATTTATCCACCCCCACGTATTCTTTTATAGAATACATTTTTATGATACCCGAGGAAAAGAAACGTAGACAAATGAGGAAACCTCTTGAGGAAAAGTGTCCAAGACAAAGAAGGTTGTAGAAAATGTGTCATGCGAGGAATGGCTGAGGAAACAACGCTGGGTGGCAAGCATGGTTTGCATCATATCTGACATCTTTCAATTGAAAGAACATCATTTTAAAGTAGGAAGGGGCAAATGCTATACTCCAAAGAGCAGAGCGTAGAGAGACTGGTGTTTTTAAAATCCAAGGAAGCAAACCTTAATTCAATATAAGGAAGAACTTTATCACTTACTGGCAGCAAAATAGATGGCCAAACGGGAGGAAAAAATGTGTCAACAGAAGGCGTGTACAAGTGGAAGGTGAGTCACAATCAGTGACGTTAGAGAGGAGCCTGATGCTCCTGGTGATGCTTAGACTCCAAGGTCCCCTGGTGAAACAGTTGTGAAATGGTCCTCCGCCTGGCCAGCATCCCACTCGTCTTCTGGTAGTAGCATTCTTTGTTGAACCACTTCTTCCCCTCTGCGAGGTTTTAGATTTGACAGAGCCACAGTCATTTTCGGGTTCTAGTGATGGGAATGTCATCCTGATACAGGCATTCAGCATCCTTCAGATTCTTGGCCAAGAATGGCACATGGATCATACACTGGGTAAGTCTGTGATAGTCCTAGGACTTTTTAAGAAACTGTTGGGTAAAAAGAATTATTTTTTGCCAAGGGAAAAAGATGTAGGGCCAGAACTTCTGACAGCCATCTTTCAAGCAGTAGGAGAGGGCTTGCCCAGGAATGAAACTAATACCAAGGAAAGTGTTGCCCAACAGTGGAGAGAGGTAGACTGAGTCCTGATGATTTTTAGCCCCTGCAGCCAGCAATTCCTGAAGCCAGATTAACTGGATCTTTCAGTTCTGTTTGCCAAACACATTCCTTTTTTAAATTTTAGCCAGTTGAATTGCATTTTTATTATTTGAATCAGAAAGAATCCTGAAAAATACAGGTACCACTCAACAAAACTTGATTGTATGATTATGTATTCTATAAATCTAGCTTGGCAGATTTTTCATAATTTCTTGTAGCTTTCTAACATCTCTAGTAATGCTTTGTTGGTATTTAGATGTCATTACTTACTGTAAGTACTTAGAAATTATAAAACTTCATTGCTTTTAAAAATTGGTATTTTTACATTGACCTAGAAAGTCCTTCCTCCTGTGTAACTTGAATTAATGAGGTTTTATTGCACAGTGTGCACATTATCTCAACCTAGTGATCCTCAATCTAAAAGTAGTGATGAAGCATATATCTTATTTTTAGAATTCTTCAATTGATGAATGGTATAATTTTATCTGAGCTAAAGTTGCACAGACTTAACAAATGCATTTTGCTTAATATTAAAATACTTCAAAATAAGAGGTCTCTTTCTTTTAAAAACAGATTTTTAAAAAGGGATCATTTTGAAGGTATTTTTAAAAAGTGATTCATAAGGTTGACAAAATTGTTGGAAACCACCTCAACAGATGCTGTATTAGATGGGATTCTTGATTTCTAACAATTCCAGCTAGAGTTAAATAGAAAAGGAATTTATTGAAAGGACTAGTTTACAGGCACTCTGGTAGGGTGAGGGAGCCCAATTTCAGGTTGAGAAGCCAAAGGAAAAGCTCCAAACTAAGTCTCAGTCTTGTTTTTCTAAGGAAATAATTGCTGTCATTGTCATGATCACAAACACACAGAAAAAAGGTTTCTTGCATCACTAAGTACTTGGTCAAAGTCCAGCTTTGACTTTAAGTCTCAAGAGACTGTTCCGTCTTTAAGGGAAAGTGTTAAGTGTCTGAGCTTCTCAGGTGGCTCAGTAGTAAAGGACAGACTTAACGGACATGGTGGGGGAGGGGGAAGGGGAAGGAGAGGGTGAGATGTATGGAGAGAGTAACATGGAAACTTATATTACCATATGTAAAATAGCTAGCCAATGGGAATTTGCTGTATGGCTCAGGGAGCTCAAACAGGGGCTTTGTAACAATCTAGATTGATGGGGTGGGGAGGGAGATGGGAGGGAGGTTCAAGAGGGAGGGGACATATGTATACTTGTGGCTGATTTCTGTTGATGTTCAGCAGAAAACAACAAAATTCTATAAAGCAATTATCCTTCAATTAAAAAAAAAAAATCTGCCAGCCAATGCCAGAGACACAGGAGACATGGGTTTGATCCCTGGGTTGGAAAGATCCCCTAGAGAAAGAAATGGCCACCCACTCCTGTATTTTTGCCTGGAGAATCCCATGGACAGAGGAACCTGGAGGGCTACAGTCCATAGGGTCACAAAAAGTCTGACACGACTTAGCAACTGAGCACACAGGCACACTAAGCATCTAGCATTATCAGCTTCTAAAACTATAGACTATCTTTGCCCACTCTACTACACCAAAGCAGAGAATTCCCCAAATATAGAAAGGGGCTTGGTTGCTATGTAGCCAAAATGAATCACAAATTTCCTGTATAAGTCAAACCTTTGGCAGCCCAACATCAACTTACACACTTCTCTTGCATTTATCCTAAAGCAACTATTTTTCCCCATATAAAGGGAATGAGCTGAAGTCTTATCCAGACTGAAATCCAGGCTTTCTGGAAGATGTCCAATTCTTCTGGAGTTGTGCCATGGTTTTGTCTCAATATTCTATAAATTATCTACTAATATTTATGTTAACCACCAGAAAAATACACTACATAAATCATTGGAGAAATGGAGGAAAATGTAGGAAAACTTGATAAAATATATAAACACACCCGAAAGACTATATGGGTAGATACAATCCTTATTTCTGCAACTTACCGTTGGTGCTGTATTTGAGTTGTTGTTGTTTTAAATAACAATCTTTTTTTCAAAAAGTAATTTTATTACTTTTGGCTGTGCTGGGTCTTTGCTGCTGCATGGGCTTTTCTCTAGTTGCAGTAAGCGGAGGCCACTCTCCAGTTGTGGGCTTCTCATTGGGGAGGCTGCTCTTGTTGGGGAGCGCTGGCTCTGGGGCATGTCGGCTTCAGTAGTTGTGGCTCCCAGGCTCTAAAGCACAGGCTCTAGAGTTGTGATGCGTGGGCTTAGTTGCTGCACAGTACGTGGGATCTTCCCAGACCAGGGATTTGAACCTGTGTCCCCTGCAGTGGCAGGCAGACTCTTGACCAGTGAGCCACCTGGGAAGCCTGTATTTGTGTTATTGACTTGCCTCCTCTGTTAACAATTTCATGGTTCTTTTGCCCTTAGCCAAAAATTTACCTATGCGTTCATCCCTGAGAAAAGGGACCCCTTGACTATCTTTCCTATATTGGGTTGTCGTGGATTGCCTTTAACTTTTACGCTGCAAACGGCAGTATTGAAAAGCACCTTGGAAGATCACTGGGTTTCCATCAACCCCTTGTTGACCCCATTGTGGGAGAGCAGCACTCTTTCCCCATTACAGCTGCAATCAATCATTTCTGTCACTCCATAATCCTCTCTGTGACTACTCAGCCTGTGGTTTCAGAATCAGAATCAGAAAAGTGGCACTCTCAGCCTCCAATTCCATTAATCTAGTCAATCTTCACTTGATTCCAAGGCAGCGGCATCACCCACCCCCAGCATACTAAGACTCCTAAACCCAGGGAGCCTAAAAGGCTTAGAATAGGATATAAAACTTTGGTGAGTGAGCCGTTGGGTGAATATGTGGGAGGGGTCACTTCCACTTTTGCCCCTTGCTTACCAGAGTCCCTGTATTCTGGCTGTGGAAGCATCAGTACCATAAATGTATACTGGTTCAGAACACATACCAAATGTAACATACTAGCACCCCAACTTCCAAGCTACTGTAAGAACTATTTCAGGTATTGTTTCAAAATTCTGTAAGATCAGCTGCTGCGTTATAATGGGAATACACGATAAAATAAATCCATAAACACTAGTCCACTTTCTCCTTTCACCATAAATTTCTTGATTGGGAGTTATGTCGTATGGTGTTTCATGGTGGAGAAGACACATAATAAACCTATGAATGGGGATTCTGGCAGAAAGGACAGGAAAAACAAATACAAGCATAAAATAATCATCTAATCATTTATTCCCAAATGTGTACTTCATTTTGGAAGGAGTTCAATAAAAACAGGCCACCAGGAGACTGGTTAGTCTCCAGAGAGTAGCTCAAACCCAGATGGGGGCATTATCATCCTGAAATATATTAAGCAGTTTTCTTCCCAGGGCCAGTTCTTGTTTGGGGTTTTGGGGGAAGATTTCCTTGAGTAATTATGCCAAATTCTAGTTCTTGAGCTCTCCCAATAATCCTATGAGGTACTCAATATGTTGTTACTGCTAACTGCTACTGCTAAGTCACTTCAGTCGTGTCTGACTCTGTGCGACCCCATAGATGGCAGCCCACCAGGTTCCCCTGTTCCTGGGATTCTCCAGGCAAGAACACTGGAGTGGGTTGCCATTTCTGTCTCTGATGCATGAAAGTGAAAAGTGAAAGTGAAGTCGCTCAGTCATGTCTGACTTTTCGCGACCCCATGGACTGCAGCCTACCAGGCTCCTCCATCCATGGGATTTTCCAGGCAAGAGTACTGGAGTGGGGTGCCATTGCCTTCTCTGCAATATGTTATTATAACTGCTTAATTCAACAACAGTTAATGTCAAGAGCTTACAACTAAGTAATAAGTAACCTTCCTGAAATAGATGCGTCTTTGAAAGTTGGTTATGAGTCAACGTGACACAAATTGAGTCTTCATCTGTTTATTCCAAGTCACCAAATGACTGTCCAATAGGCACCTTAATCTTAATGTGTTTAAAATATAACTCTTGTTTTTTCTGCCTTTCTTCTCCTAGTCCTCTTTATCTTAGAGTACGATGCCACCATGCTCCCTCATGCTCAGGCCCCAAGCCATAGTCTTTTTTTCCCTTGTTTCTTGTCATTCTTTTATCCACCCACAGCTAGCAAGTTTCCATAGTTTTGCTTTCAAAGTATAATTTGAATCTACATATTGTCTCAGTTTCTACCACTGTCATTCTATTCAAAGCCTTTATCATTTCTTACCTGGACCACTGTATTAGATTTACAACTAGGCCCTCTGTTTTCACTCTTTTCCCCAAGTGGTCATTCAGCACACAGCAGCCAATATGATATTTTAAAAAGTTAAGTTGGATCATATCATTCCTGTTATGGACTGAATGTTTGTATCCCCATCTCCAAGTTCATATGCTAAAACCTTACACGGTCAATAAAGTGAAGTTGCTCAGTCGTGTCCGACTCTTTGCGACCCCATGGACTGTAGCATGCCAGGCTCCTCCATCCATGGAATTTTCCAGGCAAGAGTACTGGAGTGGGTTGTCATTGCCTTCTCCAAAGAAATTGAAGAAGACACAAATGGAAAGATACCCATGTTAGTGGATTAGAAGAATTAATATTGCTCTATCACTTTATCCTCTCACTCTTCTATTCTTCTTTATAATGCTAATCTCCACCTAAAATTGTATGTTCATCATTTTACTTGCTTTTCTAAAGTATCTTTCCCACTAGAAGATAAACTCCATCAGGGCAAGAGTCTAGCCTGTCTTGTATACTATTGTATTATAGGAATGTGCATATTCCTGTTGAAAATTCTAGCCTTCCAGATATTGGTTTTAAAAAGCCATGCAGGATTCAAAAACAACTTTTGCACAAAGTTTTAAAACAGACAAAGTTTCTTTGTCTGGAACAGCAGACAAAGTTTTAAAAACTACATATTAAACTGAGTAATAAAAGCTTTCTAGGAAAAATCAATAACATTTTAAGTCAAGAATTGTGCTAAAAATATAACACTGCAGAGTAATGCACAGTATGACTTCACCAGAAATATATAGGAAGGAAAAGCCCTCAGCATATGATTTATGATAGAAACACCTGAGAAATGCTTCTTAAGGGACAATTAAAATTGGTGTTCAGTAAATTAACTTAGCTATGAAACGGAAACAGACTCACAGACGTAGAGAACAGACTCATGGTTGCCAGTGAAGGGGAGGTCAGGACAGGGTGGATTGGGAGTTTTGGATTAGCTGATGCAAACTCTCATATATAGAATGGATAAGCGACAGGGTCCTACTGTATAGCACAGGGAACTATATTCAATAGCCTATGGTAAGCCATAATAGAAAAGAATATAAAAAAGAATGCATATGTATTTCAGAAATGTGGTCTGTAACTCTTAATACATATTACATCCCATATTTTAGAATACAAGGTCTCCAGCTGATATTAATTTTGTTGCTCCCACACTTTAGAAATCAAACAGTGCTACAATGAATATCCTTTTGTTGTTCTTGTTGTTCAGTTATGTCCAACTCTTTGCAACCCCGTGGACTATAGCATGCGTGGCTTCCCTGTACTTCACCATCTCCCTGAGCTTGCTCAAACTCATGTCCATTGAATCAGTGATGCTGTCCAACCATCTTGTCCTCTGTCGCCCCCTTCTCCTGCCTTCAATCATTCAATCAAGGTCTTTTCTAATGAATCAGCTCTTCACACTAGGCGATCAAAGTACTGGAGTTTCAGCTTCAGCATCAGTCCTTCCAGTGAATATTCAGGATTGATTTCCTTTAGGATGGACTAGTTGGATCTCCTTGAAGTCCAAGGAACTCTCAAGAGTCTTTTCCAACAACACAGCTCAAAAGCATCAATTCTTCAGCATTCGGCCTTCTTTATGGTCCAACTTTCACATCCATACATGACTACTGGAAGAACCATAGCTATGACTATACGGACTTTGTGAGCAAAGTAATGTCTCTGCTTTTAATATGCTGTCTAGGTTGTGTCTTTTAATTTTATGGTTGCAGTCACCATCTGCAGCGATTTTGGAGCCCAAGAAAATAAAGTCTCTCACTGTTTCCATTATTTTCCCATCTATTTGCATGAAGTGATGGGACAGAGTGACAATATATAGCCTTGACATACTCCTGTCTCAATTTTGAGCCAGTCTGTTTTCCCATATCTGTTTCTAACTTTTGCTTCTCGACCTGCATACAGATATCTCAGGAGGCAGGTCAGGTGGTCTGGTATTCCCATCTCTTGAAGAATTTTCCAAAGTTTTTTGTGACCAACAGAGTCACAACAAAGCCTGTATATTGTCACCCTGCTTATTTAACTTATATGCAGAGTACATCATGCAAAATGCCAGGCTGGATGAAGCACAAGCTGGAATCAAGATTGCCAGAAGAAATATCAATAATCTCAGATATGCAGATGACACCACCCTTATGGCAGAAAGTGAAGAAGAAGTAAAGAGCTTCTTGATGAAGGTGAAAGAAGAGAGTGAAAGAGTTGGCTTAAAACTCAACATTCAGAAAACTAAGATCATGGCATCCAGTCTCATCACTTAATGGCAAATAGATGGGGAAACAATGGAAACAGTGAGAGACTTTATTAGGGGGGGGGGTCCAAAATCACTGCAGATGGTGATTGCAGCCATGAAATTAAAAGACGCTTACTCCTTGGAAGAAAAGCTATGGCCAACCTAGACAGCATATTAAAAATCAGAGACATTACTTTGCCAACAATAGTCCATCTAGTTAAAGTTTTGGTTTTCCAGTAGTCATGTATGGATGTGAGAGTTAGACTATAAAGAAAGCTGAGTGCTGAAGAATTGATGCTTTTGGACTGTGGTGTTGGAGAAGACTCTTGAGAGTCCCTTGGACCTCAAGGAGATCCAACCAGTCTATCCTAAAGGAAATCAGTCCTGAATATTCATTGGGAGGACTGGTGTTGATGCTGAAACTCCAATACTTAGGCCACCTGATGTGAAGAACTGACTCACTTGAAAAACACCCTGATGCTGGGAAAGATTGAGGGCAGGAAGAGAAGGGGACGACAGAGGATGAGATGGTTGGATGGAATCACTGACTCGATGGACATGGGTTTGAGTAAGCTCTGGGCTTGGTGATGGACAGGGAGGCCCTGCAGTCCATGGGATCACAAAGAGTTGGACATGACTGAGTGACTGAACTGAACTGAACACAGTCAAAAACTTTAGTTTAGTCAATGAAGCAGGAGTATATGTTTTTCTGGAGCTCTCTTGCTTTTCCTATGATCCAACAGATGTTGGCAATTTTATCTCTGGTTCCTCTGCCTTTTCTAAAACCAGCTTGAACATCTGGAAGTTCATGGTTCACATACTGTTAAAGCCTGACTTGGAAAATTTTGAACATTACCTTTCTAGCATCTGAAATGAGTGCAGTTGTGTGGTAGTTTGAACATTCTTTGGTATTGCCCTTTTTTGAGATTGGAATGAAATCTGACCTTTTCCAGTCCTGTGGCCACTGCTAAGTTTTCCAAATTTGCTGGCATATTGCATGCAGCACTTTCACAGCATCATCTTTTAGGATTTGAAATAGCTCAGCTGGAATTCCATCACTTTCAGTAGCTTTGTTCATAGGGATGCTTCCAAAGGCCCACTTGACTTCACATTCCAGGATGGCTGGCTCTAGGTGAATAATCACACCATCATGGTGACCTGGGTCATGAAGATCTTTTTTGTACAGTTCTTCCGTGCATTTTTGCCACCTCCTCTTAATATCTTCTACTTCTGTTAGGACCATATCGTTTCTGTTCTTTATTGTGTCCATGTTTGCATGAAATGCTTTAACCCACTCATCTCATCCTAAGAATTCTTTTTTTTTTTTTTTTTTGAGGATGAAGCTATAATAAAAAAGAAAAAAAAAAAAAAAAGAAGAAGAAGAAGAAAGAAAAAGGGAAAAACCCAAATGGCATGTATCTGTGATACATTTAGTTGACAGTGTGATAAAGATTAGCCACTGGAGACAAAGGAAACCCCAGTTAGACGTTTCTGTACTTTTGTAAATTCTCCTGCCTCTGCTCCCAGCAGCAGCAGCGCTGATACTATGAGCTGGCGGCAGGGCAGTTTGCTCACATTCCCTGCTTAGGCAAGAAGGGTGGCTTGAAGACAGGTTTAAGTTGGCAACATCAGTTTCCTGACTTGACCCTGTGAATGAAGCATCTTCACAGGATGTGGGTCACTGAATCAGTAGGTCTTTATTCAGGGCTTACTTGGTGTCCACATGCTATTACCTCAGCCGCACAACGCTGGCAAATGTAAAAAGTTAGAGGCAAGAAAACCAAAAGGCAAAAGCACAAACCCTGAGCATAGAGAATCATATTACACTGAAGAAAACTTTAGTACCAGTAAAAACTAGATCACTGTGTTCACAATTACATGAAGGAAAGAATCATTCACAGCTGTAATCTATTGATTTAAACCAAACGTAACTGTCTGACATATGCTAAAAACATTGGATTTGTTGTTGTTCAGTCACTAAATCGTGCTCAACTCTTTGTGACCCTATGGACTGCAGGGGGTCATGCCAGGCTTCCCTGTCCTTCACTATCTCCCAGAGTTGGCTCAAACTCATGTCCATTGAGTTGGTGATGCCATTGGATAAATATATATATTAAAATGTTTTGCTTTTTTATTTCCTAATGAGAATGCATAGTTATTTATTTTGATGAAAGAAAATTCCATACATCACCCCGCTCACCCCTCAAATTCTCATTTTTCTCAAAATTAAGCAATTGTTGAAAACATTTAAAAGCTCAAATTTGAGTACAATCAAGCACTGAAACAAAGCCTGGAATTGTAGTGATTCCCAAATGCACTCCAATGGCAAGAAGAAGGTGGTGTCAAGCCCGCACCAAAGAAGCATCCACTGCTGTTAACAGTCTGATGTTCACATTCAGAGAGGATCTCTCCTACTGTCTCAGCTATTTTCACATCCTTGGTCTTGGAACTTCCTCCTCTGGTCTTGCATCCCTGTTTCTGGTTCAAGAGAGACTAGACGAGGCCATATGCACAAATCTGCAGCAATATCTCAGCCTTGAATATGTTATTTTATGTGTGGGTCAAGTCCTTAGAGCCATGAACATAGAAAACCATTATGGTTTAGCACCATCAGATATATCCACAAAGTTAATGAGATCAAGTTGCTACTTTCACATCCCCTTAGCAGAGGCCACATGTCTTACCCACTGAGAACGGCAACAAACAGATGTGTAAGGGGCCCATGACACTTTTTTTCCCATCTCAAGAGTTTGCTCCTGCACTAAAAGGTAATTCTTCTTGATTCAAAAGTAGATCCCCTACTCTCGCAATATTTTGTTTCATAAATTATTTCCTCAAAAGTGAAAGTTGCTCAATCGTGTCTGACTCTTTGTGACAGTCCATGGAATTCTCAAGGCCAGAATATTGGAGCGCATAGCCTTTCTCTTCTCCAGAAGATCTTCCTAACCCAGGGATTGAACCCACGTCTCCCACATTGCAGGCAGATTCTTTACCAGCTGAGCTACCAGGGAAGCCCAAGAACAGTGGAGTGGGTAGCCTATCCCTTCTCCAGTGGATCTTCCCAACCCAGGAATTGAACTTGGGTCTCTTGCATTGCAGGCAGATTCTTTACCAGCTGAGCTACCAGGGAAGCCCTTATATCCTCAAAAACTGTATTTTAATATTATCCTCCTTTCCCCTGTTAAACAAACTTAATCCTACTATTATAAAATGTATAATTGAAACACTTTCCTTCAACTTTACATCTACTCACAGTTGGCCACCCTGTTCCTCTACCCTTCACAGCCTAGCTCTGCAAAAGAACGGTCTTCAGTCTCTGCCTACATTTCTCTCTTTTTCTAAGTTGAAGCACAGTTGGCTTCCCTAGTGGTTGAGATGGTAAAGAATCTGCCTGCAAGACAGGAGACCCAGATTTGATCCCTGGGTGACGAAGATCCCCTGGAGAAGGGAATGGCAACCTGCTCCAGGGTTCTTGCCTGGAGAATTCCATGGACAGAGGAGCCTGGTGACCTATAGTCCATTGGGTTGCAAAGAGTCAGACACAACTGAGCAATTAACACTTTCACTTTTCATAGTTGATTTACAATGTTGTGTTAGTTTCATGTGTTCAGTAAAGTGATTCAATTATATATATATATGTATATATGTAAATACTCAACTGAATTATATTTATATATAACTGAATTATATACATTATATAATTTTAATTGAATTATATATAATATTACATACATAATTACATTATATAATTCAGTTATATATAATATATATAATTCAGTTATCTATATATACATATAAACATATATTCTTTTTCAGATTCTTCTCCATTATAGGGTTTTACAAGATACTGAATATAGTAGTTTCCTGTGGTCTACAGTATGCCCTTGTTTATTTCTTTTATATTTAGTAGTGTATCTGTTAACCCCAAACTCCTAATTTACCCCTGCATTCACTCATTTCCTTTCTGATAACCATTAAGTTGTTTTCTATGTCTGTGAGTCTGTCTCTGCTTTGTCTCCACCTCAGTATATCCCAATTCCTCCTTCAGTTCAGTTCAGTTCAGTTCAGTCACTCAGTCGTGTCCGACTCTTTGCGACCCCATGAATCGCAGCACGCCAGGCCTCCCTGTCCATCACCATCTCCTGGAGTTCACTCAAACTCATGTCCATCGAGTCAGTGATGCCATCCAGCCATCTCATCCTCTGGCATCCCCTTCTCCTCCTGCCCCCAATCCCTCCCAGCATCAGAGTCTTTTCCAATGAGTCAACTCTTCGCATGAGGTGGCCGAAGTACTGAAGTTTCAGCTTTAGCATCATTCCTTCCAAAGAAATCCCAGGGCTGATCTCCTTCAGAATGGACTGGTTGGATCTCCTTGCAGTCCAAGGGACTCTCAGGAGTCTTCTCCAACACCACAGTTCAAAAGCATCAATTCTTCGGCGCTCAGCCTTCTTCACAGTCCAACTCTCACATCCATACATGACCACAGGAAAAACCATAGCCTTAACTAGATGGACCTTTGTTGGCAAAGTAATGTCTCTGCTTTTCAATATGCTATCTAGGTTGGTCATAACTTTTCTTCCAAGGAATAAGTGTCTTTTAATTTCATGGCTGCAGTCACCATCTCTGGCTATTTTCCTTGTGGCTCAATTTCTAATACCTCCTTGGTGAAACTCATCAAAGACTTACCTATTTTGAAACCCCTGGGTCCATTCAGTCCTCATCTTAATAAAGTTATCTTCTATGTTTCTGTGGTAGGAGTTGGACCACTTCCTTCTTGAAACCCTCACATCTCTTGTGTCCAGAGACAATTTCTCTGGCCACTTCTTCTTTATCTTCCTTACTGGTATCTGCTATTTAAATGTTGGCATTTCTTTTCTATATTTCTCCACAAATTCTCCTAGGAAATTGTATGTGCTGATACCTCATAGATCTATATACCCTTCCCTGCCTTTTATGTATCCATTCTATATTCTCCCCCACATATCCAGTTGCCTTTGAGCATGCTAAGTCAGTGATGTCAGTGGTATCTGAGTCTTTGAGACGCTATAGACTGTAGCCCTCCAGGCTCCTCTGTCCATGGTATTCTCCAAGCAAGAATACTGGAGTGGGTTGCCATGCCCTCCTCCAGGGGGTCTTCCTGACCCAGGGATCAAACCCACATCTCTCATTCTGCCTTGGCAGGCAGGTTCTTTACCACTAGCGCCACCTGGGCAGCCCATCCAGTTGCTTAGTCTCTTATCTATCCTGTAGTCCCAGACAAATCAGGCTCAACACATCCAAAGTAGAGATCACCTAGCTATCAAAATTTCATCCTCTGTCTGTTTTCCTTATTTTAACAAACGTCAGTGCTAGTTCTATGTCAAATGGTTCCTTGCCATCTCTATTTTTATTTATTCTGTTACCTCTGCTGAAATTACACTTTTGTCCCACATGTCTGACTAGGAGAGCTTACTCTTCAAGTTTGAGCATCACCCCTGTCATGAAGCATTACCAACCTGGTGCAGTAAAAGTAACTACTGCCTCCTAATCCTTAGAGAGATGTCGAGAATAGTACCTGCAACACTTAACTGTGAATGAGAAACAGATTCCAGCACAGCGGAAAGCCTTAAGACGAGGAAGAACCACAGGAGTTCTGTGTGGCTGGAGTTAAAGGGATCGTGGCAGGAGAAACAACTGAAGAAGTTAGGGTCCTAATCAAGCGGGGTCTCATAGGTTATGGTAAAGACTTCTGCATTCTACCCTGACTACAATGGGAAGCAAACCATTTTCCAAGGCTAGAAGTGGCAGGATCCAAAATATGGTTTTAAAATGATCTCTACAGCTAGGGTGTGAATAGATTTCAAGGAAGCAAGATTGTTAAAGAGGCAATCAGTAAGTCATTACAGTAATCCAGCTGAAAAGCAATGGTCACTTAGGCAGGGGCGGTGGTGGGAATGATGCAGAAGAGAGTCAACGTTTCTGACAGATTCTCTTTTACAAGCAAACAAATGAGACTATGTTGCTTGATTAAACTAATAACGTTTCAGGATGTTTTATGGTCATTACTGGCTGCATCCTGTGACCATCTGGAGATCAGAATGACCAGCCAAGCCCTGTGTCTTCGCACACACACACACAAACAACTTTTACAAAATTCATTGGCATGTTCCTCAAAGTTTGCTGTGTTCTTTGAACTCGCGTGACCTTGGGGTAATGCTTTGCCCACAGAAAACTTTTCAGCCAATGGAGCTTGGACTCTTCTTAAAGGTCACACGGACTCTTGTATGAAAAATGCTATTTTGTACATTTCTGTTCCCTTTGTTGGCTCCAGATTCTACACTTCTGTCATAGGGCAAGCAAAGAATAAAGGGAGATGAGTGCATAAAATGGGTTTCAAGGACAAAAGTATCTGGGCTAGCTCTGAATTCAAAGCTATAGACCCAGTTGCAAAGATACTTCATTATTAAATCAGTTATACAATGTTCATTCCATAAATATTTATTGAGAACTGATTATGGTCTCAGACCCATGCTAGATGTTAGGGATGACAAAGTAATTGCCCAGGAAGGAACCCATTATCAGCCAACAGATGGACACTTTTTGTTAACAATACATCAATTTCCATCCTACAAACACAGATAATTTTTTAAATATCACATAAAAAATAGAAGTATGGCTTTTTTGACTACCAGCTTTATATAATCAAAGGGAAACGAAAAAATAGGCTATTTTCTAATGGATTTACATATCTTGCAAATTTGAATAGTCTAAATTCATCTGGATTGGCTATCTTCCCACTATCCCTATGTCTGCTAATTAGTTATCAGTTTTTTCTTAATCTGTTTCTACAATGAATCTAAAAAGATTTTTCACATTTCTTTTAAAATACAATAGTTGTTGTTGTTGTTCAGTCACTCAGTCATATCCGACTGTTTGTGGCCCCATGGACTGTAGCACTCCAGGCTTCCCTGTTCTTCACCATCTCCTGGATTTTGCTCAAATTTATGTCCATTGAGTTGGTGATGCTATTTAACCATCTCAACCTCTGTCGCCTCCTTCTCCTCCTGCCATCAAACTTTCCCCTCATCAAGGTGTTTTCTAATGATTCAGTTTTCATATCAGGTAGCCAAAGTATTGGAGTTCCAGCTTCAGCATCAGTCCTTCCAATGAATATTCAGGGTTTATTTCCTTTAAGATTGACTGGTTTGATCTCCTAGCAGTCAAAGGGACTCTCAAGAGTCTTCTCCAACACCACAATACCATAATAGGAAACGTTGTTGAAGACGACAGCATGACAACATATCTATGTGGGAATAAATTTCCCTGAAAACACCTTGAAGTATTATTTTTTAAAAAGCTCTCAATGAGAATATAGCTCTCCATCATAAGGAAGGAAAATCACCCTATTTTATTTCATTGTTGAAAAGTATCTGATCTCTGGGGTTTTAGGGATGACTTGAGTTTGCTCTCTCTGGAAAATGGTCTTTTCTTATCAGCTAAAATGCTTGCAAGATATTTTCTTAGCTATTTGTACTAAGCTGAGACATGATAGCTGAAACATACTTTCAGTGTTTAGTAACCAGGTACAAGTGAGCAACATTTTTATGCTGGGTTTGTCTGTGTATCTTCTCTGTTTCTGATTTTTATGCTTACTGTGAAATCTCAAATAGAATAGAATCCTGAAAGGTTTTAGTCATTGGAACTTCCTCATCAATCTTTGTGTTAATTCATCTACTTATTCAGCATATATTCATTATTTATCAAGTGCCAGGTGGTGAAAGAACATAGTGGTGGCAATAAAGTAATAAACAAGCTGAAACGATCCTTACCTACATTGGCTTGCACATTGTAGTGGTTGGAAATAGGATAAGAACAGTCAAAAAAATATGTAGTGTGATAAGTGCATGGAGAAAAAATAATCCAAGAAAGGACATAATGGCATGTTGATTAATAATAGAATGGCAATTATTACAAGAATAATAGAAAGGTGATTATTACAAGAACAAGCCTACCTATCTTGTTATCACAGTGGTTTCACAGACTTGAATATATACTTGTTTATTACTTGTAAATGTCTATAATAGCTAGGATATCCTATGGGTTCATATTGTATTCAAAACAACCGGCTCTATCTTTCACATATAATCAATCAAATTACATACTGAAATTGTGCTATGATAACAGTAAGAATGAGGTTTTCTTTGTAAATTTCCACTGTGAAACTCGACTGTGGTCAAATTATAACATCTTAGAACTTTGTCTGTTTTCATTGCTCTGAAGTGAAAGCTGACTTTTGTTGGCTGTACCAAGTGAAGAATATAATTACCTGGCCCCTGCCAATGTGTATACATTTGCTTTCCAGTGTACACCAACCTGCACCCTACATTTGAGGGACTTTGGTCTTCTATATCAGGTTTGGCTGAGGTTCTAGGGAAGGCTATTCTTGCTTGACATCAGGATAACCTGGAGCAGACCAGAGCCAAGGTGCTTGATAAGATATTCATTTAATTACATTACACATCCCTTTTACAAACATACTAGATTGCTCAGAACTTCCCATAATTTAAAATTCCCAGTAGCTGTTTCCTAATTTTCCAAACTCATTGATCTCACAAAGGCTGAAAATATTCTTCAAGGACATGACACTTTGAATAATATTTTCCAATTCTAAATCTGACTAGTCATTCTAAACCCAACTTACAAATTTCATTGCCTTCCTACAACTGAAACCACATCCATGTTTCCTTTTCTTGTTTTCCCCCTAAATAGTGATATGCTGATCAGTGTTTAACAGCTGACTTTCCAAGGTAAGAAGAACAAATTTATAGTGTTTTCCATTTCTGTGGTATAACTCTTCCTGTTGGTGGTGGTGTTTAGTTGCTCAGCTATGTCCGACTCTTTGTGGCCCTTGCAACCCCATGGACTGCAGCCCACCAGGCTCCTCTGTCCATGGGATTCTCCAGGCAAGAATACTGGAGTGGGTAGCCACTTGCTTCTCTAGGGAATCTTCTCAACCCAGGGGTCAAACCCATGTCTCCAGCATTGGCAGGTGGGTTCTTTACCACTGAGTCGCCTGGGAAGCCCATAATTCCTTCTACCAGGGCTGATCTTGAACTATCAGTATGATGTCGCTGAATGTGGGGTTGGAAAACACACATTGGTTCTCAAGAGTCAGTTTGCACCGGCTCTGGCACACCATTGACATGACTTACCTCTTTACATTCCACTGAAAGGTACACAGAATTTGACCTGTGAAAACTTTAACTGTTTCAGGCAGCTTTGGGGATTGTAGTTGAGAAGACTGGGCATAAGATATTTGGATCTGGAATCTAATTTATAGACAACTGCCCCAGGTACAGTCTTGTTTTGTATCAATAATAATTATTATTAATGAAAATTTTATACCTCAAAAGAAAGAACTATAGATTTATTTAAATTACAAATTCCTATCCTACAATACATTCTTAATTGATTAAAAATAGTATTCTATCCCCCTATACATTCTTAATTGATTAAAAGAACTATTATTTTTCACTGAGAGGTAAAGACTTTATGAAATTTTGTCCTTGGCATCCTCACATAGAAATACTAGCCAGCTCACCATCAGCTGGCCAGTGCATGATTAACATCAAAAGTATTATAAACATAGGAATATTTAATTATAATGATGGTTGGTTACTTTCATTGTTGAAGGAGAAGAGTGTGTTTTTCTTGAAGATAACTCAAAATAAGCTGTTTTGAAATATTATACGAAGTCCCCAATTAAAAGTATTTTGAGAGTGAAGTAAGCCAGAAAGAAAAACACCAATACAGTATACTAACGCATATATATGGAATTTAGAAAGATGGTAACAATAACCCTGTGTACGAGACAGCAAAAGAGACACTGATGTATAGAACAGTCTTATGGACTCTGTGGGAGAGGGAGAGGGTGGGAAGATTTGGGAGAATGGCATTGAAACATGTGTAACATCATGTATGAAACGAGTTGCCAGTCCAGGTTCGATGCACGATACTGGATGCTTGGGGCTGGTGCACTGGGACGACCCAGAGGGATGGAATGGGGAGGGAGGAGGGAGGAGGGTTCAGGATGGGGAACACATGTATACCTGTGGCGGATTCATTTTGATATTTGGCAAATCTAATACAGTTATGTAAAGTTTAAAAATAAAATAAAATTAAAAAAAAAAATAAAAAAAAAAAAAAAAAAAAAAAAAGTATTTTGAAAATTTTGAAAGCTGAGTTTAGAAATAGCAATATTTTAAACTTACAAAATATTACACAATACATTAAGTTCCACTTCATGCTTGAAATTACACATGATATCATACAAACAAACAAATTTTTTGTCACTGCACAGATATGCATGATCTTCCATTTGCAGTCTCTTTCTAGCACCCACTCCAGTACTCTTGCCTGGAAAATCCCATGGATGGAGGAGCCTGGTGGGCTGCAGTCCATGGGGTCCTAAGAGTCGGACACGACTGAGCGACTTCACTTTCACTTTCTTTCTACATCATGCTGTAGAGAGAGTAGATAGTTGACAATGACCTTTGAACAAGCATCACCGATAGGTAGCATAAAAACACAAGCAAAATATGCACCTAGAATGTTTCAAGTAGTGAGCTGGCAGTGAAGAAACTGTTCAGAAAATATTTGTTAGGCAATATCACACTTATTAGAAATATATGCAATATTTTTATTTCAACTGTTAATTACTTGAACTATGAATTGGAAATGGACCAAAACATAGTATTTTTGCTTTACATTATATTTTTAGACACATTAATTCATTTGATAATTTCCATCTACACATGTAAAAATATTCTGAAAATGGAAACATTTTAAAATTTAATTTTATTGGCCTATCACCCCTCCAAAATTTAAATGTTTCCCTAAAATTTTTGCATCAAAATCACCAGTTTAAAACTCTTTTTGATCTTATCTCAAAGGAAACTGAACTTAATAATAATACTTTTCATTTAAAAAATGTCTGCTCCTGTGATTCTAGAATTTTTATCCCCATTTTACACATGTACACACTGGTGATGTGTGATGAGTTAGAACTCAAGTGTAGATTGTTTTTAACTAAAAAGTCAAAGCATTTTATGACACTTGTTGGAAACAACATTTATTTTTGAACCTATTACTGGAGCCTTCCCCCAAATTTTATGGAGACATGAAATTTCCTTTGAATGCTTTCTTCCTTTTACTTTCTTAATTGTTGATGATTCAAAGGTTCCCTTCTTACATTGCATTTTTGTGTGTGTGATGTCTAGTAGAATTCTTCCTACCTTGTTCTCCATATATGTCTTAGTTACACTTGGTTTTTTTGCATTTTCATGAAAATTATGGACTTTATCAAGTTATATACACACACTAGAATTGGAATGAGATGGAAAAGTGCTGGAAAGAAGAATAAGGAGAGATATTAAGTGGTTTTACGGG
Source organism: Bubalus kerabau (assembly GCF_029407905.1). Classification (NCBI taxonomy): domain Eukaryota; kingdom Metazoa; phylum Chordata; class Mammalia; order Artiodactyla; family Bovidae; genus Bubalus; species Bubalus kerabau. Next base: position 260,368,842 of record NC_073624.1, read on the forward strand.
GCATGTCGAGTACAGTGGTCGAGAGATCCACCCCTACAAACTTGGTCTACTCTACTAAGTTGTATCAGACAAAAGAAGGAAAAACAAACAAACAAAAAAATAGATGCCTTCTTTCCTCTAATAATTCAGCACTTAATAGGCAAAAGTGTTTTCCTACAAGTAGCTAACTCCAGCATGAGGCCTCCAAAGATGGGGATGATGTTCCTCACCATTTGAGGTCACTGAAAAAGAAATCAACGTTAGAGTTAACAGCAAAGTCTATGCTTAGCACCATAAACTCTCAAGGCTCTGTGGTGGAAGAATGCAGTTGAATAACACTGGCTGGAAAGAAGGACCAATATATGCTTTGTTTTGCAATTCTTTCTGATGAGACATTAGACTCATAAATGACCAGACTTTCAGAGACTGCCATTTTAGGGACTGTCAATCAGAAGCAGAATTGAGGATCTAAATGTGTGCATGTCTGGACTCCAAGACTGCTAAAATTGTTCCAGCTGCCAAACAGAGGAAGTTGACTGTTTTGTCAGCATGCAACAGAGGGGTAAATGAGGACAGCCCGCTGCATACACAGCCACAGTTGCCTCTCTATGTTCAGTTCACGTCATAGGTTTCCTTCCCTGCAAGTCAGCTCTATCTTTCCCTCCTTTATGCTTAATAACACTCATATATTTAAATTTAAATGTAAGTTCTTTGTATATTTGTGAATGCATTTAGATGTGTGGGGTTTTTTTAAAATTGTTTTTTGAGATAAAGCTTGTTAAGGTTAGAGATCATCTCTTCTTCCCTTATAAGTCATGTGATCTGATTTGAAATAATATGAACCATGGAACAGGGCTATGACACAGAACAAAAAGCTTGCTGATGTCCTCAGCTCTTGGCAGGAGTGGTGGGGGTTGGGGCAGGGAGGGCAGTGCATGGCACACTGTGATGTACTGATTCTAAGGCGCCTAGAGCTTCAGATTTAATGACTCACTACAAGTGATAGGAAACATTCATACAGAAATTCTTATATAAGGTGCTTGCCCAGGGCCAACAAAGTTCATTTTTTTCCCCTCAGTAGGACAATTAAGAAAAAGGGAAATAGTAAAGAAACTTGCTTCTCTTGATCTTAACTCTGGATGAGGGTGGGAATTCTTTCTTGACAGTATTTAACCTCAAGCTAGCCCCCAATCTGAGTTCGGGTCAGAATTGCTACTCAGTGTTGCTCAAAGTGCCCAGCTTAAAATTTTACATCAGGGACTTCCCTGGTGGTCCAGTGGTTAAGACTCCACATTCCAATGCAGGGGGTGAGGGTTCGATCCCTGGTCAGGGAGCTAAGATCCCACATGCCTCATGGCCAAAAAAACAAAGCATAAAACAGAAGAAATATTGTAACAAATTCAATAAAGACTTTAAAAATGGTCCATATTAAAAATTAAAAATACCATGATACTTTAAAAAAAAAAATTACATCAAAGCAATCCTAGGTCAGCAATGTTCCCAGGAAGCAGTGATAGAACAAAGTGTATGGTTCTTAAATCCAGGTTTCAAAGAGTTCTCACAGATACATTTCCAAGGAACAGGAACACAACATGAAAAATCTCAAAACATATAACACAAAAGGCCACTCTGAGCAGGAGAAACAAGAAGAAAACAAAATGATATCACCACAGGAGATATCACCACACCAAAATTGCAAAGATGCTAAAATTATAGCTATGGAATATAAGATAATAAGCTTGTTTAATGCATTTAAGATAATTATTTTTTAAAGAACTAATAGATTCTAAAAATAAAATATATAATAATTAAAGTTTGAAATTCTACATTCAGTTGAAAGAGTTTATACACATACCTGAAAGGTGAATTAGTGTGCTAGATGATTACTTAAGAAATCGTCCAAAAGGAAAAAAAATGTCCAGAATTGTGCACAGCTGTGTGTACAATTGCTAGTAGAAAATAAGTTTTTAAAATGTAAAGGAGAATACTCTAGGATTGAGAAAAGATACAAATCTTTACATTCAGGAACATAAGGAACCCCAAGCAAGATGAATGAAATCCACACCTAAGATCAGATCAAATCAGATCAGATCAGTCGCTCAGTCGTGTCCGACTCTTTGCGACCCCATGAATTGCAGCACGTCAGGCCTCCCTGTCCATTACCAACTCCTGGAGTTCACTCAGACTCACGTCCATCGAGTCCGTGATGCCATCCAGCCATCTCATCCTCTGTCAGCCCCTTCTCCTCCTGCCCCCAATCCCTCCCAGCATCAGAGTCTTTTCCAATGAGTCAACTCTTTGCATGAGGTGGCCAAAGTACTGGAGTTTCAGCTTTAGCATCATTCCTTCCAAAGAAATCCCAGGGCTGATCTCCTTCAGAATGGACTGGTTGGATCCCCTTGCAGTCCAAGGGACTCTCAATAGTCTTCTCCAACACCACAGTTCAAAAGCATCAATTCTTTGGTGCTCAACTTTCTTCACAGTCCAACTCTCATACCCATACATGACCACAGGAAAAACCATATCCTTGACTAGATGAACCTTTGTTGGCAAAGTAATGTCTCTGCTTTTGAATATGCTGTCTAGGTTGGTCATAACTTTCCTTCCAAGGAGTAAGCGTCTTTTAATTTCATGGCTGCAGTCACCATCTGTAGTGATTTTGGAGCCCAAGAAAATAAAGTCTGACACTGTTTCCACTGTTTCCCCATCTATTTCCCATGAAGTGGTGGGACCAGATGCCACGATCTAAACTCATAGTTAAATTGCAGAAAAGAACAATTGCACCAAGAACAAAAGAGAATAGGAAGTCTAAATAGGACTCTGAAAACAGATGCATTTAGCAGAACTCAACAAGCTTCCTACTCTAAAATGACAGTCATTGTCATCTGTGCATGCTCAGTTGTGTCCAGCTCTTGCAACCCCATGGACCGTAGCCCGCCAGGGTCCGCTGCCCGTGGAATTTTCGAGGCAAGAATACTGGAGTGTGTTGCCATTCCCTTCTCCAGGGAATCTTTCCGACTCAGGGATAGAACCAGGGTCTCTTGCATTGGCAGGTGATTTCTTTACTGTCTGAGCTACAAGGGAATCCCCCAAAATGACAGTAGAGAAAGCAAAAAGAGCAACCGAGTATATATCCCTCAAAGTTACTAGTATTCTCAGCACTGCTAAGATCTCATCATTTTGGAAGTGGGAGTCAAGTTGGGCCTAAAAAAGAAGGCTCTAGACACCCATAGCCTTGCAGCCCGGGGACTGCTGTCTTCTTGCTCTAGCAGAACCCTGTAGGTTTATCCCTAGTTTTTCTTGACTGGAGGGCTCAGGGCACAGCTGAGGGCAGAACTGGCTACCACCCTGAAAACAGAAGGATTAAATGAAATGTTAACAAACTGGCTGCTGAGATACCATCAACCCCCACCAGCCTCCTGACTCTGAAACATTAGCAGTCAGGTTTCAAAGGCAAGGAAGGAGAAAGGAAGAATCTCTTCTGGGGAATCTTCCAGCTCTCATTAAAAAAAAAAAAAAAATACCAATAGGCAAGATGACAGGGATTCCCTAATAAAATGGTTTAGACAAAATATCTTAAAATAAGCTCACAGTCAATAAGCCCCAGACATGAAAATGGAACTCAGAACATATTGTTAATGCCCCATCCTTAAATGAGAGTGAGAGGCCAAGGATCACTATGAGATACTGAAGAATATGAGAGTCACCCAAGCCAACAAAACAGAAAAGAGCATTTCCAAGAAAACAGAGATCACACAAAGAGGAGGAAAATATTTTAAAGTTGTTAAAAAGATAGATAAATAAGATGGTGTAGCCATAAAAGAATCTGAGTCTTTAGTAAAAGAACAGATGAGGAAAAGGAACTGTATAAGAAAAACCACCCTGTTTTTTTCTCTCCTGTGTCTCTCCTTTACTACTCACAGAGAATACTCACTTTTGATATTCTGATCACCAAACATGTGGAGGTTTTCCTCTACATCAGGCAACTCTCCATGACTTCAACTGGGTGTCCTATAGCTTAACTTCATACTGCCTGGAGATAGTGTCAGATGCCACAGGTTAAAAACTCAGTTCCACAAGATTGCCCCACTCCTCTTCATCTGTCAATCATAAGTAGTAGGTCCCTAGGTTACTTCTGTCCAGTTTGGCTACAAAATAGAGTTCTCGTGATCCTCTTTTCAGGCTTGATTATTTCACTACAGCAGCTCACAGAACTCAAGGGAACACTTACTTCTGTTTACCATATATGAAAGGATATGATAAAGGATGCAGATGAACAGCCATATGAAGACGTACACAGCGGGAGGGCTGGGAGTGTCTGAGAGTGGGATCATCTGTCCCCATAGGACTTGGGGTACACTACCCTCCCAGTGTGGATTTGTTTACCAACTTGGAAGTTCTCTGAACCCATACTACTGGGATTTCTATGGAGGCTTCTTTACATGAAAGTGTAAGTGAAGTCAGTCGTGTCTGACTCTTTGTGACCCCATGGACTGTACCTTCCAGGCTCTTCCATCCATGGGATTTTCCAGGCAAGAATACTGGAGTGGGTTGCCATTTCCTTCTCCAGGGGGTCTTCCCAACCCTGCATTGCAAGCAGACTCTTCACCGTCTGAGCCACAAGGGAAGCTCTTCTTTACATAGACATGAGCAATTAACTCCATTTTCAGCCTCTTTGCCCTCTCTAGAGAAGTAGGGGGACAGGGCTGAAAGCTCTAAGCTTACGATCATGGCTTTGTCTTTCCCAGTGTCACCACATAGAACAAAACATGCTTTAATCATTTAGAAAATTACAAGGGTTCTAGGAGTTCTGTGCCAGGAACAAGGGGCAGATACTAATATATATACATTTCTTTTATCTCATAGGAGCCACTGGAAATTATAGACATGATAGAAATTAGAAGGACTTAAAGATAGAATTAAGACAATGAATGTCCCAGAAAGTATAGCAAAAAGGCAAAGTGATTTATTTAAAAATGAGAGAAAATTGTTAAAAAGTTAGAACATCAGCCCATCACATTCAAAGTTCAAATTAAGAATAGATAATCATCAAAAAATTAATCCAATAACATTTTATAGAGCAGGAGTTCATGAATTTTCAGAATGAAAGGGCTCACTGAGTGCTCAGCACATGGATAAAAATAAACCCACACCGAGACACTGTTGTGAAATTTTGAAACACTGCAGACAAAGAGCTTCCACAGAGGGTGAAAAGCAGGTTACAAAGGATAAAGAATCAGAGTGGCATCAGGTGTCCGAAAAGCAACACTGGAAGCCAGAAGGTAGTGAAATAGTGCCTTCAAAATCCTGAGGTAAAATTTTTTCCAACCTAGAATTCTACACTCTGTCAAACTAGCAACATTGGGAAGGGAAACACAGGGGTTTCTAAGACAGGAGTAATATTTTATCTTTTAGGCTTGCTGGAGAGTACATATTACTCTTTAAGTCATACAGGTGAGTTCTATATACTACTTAAACTAATCTAGCACATTGTCAAAAGGAATAATTTTTAAAAATTAGCAACTAATGTTAATATTAGAACAAAATGTTAGAATTTGATGGAGTCAAATGCTGGGTACATGGATGTTGGTTATGTTATTCTCTGTACTTTCTTGTATAATATATATTATGATAAAATAGATTTTTTAATTTATTTAAAGAATAAAGGTTTGGAGGGGAGATAAATGGAAAAAGAGAGAATGAGTAATTGCTCACTAAAAGAACATTCTCTCTGTCCAAGATTATAAAAAGACTTCCTCATGGTAGGCTCTGATCTTTATTACCTTATCTTTGTCATTTTTATTTTATCTGCTGAGGACCTTATGAATCTCAAGCAAATGGACTCAGTGAATAGTCTATTCCACGTACAAACCACAACATAATCCTATCTGTCAACTTAAAGATCTCTTGGCTTTTTACATATGCTAATTCAAACTGCATGTTGATGCCTTTCTTCTTCTGATGTTCTACACTGGAAACAGGAAGGCTGTCATGATCCATCCAGTACTGTCATTCTGTTCTTAGAGTTGACTACCTTGTATGGATGAGCTGGGCCCTAACCACTTGGTAGTAAGTTTCTATCTTATTTTCCAGTATCCTCATTAGTATATTGATAATAGCGTCTGGTCTATAGAGGTTTTCTGAGGATTAATGTTAGCTATTATTTATTATCATTATTTACAAGTGGCAGAGTTGTATTGTCATTAAAAAAAGTGGTCATCATAGTTCTCTAATACTGTTACATAAATGCATAATGAACATTTTTACTTCAAGGCTAGATGTAAACATAGTCACATTGCAGAGAGACAATAAAGTTATCCTAAAATGAATATAAATATGACAACACTAAAGATCAGTGTACAACAGTACTAAAAGGGTCTCAGAAATACAGAGCTGTTCATTAGTTTTGAAAGAATTTTGTTGGCATGGAGTTTTGAGTTTTTCCCCCAATGAATACTCTGAACCCTTGTTACAGTGCAAGGTAGTTGAAGGACAGCTAAGAACTTTTGGTTTGCTAAAAAATATATTACCAAAAAGGACAAAATGAATGAAGATGGCCTTGTCTCCTTGGAAACCAGTTCAGTTCAGTTCAGTTGCTCAGTTGTGTCCGACTCTTTGCAATCCCATGGACTGCAGCACACCAGGCTTTCCTGTCCATCACCAGTTCCTGGAGTTTGCTCAAACTCGTGTCCATTGAGTTGGTGATTCCATCCTACCATCCCATCCACTGTCATCCCCTTCTCCTCCCGCCTTTAATCTTTCCCAGGATCAGGGTATTTTTCAATGAGTTAGTTCTTTTTCAGTGAATCAGGTCTTTTTCTGACAATGAGTCAGGTCTTTTTCAATGAGTCAGTTCTTCATCAGATGGCCAAAGTATTGTAGCTTCAGCTTCAGCATCAGTCCTTCCAATGAATATTCAGGATTGATTTACTTTCGGATTGACTGGTTTGATTTCCTTGCAGTCCAAACCAAAATCATGATTATTTCTATCAAACAAGTATGGTTTGGCTGAAGTCTTAAAAAAGTAGGGTAGCTTAAATACTAAATTTCCTAGCCAGTGGTTGCTCATAACAGGTTGAAAAGATCAAAGACTGATCAAAAATAATATTAAATACAGCATTTAAAAGATCAAGTAAACTTCATATAAACACATTGGTAGTATTAAAATTTGTCATGAGTTCATGTTGTCTTAATTTTAACTTATAATTTCTGCCCTTTGACTGTCAGTAAAGCATTCCCGAATTAACTCTAAAATTATAATGTTGTTTAAACTTGAAAACATATATAGTATATCAACCTGAAGGCATCAGTTATAGAGTTCAACATTAGTGAATTTTGGTGCTAAATCTGGGATAATTTGGTTATGATCCTGATTACATCAGAGGACAAGATTAAATGAACTCTTGTCCTTTCTAACCTGTGCAATCATAGGACTTATTTGAGTTTGAGCTATACTGTAGTTAAAGATGCAAACACAAAATGCATTAAAAATTTTTCCAAGCCTATTATCATTTTTTTGTCTGCCCAGACTTCACTCATTCTCAATCTATAAGACTCAGATAAAACTGACATCACCCAGGCCTAAGTCATGACTCAAGAGAACAAAAAGAATAGCCCATCCTCTTGGGCAAGAGATTGGTTCCCTCACTGGAGCTATTAAGAAAAAGATTCTCTTTATCTGCTGAAGTTTCTAAACCATGAGGATGTAAGTTCAGAGCTGCTTGTGTGTGTGTGTGTGTGTGTGCGCACGCGCGCTCAGCTGAGTCTGACTCTTTGCACCTCCATGGACTGTATGGCCTGCCAGGCTCCTCTCTCCAAGGAATTTTCCAGGCAAGAATACTGGAGAGGGTTGCCCTTTCCTACTCTAGGTAATCTTCCTGACCTAGGGATCAAACCTGCGTCTCTTTCATCTCCTACTTTGGCAGGCGGATTCTTTACCACTGCACCACCTGGGAAAACCTCAGAGCTGCCTCCTGGGATTGCCTGCCTTAGAATGAAGGTAACTCTGAATAAAACAGAGCAGATCAAAGGAGTGATGTAATTTTTTTTATCGGAATATAGTTGCTTTACATTAGTTTCTACTGTACAGCAAAGTGTACATATATGTATAGATACAACTCCTGTTTTTTGGATTTCGTTTCCATTTAGGTCACTACAAAGCACTGCATAGACTTTCCCACCCTATACAGTAAGTTCTCGTTAGTTATCAATAGTGTATACCTGTCAATAGTGTATCAATAGTGTATAAGTGTCAATCCCAATCTCCCAACATTTGAATCTCTGTATCTGAAGTAGATCAAATCACAAACTGCTAATTTCACAAATGAAGAAACAAGACAAAGACCAACTCTAAGGGAAACAAAAGATTATGAAGGAAAGAAGAAAAAAATTATAAAATGCTACAGGGATCTGCTATGAATGACTTTAACTTACTCATAATAATGTAAATAATGAATATTGCAATATAATTATATTAGTTAGATGCGAGGATGAGAAGAAAGAGAGATGAACCAGATAATGGTGAAATAATACTAAACCTACCACATAAGGAAGTCAATTGATAATACTTAAAGCTGCCAAATTAAAAAGCAGCAATATAAACACATGATTCTGAAATATGGCAAAAAATATAGAGAGAGTGGAAGATTTAGAAATCCTTGTTGTATGTACTTGGTAGTTTTTTTTTTTTTTTTTAAGTATTTATTTATTTGGCTGCACTGGGTCTTAGTTGCCGCTCCCAGAATCTTCACTGTGTCATGCGGGATCTTTCACTGAGGCACACCGATTCTCTAGTTGTGGTGTGCAGACTCCATAGTTGCCGAGTATAGGCTCTAAATCAAGCAGGCTTCAGTAGTTACAGCAAGCAGGGTTATCTGCCCATGGCATGTGGGATCTTACTTCACTGACCAGGGATCAAACCCGTGTCCCCTGCATTGCAGGGTGGATTCTTAAACACTGGACCCCCAGGGCAGTCTCAGTAGTCCATTTTAATGGGAGTATTCACATCTTTCAGTTCTGCAAAATGTTCATGATTTCCCTATTTGATTATTTTCTTCCATTCGTTTCCTCTTATCTCTATCTCTTCAGTTCAGTTTAGTCGCTCAGTTGTGTCCGACTCTTTGCAACCCCATGAATCGCAGCACGCCAGGCCTCCCTGTCCATCACCAACTCCCGGAGTTCACCCAGACTCACGTCCATCGAGTCAGTGATGCCATCCAGCCCTCTCATCCTCTGTCGTCCTTCTTAAATTTCTGTTATTCTGATGGTGGACCTCCTAGATGGTCCACAGTCCTCTGATTCCAAAACCTTTCCTTCCTTCTTACCCTCTCACTGTCTTTTTGCTCTGCTTTCAGAAAGATGTCCTCAACTTATCTCTTTATCTTTTGATCCTTTATTTTTTTTTAAATTATACTCTTATAATTTGAATTTTTACGAGCTCTTTTTTGTTCTCCTTATAGATGATGGACAGTCACCCTGTTCTAACTTGATGGCTACTGCACTCTGTCTTGTCGATCTGGGATACAAAAGACAGTGTTTTTATTTCCTTCCCTTGCCTGCGTTCATCTCTTCAATGCTGCTTTTGTCTGATTGTTTCCATCTTTGTCTTTCACACAGAGGCTCCCCTTAGATACTGAATGAATTTTGGTTTTCTAAGAGTGCAGGGACTAGAAGGCTGAGGGCAAGCTCTGAGCACCTCTGGGTGCAGTGTGCTGAGGAGAGCTTTGCTTTTGGTGGGTGGTTTGGGTAGCCCATGTCATTGAAGGAACCCTGCTGTCAGGATCTTGAAGCTGGTCAGATTCCCTAAAGATGATTTTTCCATTCCTAGGCCTGGGAGGTAGAGGTTTGGAAGCTAGTGTGCTAGGAACCAAGGGTGAGAAGATAAGATGGCTGTTCTTAGAATTTCATATCTTAACATTCACTTAATTCTACTGTTTTAAGCAAGGTACCAGTAGCTTCAATTTTGCCTAGTGTTGTCCTTTTCAAAAACCCTCTTTAGAATAAACTTGCGATCTTCTGTACTGGTTGGGGAGGCACAGGTTGCCCATTCTAGAGAGTAGGGAGGAAGCTCTGTGACAGAGAAGTGTCCAAATGCATCCCATAGACACTCAACTCATTCTCTTGTTTATAGCCTCGCAATTAACACATTTCAAAAGCACTTAATGTCAACAATTTTGAGCCCTGGGGAATTCTGAAATGTAAATTAATTGCTTCTTGACTTTCCCTAAAGTTCCTTTCTAAAGTTTTAATAGGCAGTTACCACTTTTCAGTCTGCTTCTCAGGTTCTAGAATTTTCTTGTATTAACTCCTCTTCTATCCTCTTTGTCGTTATGGATTAGTTCTTCTTTTTAAATCACTGTCATTTTGATGATATTATAAAAGGAAGCAAACACAGGTACATATATGTGATCCTTTATCTAGAGGCCTAAACTCAATTTTTCATTATTTTAACTATTACAGCAAGCACCCTAAAGCTATAGGTATTAGGTTTATATAAAATATCCAAAGGTAGATAGCATTTAAATGGTTTAGATTTAAGCAAATCGTGGACACTCCTATTTGGTCTCACAAATTTTATTGAATATTTTTGGCTTTTACAACAGTTCGTGCATTTCTTAAATTGACTCAGAAAAAGTTCCCCTCTAATTTTCTAGATTCTAAAACTTAAATCTATTTTCATCAAAATACTTGTATGTATATATATTTACGTATACATCTATATTTCTTATGGCATATAAACAATAAGCAAGCTCTCAAAACTGTATTTTCCCTTCATTCCCCATTCTATTTTTAATGATAAAAACAAAAATAACATTAATTATTTATTTTGACAACAGCATATTGTAAAGCACAGCTACGAGGTACATCTTAGTATACATTCAACTTCACAGAACTTATGGGGTTATCTCTGGTGGATGTTAAGCATCTGGATATCAAATACAGACGAATGTTTTTGTGTTTCTTTCCATGTCTAGCACAGTGAATTGTACCTCAAACTTGCACAATAAATGATCATTGAAGTGCAACTGATATTCAGTATAGTGACCATGAGAGGATTACATATGAAAAATCAAAACTTCAGCAGTCTCTAGGTAATTTTTACCAAAAATTTTGTACCAAAAATGATGATGATGATTTTTTTCTTTCTAAAGAACACCAAGAGGAAACAGTTTGGACTATGTAGTGATTAGGTGAGATGACTGAGCAGAATGTCCAACAAGATTGTATAGTTAGTCAAATTTTATTTTTAGGCTGTTTTTCTAAAATTTAATTGCTTAGTTTAAATGCTTGCCTCTTTGATGCTTTCAGAATCTGTTTATAAAGGACACTGGAGTGCTCGGTGTACATTGCACATTATCTCATGTGTTCCTTGTCAGCACCAGGAAGCAGAACCAGTATTATTTTTTCCTTTCTGAGAGTGAAGAAGCCCAGAGGTCACCTGGCTGGTCAGGACTTCTTCATAAAATAAGGACCTCATTTAAAGGAAACATTTTCAAAACTGTTTATTTACTCCATGGTATTGTCTTAAAGAGTCCTGTGATTCTGACAATTAAAATTTGGTTCTCTAAAGAAGGATATCAGTCAGTTCAGTCGCTCAGTCATGTCCCACTCTGCAACCCCATGGACTGCAAGAAGGATATCAAGAAATACGTAAAGTTTTTATCTACTAATCTGAAGCAAAATTGTCACTAAGAACTAGATTATAAATCCTTACAAGGTAAAGACTATTCATTTTATCTCTCATATTTCTTCATCACCCTAAACCACTGATGGACATAAAATAGATGTTCAATGCCCATATTGGCTGACTAATTAACAGCAGTTTCCGAATGGGCTTATCTTTTCCAATTTTAAATGAACTCTATTGAAATTTACTGCCTGGGCAATGTCAATTTATTACTTCATTGAGGAAGAGCTATAATTCACATTTCTACTGGTTGGCTAAGTCTTCCAAAGTTGTTTAGCAAAATGAACTTGGAGTTCAATCAGCTCAAAGGTTAAAAAAGTCAGTAAGAGTCTTTGTTTATTATTTCATTTATTATTTTACTTATTCTGATGTTCCAGAATTAAATGAACCCCAATTTTGCTTGTATTTAGAGGCCTGCATTTTATTTGGAAAAGAAGATCCTTCCCATTAACAACTTACTACACTTTCAATATATACCAGTATAAAATGTGCATTTGTACTCTCTCCATCAGCAAACAGCAAACTTCTTTGCCAAAAGAACAGCTCAGAATCAGGGATATCTGATTCAGGGCCTCACTGATCTTCAAATCTAAAATTAATTAATCATGTTCTGGTACTCATTCTACTGTTCATGTAACTTTTAGATGATTGCACCACATTTAAATAATTATACCTCTGTCTGTGAAATAGAAATACCACCTCATGAATAGTTTCAAGAAATAATAAAGAAAATGCATTTTAATACTAAAGTACATCTGTGTGTATAGATGTAAGGAGTCATGATTGATTAAAGAAAAAAAAATGATCAGGTATCAAACTTATGTGGCAAATTATTAGATATTATAAAGAAGGTTGAAATTCAGCCTTAGAAAGAAATATGCTCCTTTAATTTTTCCCAAAATTAGGTAAAAAGCTTTCTTTATAAAATTTTAAGCTATTTAGTCTTAACTATTTAATAAAATATGTTTACATCATATTAAGTCAACAGTAAGAATCTTGTCAGCCATCTTTGCTTTGCTAAACAAGGCTTCCAGAATTACTGAACAATCTACTTATACTTAATCTTTCCAAATACACACAGCTGTTGTGTTTAAGAGTGACAAGTTACCATTATGGCCTAATTACTGGTGCCAGCTCTAGACATATGCAAATTATTTATAACAGAATAAAATTGCCTTGGTACAGATAAATTCTACAGCCCTCTCTTTTTAAATCTTTACATTTTATTTTAGGAGAAATGTATGCTCAGCATCAGAGAAGTAAAAATTACAGTTTCTAACTCTGCTTTGTTTAAATGTGTTTGCAAATATTCCTTCTGTGTGGATTTCTAAACATCCCCTTCATTCCCCTGCAACACACACACATTTGGACAGATTTTGCCATTGCAAAATAAATCTACACAATTATAGTAGCACTAGATGTTTCAAAATACTTAGGGGAACTGATACAGATCATAGTTTTCTTAGAAATTGGTTTGTACAAAGTTTTTATACTTTACTGATCTATCATTTGGTTTGTTGTTGTTCAGTCGCTCAGTCGTGTCTGACTCTTTGTGACCTCATGGACTGCAGCACACCAGGCTTCCCTGTCCATCACCAACTCCCAGAGCTTGCTCAAACTTATGTTCATCGAGTCAGTGATGCCATCCAACCATCTCATCCTCTGTCACCCACTTCTCCTCCTGCCCTCAAACTTTCCAACCATCAAGATCTTTTCTAATGAGTCAGTTCTTCGCATCAGGTGGCCAAATATTAGAGCTTCAGCAGCAGTCCTTCCAATGAATATCCAGGGTTGATTTTCTTTAGAATTGACTGGTTTGATCTCCATGCTGTCCAAGGGACTCTTAAGAGTCTTCTCCAGCACCAGAGTTCAAAAGCGTCAATTCTTCAGTGCTCAGCCTTTTTTATGGTTCAAATCTCACATGACTACTGGAAAAGCCATGGTTTTGGCTATAGGGACCTTTGTCGGCAAGCTGATGTCTCTGGCTGTCTAAGTTTGTCATAGCTTTTATTCCAAGAAGCATCTTTTAATTTCATGGCTGTAGACATTGTCCACAGTGATTTTGGAGACCAAGAAGAGAAATCTGTCACTATTTCCATTTTTTCCCCCATCTATTTGCCATGAAGTGATGGGACTATATGCTATGATCTTTGTTTTTTGAATGTTAAGTTTTAAGCCAACTTTTTCACTCTCCTCTTTCACCTTCATCAAGAGGCTCTTTAGTTCCTCTTCACTTTCTGCCATTAGGGTGGTGTCATCTACATATCTGAGGTTATTGACATTTCTCCCAGCAATCTTGATTCCAGCTTGTGCTTAAACCAGCCCAGCATTTTGCATGATGTACTCTGCATATAAGTTAAATAAGCAGGGTGACAATATGCAGCCTTGACATATTCCTTTCCAAATTTTGAACAACCAGTCCACTGTTGGATCTTACTAAATATGGTAACATCATATAGAATCTTCTTATAATTATCTATTGAGGTTTCTGGATATATATCATAGGTATTAAAGGTATTGATATTTAATATCCATCATTAGACAGAAAAAATAGCCCTGAGGAGGAGTCAGCAATGATCAGAAGTATTATCTGCGCTACAATTTAAATCAGTAGACTCTGATCCTAGTCTCTGATTCATTAGATTTGATCCAAAGGGTCATATATTTATCTTGACTTTTAATTTATAACCTATAGAGTAGTAAGACTAATTGTTGCTCATTTTATAGGATTGCTATGCTTTTCATTTTACTCTCTTATTAGTTATTTTCCAAACTTTGAGTGAAGTATTTTTATATACTCAGGATTCTAAAGCATTGACAAATCAACATGTAATCTATATATTACATTCTTTCATAACACTGAATTTTACTTTAGGTAGACACCATGAGCTATTTAGATTGAAAATATTTGGGGTGATTAACATAGTCTGGATTTGCCAGTGATAATGACTTTCAACTCAGTTTCTGAGTTTTTAAGGATACAAACTGTGTGATTGTTTTCTCCCTTTTTCTTCTTGAAACAGATTTCCCCCTATACTTAGAGGAAGTGTAAGCTTGGAATTAAATCAATAAGTTTGACTCCTCTTTACAGAATACTTTCAATCCATTGGTTACACTGTCAGCTCTGCCTTCAAAACACGTCCAGAATCCCACCACTTCTCATCAGCTTCACTGTTAACATTCTGGTCCAGTCTCCCATCTGGGCAATTGTAGTAACCTCCTAACTGATGTGGGCTTCCCTCATAGTCCAATTGGTAAAGAGTCTGCCTGCAATGCAGGGGACCCAGGTTCAATTCCTGGGTCGGGAAGATCCCCTGGAGAAGGAAATGGCAACCCACTGCAGTATTCTTGCCTGGAGAAGCCCATGAACAGAGAAGCCTAGCAGTGCTACAGTCTATGGGGTCACAAGAGTCAGACACGACTGAGCGACTAAGCACACCTAACTGATATACCTACATCAAGGCTTGCCTCCTATAGTGTATGTCCAATATTAGAGTGATTTCTTCTAAAATATGACACACTGTCTCCTTTTATTGTTCAAAATCCTCTAATAATTTCCGATTTCGTTCTTTCCAAAGTTCATTAGCCTAAAAACTCTACGTGAGCTGGACTTTATACTTTTCTGACCTCATTTCCTATTTTCCTCTCTCACCTCATTGCAGCCCCCTTGGTCTCCTTGATATTCCTCAAACACATCAAGTTCTTTTGTACATGATGTTCTCTTTGCCTTCTGAATACTGTTTTCTGAGATATTTTCATGGTATTCTCCTTCACTTCCTTCAGGTCTTTGCTCAAATGCCTAGCAAGCATTTTCTGACCATCTTCTACAAATAACCATGTATTTCTTTATACACAAATGTCTGTAGCGGCTTTACTCACGACATCTCTCAAATGGATACAACCCAAAAGTCCCTCAGCAGGCGAGTGGATAAACCAATGGTGGTATATCCATAAAATGGAATACTACTCCGAGGGGAAACGAAAGAACACATTGCAGACACATGCAACACCATTGATGGATCCCCACTAAGTTTATGCTAAGTGAAAAACCAGACCCAAATGAATACGTGCTGTTTGTAGGAAATTATGCCAAAAGTAAGTCTAATCCATCACGTTAGAATGCAGAACTATTGCCTGAGATTGGGCGTAGACATAGGACTGACTGAAAAGTGCGTTAGCAAGACTTTGAGTGGGGAGATGCTTTTATCTTGTAGCTATGGTTTGAGTGCCTATGTGCTCAGTACTGACCAGCTCTTTGCGACCCCATGGACTGTAGCCCATTAGGCTCCTCTGTCCATGGGATTCTCCAGGCAAGAATACTGGAGTCCATTTCCTCCTCCAGGGGATCTTTCTGACCCAGGGATCAAACCCATGACTCCTGTGTCTCCAGCATTGCAGGCAGATTCTTGATCACTGAATCATCGGGAAAGCCCAGTGATGGCTTACTCAAGTATATATATATTTGTCAAGATTGTACAGTTGGAATGGGTGCATTTTATTGTATGTAAACTCTAACTCAATACAGGATTTATTTTTTAAAGGAGGCTTTATAAGAAAAAGAATTGTATCTATGGCTGAAAACAGTGTTTTTAATTATATAGCTTAGAAGAGAGGAGAATCTGAGGGCACATTATTGAAAGTTTTGATTCATTTTTTCAAATACAGTTCCACTGTGCGTTACAACTTAAAATGGCTGGTAAAAGCATCTGGTTAGCATGATAAGAAAGGTGAAGAAGTCACCACGTAATCAAAGCTATGATTCCCTTTAAGCTTCTGAGCTAGTACTGAAGCTCTGGTCCTTAAGAACATGAAAAGCAGTGTCCCGGAGATGCAATGTCACGAAGAATAAAATCCAAAACGTTGGGCAGGTGGTGAAAGGGGGATAGTGCTAATACCAACCTAGCTCCTTTGCTGGGAACTCTTGTTATCTTGTTCTGTATTTATCTAGTGCCTGCCATATTTAGAAAAGATTAAATCAAAACTGTGAAATTAAAACATGATGAGTGACAGTTGTGAGGGACGACAGCTGTGGCATTAGACTTTCATCATGTCAGGCCTGAGATCTGTATTTCAGGTCACTGCTTTCCACTGGCACCAATCCTGAAGCACAAGAATTGTCTTTCTATTGGCTATTTACTAACCCACCTGTTGCTTCCACGTGGTAAAACATTAACAGGGTTTTGATGGGAAGGGAGCCATTTCAGAGGTCTGGGTTGAATAGGGTCTTCATAGAGCACTTACCCTCAGAAGGTTAAGCAAAATGTTATCTAATGTTATCAGCAATAATAATCAGATGTGATCTATTCCCATTCTAGGTAGAGAAAACCTTTCAAATCACAGCACACGCTTCAAATGTACATCCACAGGGTTGAACAAATATGTATACTTTTTTCAGTTACGTGAAAAATGTATTTTTTTAAATAGATATACCTAGTATATAGTCAAATAAATCTAAAGTAATTACACAATTCAAGGCACAAATGGAATATACCTTATTTTTTCCTCCTCTTGATAAATGCATAATTTCATAGTCATGAAGCCATCCTCTTTTACAAAATAATTAATGATCAGTTAAATATTAATAATTGGGTAAACCAACTATGGTACATCCATACAATGGAATATTATTGCAATAAAAGGAACAAACTAATGATACATGCAAGAAAATGGTAAATCTTAAATACATTATACTAAATGAAAGAGGCCAAGTTCAAAAGGCTACATACTGTTTGATGATATTTATATGGCATTCGGGAAGAGGAAAAACTGTGTAGAGAAAACAGATCAGTGATTACCAGAGGCTAGGGGGAAGGTAGGACTTGACTGTATAAATGAGCTTGAAGGGACTTTGAGGAATAATGGAATTGTTCTGTTTTGATTGTGATGGTGGCTGTGTGTCTGTATGTATTCATCGAATCTCACAGAAAAATGCACTAAAAAGGCTAAAAATTACTGCATATAAATTATACCTTTAAATATTTAAAAAGAGAAAAAAATTAATATTTTCATAGAACTATTTTCCCCCAAAATGTGTTTTAATATGAAGGAGCTACTAATGGTCATCACGGGGTGTTACAAATCTAAAAATCCTCAGTAGATTTTCAGTGTACAAAATGAGTCATCAGGCTGTCCTATTAATAGAAATTGAACGGTGTGAATAGCAATATTTTAGTAAGGATATAAGACTTACAAAGAGCTGTGGATACTGTTGTGGGTCGTAGTTGCTTTTTTTTTTTTTTCTCCCCCTTTACAACTGTGTTAAGATGTAGTAAGTATAAGAGGTACTATATGTTTGAATTTTGCTCTTCTGTATTTTGTGAAATCGGGACACTTGATTAAAAGGGAACCGGGAACTTTCCACTAGGAGATGACTCACATTTAGTTTTAGAATGCTCTATATATGTTTTAAATTTACCTTTGTTGAATTGTTTAAAGTGAGTAGATTGTGCTTTTTGTGCATATAAATACTAGTTCTCCAGCCTCCATATCCACTATGCAACAACTAATACAAGCATGTGATGGAGAGAGATGGTTGAGAGTAGAAAATAAGGATTCTGAGAAGCTGTGTACCTCATTTAAATTAAATTTTATCAGCAGAACTCAAAAAGACACACATTTAGTGTTGACCAATATGAAGGCTTTAGGCTAATCTTTGCTTGCAAAGAAAAGATCACATTTAATCTGGCATAACAGAGACACTGTTTCTATTTTGTCGATCAGCCCGCTGGTAAACAGCTCTAATTAGAAACTTTGGAGTACTCTTCTTTAATCCCTTTAATACTGCAAGTATCATGAAAACCACAATGAGCCATTGGAGGCAACATAAAGAAGATTATTGGTGTCTAGGAGTAGCATGACAAGAGTGATTCTCTCTTTTGTACCCCTTGGCAATTTGGATGGTTCAGAAGGGAAGAATGACTCAGCTTGAAACACAGGGCAATAATGATAGCTGAAAAAAATCAATTGAAGAAAGCTGAAAAGAACTTCATTACATTTCAAGAGTACATTTTTTTTTAAGCTCGTCTTTTATCTTTAGTCACATATTTGCTATTACCCATACTTCTTTTTTTTTTTTTTAAGAGTTTTACTCTTTATTTTTACTTATTTATTTTTGGCTGTGCTGGGATTTTGTTACTGTGTGTGGACTTGCTCTAGTTGCCGTGAGCAGGGGGCTCCTTTTCATTGCTGTGTAAGGGCTTCTTCTGTTGCGGAGCACAGGTTCGAGTGTGGGCTCAGTAGTTGTGGTGCGTGGGCTTAGTTGCTCTGTGGCATGTGGAATCTTCCCAGACCAGAGATTAAACGCATATCCTCCTGCACTGGCAGGTGGATTCCTGTCCACTGTACACCAGGGAAGTCCTCAAGAGTACATATTTTGTTCACTGTGAATACAAACTACCCTTTCAAGTTGTCCTTGTAGGGTGGCTGTAGGCAATATGTGTCCTGCCCATCAATATTTTCCTAGTAGTTCCGTTCCTTTGGCTGGAAGCAATAGAAACCAACTGGGCCTAACTCATGACCCCATAAAAAATAATTAACAATAAATTGTAAGAAGATAGTAGAAAATAATGATCTAAAAAGAATAAGTTAAAAATAAACATTGAACTCTTACATTTTTAAATAAATTAATATTTGGAAAGATACTGGGTAGCTCTTAGGAAAAAAAGAAGAGTTAAATAATTGGGACTTGAGAAGACTGTAACTGGGGTTACTCTGGAATTCTCAATGGTGAAACGAACAAACAAAAACACCTGGTTGGTATCTGAAATGACCACTGACATGACTCACCTTCAACCTCTTTCTGCATTTTTGAGACTCACCCAGATTTACAAGTGAGGACAAAAAGTAAACAGTCACGTGTTGTAGCCTTGGGAGGAGGGGGAGGGAAATCCTGCGGTTGGCAGTCCTGCACAGAAGTGCTGGAGAGAATGAGAGCTTGCTCAGAGGAATGGGGGAAAATGCATGCTGAGCAAACAAAATCCGCCGCCCACTACAAACTGTCAAAGGTTTTTAAAAAGACATTACTGTTTTGGAGCTGGCTCTCTGATCCTATTCTTATCCTTTCTTGAGGTTATAAGGATTCCCTTCACTTTCTTGCCCTGGTCCTAAGATGGTTTCAGTTGTAAGTACTTTTTTCCTTTATTTTAGGGCTTAATTTTTATGGTCAAGCTCATCTTTGTGGTAGAATTTTCTCTGACCCTGTACCATCAGTTGATTAAAACATGTGAGATTTTCTACATTTGTCTAATAGTATATTATAACTTAATTATCATACTTAATAACTACTAAGCTCTTACTATGAACTCAGCATCGTGTAAAAAAGGGTTGCAAAGAAATCTGGTTTTGGAAAGAGTTCATTATCCAGCTAAGAGAATACAAGACAAAAGGGTGAAATAATAGCCAATAGGAGAGAATAGTTTATAATTATTTTATAAAATATGATTAGATTATTTTACAATACTTATGTTTAATGTTATTTTTCACATAATGCATTTCTCTATATTGAAACCACTCTCTTCTCCAGGGGATCTTCCCAACCTAGGGAACAAACCCATGTCTCTGGCATTAAAGACATATTGAAAATGGGATTTCCATATCTACCTATTATGGATTGAATTGTGCCCCCCAAGCTGTAACCCCTGGTATCTGTCTATATGATCTTGTTTGGAAAATCCTGTAGATGTAATCAATTTAGCCTGAGTTCATTAGGATGGGCCATCATCCAATAATCACTGATGTCCTTATAAGAAGAAATGTAGAGACAAGACCACATGGATTATACAGTCCATGGAATTCTCCAGGCCATAATATTGGAGTGGGTAGCCTTTCCCTTCTCCAGGGGATCTTCCCAACCCAGGGATCGAACCCAGGTCTCCTGCACTGCAGGCAGATTCATTACCAGCTGAGCCACCAGGGAAGCCCAAGAATACTGGAGTGGGTAGCCTATCCCTTCTCCAGTGGATCTTCCCAACTCATGAATTGGACTGGGGTCTCCTGCATTGCAGGCGGATTCTTTACCAGCTGAGCTACCAGGGAAGCCCTTATAAGAAGAACTGTAAAAATAAGATTCACACAGGAAGAAGGCCATGTGATGATAGGGGCAAAGATAGGAATGATGCAGCTATAACTAACAAACACCAAAGATCCATGTCTATCACAAGAAGCTGAAAAGAGTTCTACTTAGTTTCAGGGAAAACATGGCCTTGCTGACACCCTGATTTTGACTTCTTGCCTCCAGAACTGTGGAAGAATAAATTTGTTATAAACCACTTAGTTTGTGGTACTTTGTTACAGCAGCCTAAAGAAACAAATTTACCCTACTCGATTTCTTCTCTTTTCCTCCAGCAACCCCAGAGTATAACTCTTCCCATTAATATAAGATAGCACGGCCCAAATTTTAATATACAAACAAATCACTTGGGGATCTTACTAAAGTATTGATTCTGATTCAGTAGTTCTGGATGGGACCTGAGAATCTGCATTTCTTACAAGTTTCCAGGTGATATGCATGCTGCTAGTCCAGAGACCACGCTTGAAGAAGTAAGGCTATATGTGTACAGTCACCAAGGAGATGTCTCTTTCAGGTGTGGGTCAGATCTAGGCTTTTGGACACAATGCTAACAGGGATGAAATGAAAAAACTTATTCAGGAGATAAAAATAAAATGAGTAAATAAAATATTCAAAGAAAGAGAGTAAGAAAAATTTCAAAATAAAGTTCCAGATTATTCTTCAATCATCTGCCATCCTCCCCATCCACTCCCCTCAAAAGATCTGGAATACAAAGATTTCAAACTTGCTTTCTGAATAAGTGAATTTATCAATACAATAATAAGCTGATATTTTATGTGGTCACTTATAACTTTATTTTTTTAATGGTGATTTCAAAAGCAAACAGTACAGCCTGAGAGATGAGTAAGCACCACAGTGAACACAGGCCAACCACCCTGCAGTTAATGACATTTTTATTGTATTTGGGGGCTGCCCTGGTGGCTCAGTGGAGAAGGAAATGGCAACCTACTCCAGTACCCTCGCCTGGAAAATCTCATGGATGGAGGAGACTGATGGGCTACAGTCCATGGGGTCTGAATGAGTCAGACACGACTGAGCGACTTCACTTCACTTCACTTCTGGTGGCTCAGAAGGTAGAATCTGCCTGCAATGTGGGAGACCTGGGTTTGATCCCTGGGTTGGGAAGATCCCCTGGAGAAGGGAATGGCAACCCCTTCCAGTATTCTTGCCTGGAGAATTCCATGGACAGACAAGCCTGGCAGGCTACAGTCTTCAGCTTGCAACGAGTTGGACATGACTTAGCGACTAACACTTACTACTTATTGTGTTTGGGAAGAGTGCCCTTTTGCAAAGGTACAGAGACTAACTTACAGAGCTTTGCAAACTGCCTGTTCTTGAAACTGCACTGTCCTTCCGATAATGGTTCTTTGGGCCTAGGGTCTGGCCCAGATATTAGAATCCTCTAATGCCTTATGGGTAATTCTGATGCAAAGTCAGGTTTGGGAAATACTGGTCTGAAATAACAAAATGTACTCAATAGGTCGGAGAAGGCGATGGCACCCCACTCCAGTACTCTTGCCTGGAAAATCCGATGGGTGGAGGAGCCTGGTAGGCTGCAGTCCATGGGGTCGCTAAAAGTCGGACGCAACTGGGCGACTTCACTTTCACTTTTCACTTTCATGCATTGGAGAAGGAAATGGCAACCCACTCCAGTGTTCTTGCCTAGAGAATCCCAGGGATGGGGGAGCCTGGTGGGCTGCCGTCTCTGGGGTCGCACTGAGTCGGACACGACTGAAGCGACTTAGCCGCAGCAGCAGCACTCAATAGGTACTTCGTTTTATTCTAAACCCGAATTTCCAATTAAAAAGAAAAAAAAAAGCTGTTAAAACAAACATAATACTATATATAAAACTAATTTTAGATATAGGATTGCCTGGCATTAGAACTTCAATATCGACTTTAGAGCAGTGTGTTGTTGAGTAGAAAGATTTCTCCTGGTCTTAACAGAATAATATCTCATAGCCTCATCCTCTACCTGCTGCTGCTAAGTCGCTTCAGTCGTGTCCGACTCTGTGCGACCCGATAGCAGTTTACAAATCTGAGTACATCAGAATCCTTTACGGGCTGATTTCCAGACCCTAACCCAGGACACTCCGAGTTTGCAGTCTAGAGTGAGGTCTAAGAATCTGCCTTTTGACCAAATATCGCCAGGCACCCTCCATGCAGATGGCCTGTGGGCTACACCTGAAGAAATACTGTGTCGGTATTCCTCTCTGCGCTGAACCTCAGAGAGGAGGAAACCAGCATGACCGCTCAAGAATCCGGCTATTAGCAATGTAAATGAATCCCAGGACCTCGCAGGGGTACCGACAGACTGAAAATGAACGTGGCATCTAATCGGGAAGCGAGATGGCAGATACGGACGTCTTTATGAAGCGTTCTCTGGCTTTTACAGTAAAGCCACTCAAGGTCCAAACAAACTGCCAAGTCCCAACCTGATCTGCGTCACCCCAGTTATGGGTGTGTGCCAAGGTCTCACACACTGAAATGACAACCTGCCCACACATGGGCCAAAATAAGATGCGAGCTTGGTACGACCGAAGCAAAAATCTGAGTGGAGGTCATCTAAGTCACCGTGGACGGACGCCGTTCGGGATTTGTTCCAACAAGTTTTGGGAAGAATTTCACCAGTGGACTATGGAGCTCTTCAAAGTCAAAGAAAACAAAGCCAGTTAATTCCCTGCTTGTTCGGGATTCAAAAGCTATAAAATCCACCCTGCTCTGTTGCAAGCGCCGAGCCTGGTCTGCGCAGGAAGGGGCTGGGGAGCAGGCGTCAGGGGCGGCGGGGGGGCGGGGGGCTGTGCGGGCGGAGCGCGCGGACCGGGAAAGCCACCTGGCAGCGGCCGCGGTGAGTCAGCACTGAGTCACGCCGGGCGCTACGTGCGGGCCGGGCGTCCCGGCCGAATGCGCAGGCGTGGGCCCCGGCGCGCTCGAGTCTTCCTGGAAGACCCTCCCCGCGCCGCTGGCCCCCGCCTCCCACCCCGTCCCCGCCCTGGACCCCCGCGGTCACATACTCACCAGCTTGCACGCACAGCCTCCTCGCTCCGGCCTGGAGGCTTCAGCGCCGGAGTCACAGATGACAGTCGGTGACAGAGCTCCGGCGGATGCTTCAATCCCATGTGTTTCCTCAAGACCGAGATTCCAGTTGCTCTGGGTTGGTTTTTTTTTTTCCTGGCAGGGGAGTAACACGCTTATCTTTTTATAGTTTCCAGTATTTTAAATGAAGCACAGGAAGAATGGATTAATAAAACATGTGTTGAAAATTATGCCTCCGAAGCTCACACTGCTTTGGCGTCTAAGATGATTAAGATGGGACTGCAGTTAGATCTCTGAAGGCTGGGTAAACTGGAGAAAAAGACTAACTCTGTTCTGATTTGCTTTTTGTTGGTGGGGAAAAAAAAATCTTTACCGGTTTGTCCAATCACCTTTCTAATAACTAAATTATTTTGAAGACTGGAGACGTGTTTGTTAGTGATTTGATACGGTGTTACCAGAGAATGGTGGAAGCATGTCTGTGTGTGACGTAGGATATTCCCCTGTCCGTATGGATGATATTTTGTTGGTCTTAGAAAATATGGCGATAATGGCATCAGTGCTGAAAGTAGATAGCAGGTATTACGTCATTAAGTGTAGCTAGTCAATGAGATGGTCCTGGTGCAGATGGGGTAATTATTATTTAGGGGCTGTTTGAGGCTTTTGATTTCCAAACAGGGTCAGACTGGGTCTTTAGAAGTTGTTGTGCCAGCTGTTGCCAGTTGTTTTGCTTCTTCAGGAAAATTATATCCCTCCTTATCCCCTGTGTGCGTGTGAGATGATGCAAAACATTCGAGTGTTCTTGTATTTTGACAGCCTTTCCTGCAAGGAAGGAGACTGAAGTAATTAGAGGTTGAACTGACTCACAAAGTTTACAGATAAGCATGACTGTTCAGTTTTTTAAAAGTGGGAAAAAGCTACCAAACTGAAAAAAAAATAAGGAAATATGAAAATATGAGAAATGATAAGAGCCCAGAAAAGCAAAATGGGTCGTATGGACCAGAAATGGAATCTAATAAACTATTCAGAGCCAGAGATATATGCTAGACTTAAAAAAAAAAAAGTTAAATTATTCTCATATAAAATATCTAAAAACTTAACTAAGTTTATATAGGTCTCCTTCAACTTATAATGAGTTTGTGTCCCAAAACACCCATTGTAAGTATAATATATAAATCAAAAATGCATTTACTCTTTCCAACCTACTGAACATCATAGCTCAGCCTAACTTACCTTACAGACTTCCCAAGTGGTGCTGGTGGTAAAGAACCCACCTGCCAATGCTGGAAATGTAAAGAGATGTGGGTTCAATCCCTGGCTCGGGGAGATCCCCTGGAGGTCATGGCAACCCACTCTAGTACTCTTGCCTGGAGCATCCCACTGACAGAGGAGCCCTGGCAGGCTACAGTCCACAGAGTCACGACTGAAGAGTCAAGAGTTGGACACGACTGAAGTGACTGAGCAACCTGTCTTAAACATGCTCAGAACACTTACATTAGCCTATAGTTGGGCAAAATCATCTAACACTAAGTCTACTGTATAATCAAATATTGACTCTTTCATGTAATGTATGGAATACAGACGGCAAAGAACAAAAGAGTGTAAATACACTGTGTAAGTTGTAAGTGTATTGATCACCCTTGTGCTCATGTGGCTAATGGGGGGCTGCTGCTCACCGCCTCTGGAGTGTACACCTCATAGCTCATGTGCTTGGAAAAAGATCAAAATTCAGAGAACCATCTCTACTGAATGTGTATCACTTTCCCATCATTGTAAAGTCGAAACATGATCATTCAAACCATTGTAGGTTAAGGGATCATCTGTACATCATTTGATGTTTAAAAACCTGTATATTATTCTGATTCTTTCTTATTATCTTGTCAACATTGATACTGCCTTGGCATTTATGGAATTGTTTGAAACCCAAGTTCACTTTTTAACAGCGTGAACTTGGGCTACATACTTAGCTTCACTATATCTTAGTTCCGTCCTCTGTGAAATGGAAATTAAAATTACTACTTCATAAGCTTGTTAGACAAGATTAAAAGAGATGATGCCTAAAAATGGTTTTGCACATTGCTAGCCACATTTAAAAGACACATTAAAAAAAAAAAAAAAAAAAAAACTCCTGTAGATGAATGTTTGTATCCTATTGTCATTATTATTGAACTTGATTAACCTGTAGATTAGATCACAAAGAGGCAGTATTTTGTCCAGCTCATTGGACTAATAAAGTCTTTGGAATATACATCACAAACGCATTGACTCAGTGATCTTTCGCAAGATATTTGGGTAAGATTGTAAAACAGCTGGGTGAGTGTTTAGTGTTCTTTGGTTATGAGAGGAAAGCTAAAAGAGAATGACTACAACCATCAGTTGGCCGCAAAGGTGATGCAAAATAGCCAAGCAAGAGCCCTTTTCTTCTGTCCTCAGAGAGAACAGCTTGGCAGAATAGTATGGCAGTCACTAGGCAAAGAGAATATAAAATTTTTTCTTTAAACTATAGATCAACCCCCATGATATGAGATAATTCATTATTTCACAGAGACAGAAACTTGGTTCTTTCCAAGTGTAAAGTAATGAGCTTAGCTATTAATGAAGGTTAACAGCCAATCTCCCATCAACCACTCCAAACAGTTCTGAGCCCCCTACTCATAAGATGTAACAGTCATTCTCTTGAAATAATAAAATAAATATTTTTTAGAATTACCCTCAAATAAAGCAACTGCTTTGTACATGATTGCAGTCCTACATTTACCAAATCAGGAGGTGAACATGGGCATGAAAGCAATTACATTTAATGATAGTTACTTGTTATAATGGCTTTCCATTTACTTCCTTTTGCTTATCTATTCAATATTCTCTGCATTCTTCAGCATTAGATCCTGGAGACTGAAAAATGAACCTGACAGACAAGACCTAATTGTAGAAGTTATATTCTGATAGGAAGAACAAACATTTTAAAAGCTAAGAAACTAACTAATTGAGAAAGTATCAAAAGTTGTAAAAAAAAAAATAAGGACTATTCATAGGCTGCCATTTAGAATCCCAGAAAGAAATTGTTTATATAGTTAGATTAAAAAGACCTCTCAGAGGAGATGATATTTAAGCTGGAGCCCTTAAAGTAAGGGCTTCTCTGATAGCTCAGTTGGTAAAGAATCCACCTGCAATGCAGGAGACCCCAGTTCGATTCCTGGGTCAGGAAGATCTTCTGGAGAAGGGGTAGGCTGCCCACTCCAGTATTCTTGGGCTTCCCTGGTGGCTTAGCTGGTAAAGAATCCATGTGCAATGTGGGAGACTTGGGTTTGATCCCTGGGTTGGGAAGATCCCCTGGAGAAGGGGGAGGCTACCCGTTCCAGTATTCTGGCCTGGAGAATTCTATAGTCCACGGAGTCTCAAAGAGTCGGACACAACTGAGCGATTTTCACTTTCACTTCACTTGAAGGGTAAGAAGTTAACGTAAAACAGGAGGAGTAACAGCTCAGGCAGAGAGCACGGGGAGCATGAAGACCTTGAATCTGGAAGCACTTTGTTCAAAGAACAGCAATTGAGGGGATGAGTAACACGACATTAGTTTTGAGACGCCAGATTCTGCATAGACTTGAAGGCCAGAGTGAACCATCTGGATTATATGCTCAGTATGATTGACAACTGTTGAAAGGTTTTCAGCAGAGGGTTCCATGGTGTGATTTACATGGTCAGAAGACTACCCTGTGGCAAATGCATTGTAGGGTCAGGAATGGAAGGGGGTGCCTTTAGCATCTGTGCAACAGTGGATAATGAAGGCTAATATTGGGGCAGTGGAAATAAAAGGGGAGGAAACTGAGATATATGCTAGAGGAAGAAGAGCCAGAAGGAGCTGATGGACTGGAGCAAATCAAGAATAAGAGGAATCATAGATGAGCTCTTTTCTGGGTGCAGAGCCTTTGGGGATTCACCAGGTCTTGGTGTTGTTTTCCTGCCAAAATTTAAAGTCAAGAGTTCTGACATGTGTGCTCACATGTACACACATACACACTTGTGAACACCCCCACTGCCACTTATGAAAATAAGAGTTCACACTGAGAGAAGTCAGTTCTGCTTAAGGGATGACTAAAAAGTGCTTAAATGAATGCCGCATGCTCAATGGCATTTTATCTCTTCCTCCGTACTTTTATCCAGGCACAGAGGTGCAAGGTGCATAATACCCTCCCCTCTCCTCTCCTCTCCTCTTTGAATTTGTGTACTCAAATCCAGCTCAATATTTATGCACAGGTAAAGGTCTATTTTCTCTATGACACCCAAATCAAAGGGATCTCACTGTCTGTGTCCAATCTGCTTGACCCTTGAAATGTGGCCTTGTCAAGTGGCTGTACCAGTGGTTTATGTCTCATAAATGCTATATAAATGTCTCTCGAACTAAACTTTAACCCTCTTAAGATCAGAGATAGATTCTCATTTGCCTGTTATAGCACCCGCAATATCAGCAACGTGTTCCGAACATAGGCGGGGCTCAATAGCAATGCAATCACCGGCATTTTTATGTGGATGAAAACTTGGTGACCACCACGTCTAATAGTCCACTTATTTAGTAAATAGATTAGGTCACAAAGTGATAGTACTCTTCCAGATCATAGAGCTCATAGAACATTTGGGAATTTATTTCACAAACATGTGATCTCAGTCATCTTAAGTGGGATCTTTTACTTCTGGACCTCTAATTCTCATTTAAAAACTGTAGGAGTTTACACCTTGAGATCTCAAAAGTTCTTTCAGGATTTTTTTTTTTTTTTAAACCACAGTTTACTGTTATTTTATGAGCCAGATACTGAAGTAGGCACTCTAAGAGTTGCTTAGTCAGATCCAACTCTTTGCGACCCCACAGACTGTAGCCCACCAGGCTCCCCTGTCCATGGAATTCTCCAGGCAAGAATACTGGAGTGGATAGCCATTGTATTCTCCAGGGGATCTTCCCAACCCAGGGATCGAACTTGAGTCTCCTGCATTACAGGCAGATTCTTTACCATCTGTGTCACCAGAAAAGCCCAAGTAATCACTATAGACTTGCTTTTATTTAATTCTTGTAAAAGCAATTTTGTGAGGTGAGGTGGCACTGTTTGCATTTTCACGATCAGAAAGCAAAGAAACAGAAAGTTTAGGTAACTTGCCCAAGAGTACTTAGCTAATAAGCGGTAGAGTAGAATTGAATTGGAATCCAGGCCTGTCCAGCTGCAAAGGCTGAGGTCATCATCCTAATGCTATTCTGCCTCTTTTCTACACTCTACATTTTTACAGGGTCTGAGAAAAGTTAGATATTTCACTCAGAACTTCACATCTAGGGATTGGTAGAAGCAGCCCTGAATTCCAGCACCAGCTCTCTTTCCTTTATAACATACTTAAGGTATCAATTTTATCAACGAATATTCAGAATGGGGGTTGTTTTAGCCTATTACTAGTATTATAGTCAATGCCATTGAATATAATTCAACAATGAACTTAGTTGATTGTATTTGTGGAATAAATGAGTTTCTCCTCTAGTTTACAAAATACCTCTATGTTCACAAGTTCTAAGTCAAAATCAATGAAAAAGCAGGTGCCTGGTAGATTCTAGTAAGTAACTGTGGGAACAGCCTGGAGTGTGAGAGGTAGCAGGTGTCACTAAAGTGTAGGAACCAGCCTCTGTGTGCAGTTTATTGAGAAAAGTAAAGTGTGTTCTTTCTTAATCACATTGTCTAGGAATGACATAGAGCCTGTCATCTCTATCTTCAAGGAATAATAAATGTGTTTTTTTGACCTGAGATCAAATTTTGATGTGACTCACCCCAGAACCCACTTTTTCTCAGGAGTGTCTCTCAGGGTGTAGCTCATGAAATACACAAAAGAATAGCATGGACCCCCAACTGCAGGAGTTTGTAATCTACTTTAGGAAACAAAGTCAAGAGAGGAAGTCTAGGGCCTAGCAGATCTATCCTTGACCACTTCTGTCCCTTGAGTAAGGCCCCTGAAATGACCTTGCTGGGTGTTCTGTGAAGCCAGGCAGGCCTGGAAACCACTCAGCATCTTAGACCTTCTTGTCTCTCAGATCTGAATTCAGTTAGAACAGCAATGAAATGGCGATGCAGGCCTTTTGGAGAGCCCAGTGTGAGAAAGAAACAATTTTGAAGGGACGGACCTACACTAGAAAGATGATGATGGCGGTGATCTAATCATATGTCCCAACCCAAATATTCCTAGAGAAAACCCTGGGATTTTCCACAGCCAGACCAAAGCATAAAGCTGGCGTTTGTCCCAGTAGATCAGGGCTTGTTTTGAGTCTCCTCAGCAATTTGACAGACCCTGAGGAAACTTGAGTAATAGTGAAAAAAACAGGCTCTTTTGTGTCTTCAAACATCAGAGAGTTGCCCTTAGGGTTAAGAATGATCATTTGCAACGTCGTGTGTGTTTTTCCCACAATTGTACACAACATATGTATTTGTATGACTAAAGAATGATTCACCAGTATTTCTAGATGAGGTCTAAAGAAGGCAGGGACTTCAGGGTAGCTTGAATAACATATGTAGATGTCAAGGAACATGTATTCTTATTAATGATTGTAAGAAAGCATAGCTTTGCTTTTTAAAGGGCTGGCCAAATGTTGATCTGTATAACTTTTCTTTTCAACAGTATAATCAGATGAAAAAAGATCTGTGTGTTGAGGGCAGGCCTAATTCAACTGACATTTGGCCACTTGCATTTCATATGGCCTGCTTTCATATGGCCAAGTCTTTGCCTCTAAACTTCACACTTTGTAGGACAGAACCTTCCATCTAATGAAATAAGTCAGTTTTGCTTTGTTTCAGAAGCTAGGAGAGATACTCAGAGACTCAGTTGAGTTCTCTATCTTGAATGAAATCTAGAAGCCCACAGTGAAAATGCCACACTTTACATTAATTCAGGGAATGGCTGTAGTAAACAAACAGACTGACTCACCATTAACCAATGCTGGTTAATGATAATCACAGCATTTGCATAGTGCTTTGTCCTTCAGAAGTACAATCTTTTGTTTTACATAATACCCCTTTGAGGCAAACTGGCACAGAATCATTATCCCCCTTCTGTAAATAAACTAACTGAGTCAAGAGATTGAAAGCCTTGAGGCCACCCAGAGATCAAGCAAAGACTTTATGGTGCCTTTTCTGCCAGATACAGACTATTACCCCTGTGGTTATTGTTTTATTACCTTTGTGTGTGTGTGTGTGTGTGTGTGTGTTAGTGGCTCAGTCTTGCCTGACTCTTTGTGACCCCATGGACTATAGCCCACCAGGCTCCTCTGTCCATGGAATTCTCCAGACAAGAATACTGGAGTGGGTTGCCCTGCCCTTCTCCAGGGGATCTTCCTGACCCAGGAATCGAATCTGGGGACACAGCAGTTTCCACAGCCTTTGTATTTTGATAGCCTTAGGGGGTTGGAACTGGGATTGCCCACCCACTCTTGAAAAAGAGACGTCCCGAATGCTTTGTCTGGTGAAATTTCTCAAATCACAAGGAGGCCCCTAGAGACATGGATATTGCTGCCATATCAAAAATGTTGTAAATACTGGTTACTATATGAGGGCAATACATTAATAAAACCACTCCATGACTGAATCTCTTAAAGGAGTTTTCAGGATGCCAAGCATAAAGCGGTGATCTAGAGTGTGTGCCAGGGTGAGCTCAAGGACACTGTGCCTCTGATGAGTCTGGCAAAGAGGAAACCAAATGTGGAAACTTTGGGCCACCCGCCATACTTCCACCTAAGAGATAGGGGGTGGGGGTGGGGTGGGAAACTGGAAACAAACTTTCCTCATTTAAAATTTAGATTTCTATCTTATTTTTATTCCTTTATCCAAAGGAATCTTACCTCAGATTTTGCCAAATCTAGAGGTACGTATCTCTCCCTCAGAACAAGCTCTCAGAATTAAACAATAA